>NC_138928.1:2261285-2636574 GCF_965231255.1 Vanellus vanellus | reverse complement strand
TGCCACCTGGTACTCCTGGCTGGGTTTCCACAGCAAGATTATTCTTTATTTATTCCAACCTGAAGACGTTGCGGGCTTTGGGGCCAGTTTTACGTTCCCTGCACTCTGCTCGCAGGGTACGAGGCATCGGCACACGGGTAGGTATAAAGTAAAAGCAATTCCATAAGGAATTCCTACGTAGCGTTAAGAAAAAAAAAAAAAAAGCCAAAACAAACAAAAAAAAGCTTTTCAGAGGGAAAATTCATGGTAGGCATCGTAACCGGGCTTAAGCACTTTGCAGCCTGGAAGGACACGAGCTTTCCCTTCGCTCGCTGCAGAGCAGAGAGGAGACATCGGCGGTGTAAGCGCTGCTGAAGGGGAGGGAGAGGAGGGATGCTTGGAAAGAAAACAACCCTCAGGGCTGGGGGGGCTGCTCTCAGAGCCCCCCCCCCAGCGCCGCACGGAGCCGCAGGATGCGACCCGAGCTACGGCGGGGCACGGAGCATGGCACAGCGCCATCTCTGCCCCGCCGACACGTCCCTGCCCCGGGACCTCGGGAAAGTCGCCGGGATGAGACGCACGGACCCAGCGAGACCGCAGGCAGGTCCCCGTTCCCAGCGCACATCCAACCCTCGGACACAGCCCTCGGATGCTCTCCCCACCGCGGGGCCGGGACACCAAGCTCTGCCTCGTCACCCCCCTCCCGCCGCCAAAGCCACGCTGGGATTGAAGGGCAGCAGAGCGGGGGACGCTCACGTCCTTGTCAGCGCCCCGGGATGCATCCCGCATCCGTCACTGACGTGCAGCGACCATGAAGCTGAGGCTGACGTGTGCTCACCCGGCTCGGGACAAGGACAAAAGGCAAATCCAGCTCCTCCCGGGTTGACCTCTGCTTTTGCGCTACCCAAAACCAAGCCGGCTATTTTCTTAAGCGGAGGAAAGCGGAAAATTCAGCCTAAAATACAGGTAACCCAGCAACCCCACAGCACCCTGCCATCGCCCTTGCACGTTCCCGGTGAATACGGCTCCATAAACCCCGACCCCAAAAGCAGCGCTACAGCTCCCCCAGGTCCCCCGTCCCCAGCGGGATGCGGCAGCGACGGAGAGATCCCACTTTAAAACAGGACACACCGGAGGATGCTACGATCCTTCCCTTCGAGGATAGTTTCGTTCTATGTTAATTGCTCCGTAAAATACACCGGGCAAAGGGAGAGGGGGGGTAAAATCTCCGCTCGGGTTTCCAGGAGCAGGTCAGCTGGCTGCAGTCGCTCTTGGATTACAGGGGGGGGGGGGGGGGGGGGGGGAAAGCCGCCGAAGGAACATCACTCCGGTTGCAGCCCTGACTTATTGTTCTCTCGGTGCCTGCAGCGATTTTGTTTTTGAAGAGCTGAGAACAGAGTGTACCGAGCGCGGCTGGCACACGAACTTGATGTGCTGACAGCAATTTGTACTCAGATTAAAAACGGAGAAGGAGGAGGAGATGGGGGGGGGAGGGGGGGGGGAGGAAGGGAGAGGGGGGGGGGAAAAGGTTGTAAGGAAAGCTGGAATGCCAGACTTCGACTGCAGAGCCCGTGTTTTAGGGACCGGAACTAGGAATTAGGGTCCGTAAAACTTACAACTTACAAAAACGCTTTCAAAACTCCAGCCTGGAGATGCTCGCTCCTGGAAGCACGGTTGCTTCCAGCCTAATTCCAGCGGCGATGCACCTCCCAAATAGGCGGCTGAGATAAAGCATCGCTGCTCCCCTGGGTCACAGCCTTGCTGCCGGGGTGGGCTGCTGCGCTGTCCCCAAGGCTGTCGTACTGTCCCCAAGTGCTGCCATGCTGTCCCCAAGGCCGTTGTGCCATCCCCAAGGCCAGTCCATCCCCAGCACAGTGCCCACCCTAAATCCTTGCTGCGAGGCTGCCAGGTTGCCTGGTGCTCCCCATCTTCTCTCCCAGGGATGTATTTAAGGGTCTCCGGCCTTGGGATGTATAGGGATGTATAGGGATGTATAGGGATGTATAGGGATGTATAGGGATATATAGGTCCAAACGAATGAAGTGCGGCAGGAGCGGGCGGCTGTGGCTGAAGCAACAGCCAGAGCCTGTGGGCTGCCGGCGGGATCCATGCGGCGTTCCCGATCTCTGCCCGGCACAACCACACGGGTTACGCAGGATGGCCGTTAATCCCCAGGATGCCCTCGCAGGGCGTTAATCCCCATTATTCTGACCGCGCGCGCACGCTCCCGCTCGCGGCGTTCGCTCCCACGGACGCTCCCCTTTGAACCGGGTAAAGCAGCCGCAGGTTTTGGGGGGCATCAGGCGTACGAGGAGCCTCCGTATTTGGCTCCTTACGTCCTTCCAGAGACACGATGCCCCCCGTCCCTGCCGCAGCCCCCTCCCGAGCGATCAAAGCATCACACTCCAGAAAACCTCGAGCTGCAAAGGGAACAATCATAGAGGGACCAGCGCTCTCCCCGTCCTCCGCGCTGGGCACGGCACTGGCTGTAAGGCCCTCAGACCTCGCCAAAATAAAGAGGAACACTGGATCTTCCATGATTTCCACGATATTTAGCCTTTTGGTTTTATCTTTCGGGTAGCGGAGCCGGCTTGAAGCACGGCTCGCAGCCGGTCCCCAGCTACGATGCTCACAGCAGGAGAGGCCGACAGTCAAGTCTGAGTCAAAAACTCATTTTTCCTTAAAAAAAAAAAAAAAAAAAGAAAAAGCCTGGTTAGAAGAACCAGCCGTTCAAGGCAGCGAGTTTTATGAGCTCTCGCGGCTCCGATCCAATTTCTCCCTCGCTGAAGGGAGTTAATCTTTGCGTACGGGAGCTCTGTAAGGGAGAAAAGAAAGTAACTGCCTCCCGTACGGAGCGGGCTCTGTCTGCGACCGAGGGGTTCTTGGGAAGGACAAAAAAAAAAAAAAAAAAAAAAAAAAAAAAAGAATGAGCCTGGCTTCTCCCGTCCAGCCCTGCGAAACGTCTGACCACAGCAGGGAGAGCCCGACGGGAACTGAGCTCCTCATCCTCCGGGGGCATCAGCTGAGACCCCCCCCCGGCCTCAGCAAACCCTCCGTATGAATTTCCTTCCCCCCCCCCCATCAGCAGCAGCCCTTGGGCCATGGGGGGAAGGAAAAACGGCTCCGTTCTGCAGCAGACGCGATAAAACCCACCAAAACGACAGTCAGCGTTGGTACCGGGAGGGCAAAGAAGCTGCCGAGCGCCCGCGCCGGTGCCCACGCTCGGCACGGGACGCCGTGGAGGGAGGCCACAGAGCCCGGGGTTTGGGCAGCCGGCGCATCCCGGGGCAGTGCGGACACTGCGCTGGATGCAAAAGGGTGGGAGGAGATGGCAGAGCCCCGAAATCCCCGCTGGGGGGTTTGCTCCCTCCATCCTCCCCCCTCCCCGGGACTGAGCAGCGCCGGGCGCTCGCAGGGATGCTTTTGCCAACGGGACTGTGGAAACAGAGCGCAGGGGTGTATTCGAGCGGTCACCCCGCCATCGGCCGGCTGCTCCCGCGGCTTGAGGTTTTCCAGTCATCCCTCCCGGGCAGCGGCTCCGGCAGAGGCACTGCCGGGGCTGTGCCAAAGGCCAGTTCGGAGAAGCGGCCCCGGGCGGGCAAGTGAACCGCTGCTCTCCCAGCCCCTCACCGTCCCATCTGGCCTCCGCATGGATGTAACTGCATCCCACCGTGACGCACGGCCACCTACAACCTACACAGCACCCGCAGCTCCTTGCGAGGGAGAAGGACCCGGGGCTGCGCCGGGACAGGGTCGCCCCTCCAGCCTCCCCCCTTCCCCCCCCCCCACCACGGAGGGACCCGCACTCACTTTCCACCGTAGCACCTTCGTTAGGGTTGGAGTAACCTTCTCCCTTCCTCTTGATCCTCCGGATTATCCCTCCATCCTCAAACAAGTCCTCGCCTTTGAAGTCAAGCAGCTCGACCTAAAAAAAAATAATAAAAAAAAAAAAACAAAAAACAAAAACAACATTAAAAATAATAAAGAAAAGGCGGGCAGAGCTCAGGGAGGGGGGGGGGAAGGAGAGGAGAAAAACAACAGAAAAGCCCCAAAGCAGCAGTTCATCCTCTGGCGGGAGAGCCACGCCAGCTAACTGTCCATCCGGCTGACGAGCAGAAGTTGCCCATAAAAGCCCGCTCCAAGCCACAGCACAACACACCCGATTTATTAGAAACTGGGACACATCCAGTACCTGAAGCGTAACACAAAGTAACAGTAAAAATAAGTTTACGAAGCCTGTGAGGGTAGAACACGGCCGGTGCTGGAAGATGCTGCGCAAGCTGCCCGGGACCAGCGCGGGCAGGAGTTTTCCCTTCCTTCTGACCGGCTCCGTCCCCGCTGGACTTGGGAAGGACCAAACCTTAATTGAGGACAGACCCACTCCTCCCATCCCACCGCCTGGTCCCGACGAACCCTGCCCAAACCAGCGCACCCCGCCAAACCCCCGGCTTTCCTCCCGCCCCGCGGCACCCGCGGGTTTTTAGCACCCGGAGGCATTTCCCAGCCGCTTTCTCCTTCCCGTGGATGTTTTTAAACCGGGAATCTGCCCGCTTTCCTCCCCCCCCTCCCCGCCACCTCCCCTGGCACCGGGGCTCTCCCCAGCCGGAGTCTCAGTCCCGGCCTCCCAGCTCAGACGCACATTTCTGAGAAAACCCTGGCAGCGGTTCCTGGAGCAGAGGGACACGTTTCAGGAATCCAAGCTGGGTTGTTTTGTTGGGTTGGTTTTTTTTTTTCCTTTTTTTTTTCCTTTTTTTTTCCTTTTTTTTTCCTTTTTTTTTTCTTTTTTTTTTTCTTTTTTTTTTTCTTTTTTTTTTTCTTTTTTCTTTCTTTTTTTTCTCTTTTCTTTTTCTTTTTTTTTTTCTTTTTTATTTTTTCTTTTTTTTTTTTGTTGGTGGGGTGGGTTTTTTGGCGTTTTTTATTTATTTATTTCTGAGCTGGCTGGCAAGGCAGCGAGCGAGCGAGCTCACCCCCGCGCCGGCTCGCCGGCATGACTTGCCTCGAAGAAGAGGGTGGCGTTGGAAGGGATTTTGGGGGCACTGCCAGCAGAGCCGTAGGCGTACTCGGGTTTGCAGAGCAAGTAGCAGATCTCTCCTTTCTTCATGGTAGCCACCCCGATGTCCCATGCCTTGATTACCTGACCTAGGAGAGAGGCAGACGTCAGGCGGGGTGGGGGGGTGGGGTGGGGGGGCAACCATCAGCCCGGAAAAAAAACCAGTCTGGGTGCTGCGAGGATGGCACCCCCCAAAAAAAAAAAAAAAACCTTCAGAAGACACTTAACGTAGGGGGTGACATCCATCTGTCCTGCAAGAGTGGGACAGCCCAGGATCAGCCCACCCCTCCGGGATCAGCCCACCCTCAAGCATCCCCCCCCCCAGGACGGACCCCCCCCCGCGGCGGCTCACCCTTGCCCAGGCTGAAGACGAAGGGCTCGTTCCGATCGCGGCTGGAGTCGAATTTTTTACCGTTGGCCAATTTGCCTTTGTAGTGGACGTAAACCTTGTCCCCGATCATGGGGGACTCGTCTTCGCTCCCGGGTCGTTTAATGATCTGAGAGAGGGAAACCACCCGTGAGAAGGGAGGACGTGGGACAGCTAAGGATGCATTTGGAGATGGATAGATAGATAGACAGACAGACGGATATTTATATAGAGAGATACGCACATATGCATTTTTATGTATACACACACGCGCATGTGTATATACAAACATGCATATGTATACACACACGCACATATATATAAAAATATATACACATGTGCACATACATATAAATCTACAGACAGAATATATAAAAATATATACACGTGTGCACATATGTATAACTCTACAGACAGAATATATAAAAATATGTACACACGTGCGCATATATATAAATCTATATACACAATATATAAAAATATATACACACGTGCGCATATATATAAATCTACAGAGAGAATACATAAAAATATATACACACGTGCACATATGTATAACTCTACAGACAGAATATATAAAAATATATACACACGTGCACATATGTATAACTCTACAGACAGAATATATAAAAATATATACACACGTGCGCATATATATAAATCTGTATACCTAATATACAAAAATACATACACACACGCACATATATATATAAAAAAATCTATACACACACACACACACATATATATATATATATAAAAAAATCTATATACACACACGCACATATACGCCCCAGTGCTGCTCTAAACCAAAGGAAGGCTCCAGGGGGAGTCATTCAGTTTGGTCCTTCCATCAGCCCCTAAAAATAAACGCCAAACCGGAGCCGCGGCGGCGGAGCGGGACAGGGCTGGGAGCAGAGACCTGCCCGTACTTTGCGGAGGTGTTTGGCTAAACACGGCGCTTCGAAACCTGAAGCGAAGGCAATTACTCTCGCTTTCTCTCCGCACGCATTTTACTCGCAGGGGTGTGTCATTTCACTACTCGCCTCTTGTCAACACTTCTTTTTTTTTTTTTTATTTTTTTTTATTTTTTTGAATGCTACAGCCTGGAACAAGCAGTTCTCGAGCTGAGGATGGAGCAGGGGAGGATGCTATTCTTGGAGGAAAGGTCCTATTCAACTGGAGAAGAGCAAGCGCTGGGGAGCAGAGCTATCCAGAAATGGCCCTGAACATGAAGAAGGGGTTGTGGAGCAGACGGGATGACCTCAGTAATGTGCTCTTTCTAACGTCTGTGAGTCACACACAAAAATGCTTTGTGGATTTACAGCTAATAATCTGATTAGGAAACACAATAGCAGCGAAATTCACTGAGCAGCCTGAACCCATCACTCTCGAACACCGCTCCGTCCTCCTTTATCCCAAGTGATGCTCATCTCCTTTGCCTTTCAATTAAAATACAAAACATAAAAAAAATCAGTCCTACAGCCCTGAGAGTACTACCTGCCCCCAAGGGCCGGGCATGCAGCCCACCGACGTGACCACGCGCCCCGAAAGGCAGACAGCGAGGCAGCCCCCTCCTGGCAGCCCCCCCTCTCCCCCCCTTACCTTCAGGACCCCTCGGTCTCGAGCCGGCGTGATGTCCTCCCCGCGCTCGGCGAGAGCCGCCGCCTGCACCTCCCCTTCGCTCTTGGTGGCCTCATCAGTGGTCATGGTCTCCTCGCGTAAGGCCCGGACCTGGGGAGACACGGCACGCAGCCCGTCGGGCCCCCGGGGAGGTGGTGTAAGAGGAAAGGGTTAAGGAACGCGAGCGGCTCCGCGCCGCGGGGGGGGCCCGGGGCAGGAAGCTTCGAGCACATCTCAAACGTGCAGAGCGGAAAATGCCTTCCCAGGGGCCACCCGGGCCTCCGCCGAACCACAGGGCGCAGGAAACCCCGATGATGTGCGATGCGCGAGGCCGGCCGGCCTCCCCGCCCGGGGACAGGGGACGGCCCCGCGGTGGCATCCGGCCACAGCGATGGGGAGGCTCAGGGAGTCCCCTCAGCCTCCGTCTCCCGCCTCCCTCGGTCACCGCTGCACCCCTGGCATTGCCCCAGCAAGAGTTTTTACCCCCCCTGAACCCCCCCCAAAAATAAAGCAGCAGGAGGTAACACGCGTGCCAGCCGACCGACTCCTCGCACCGGGCGAGACGTGGAAACCCATCTCGGGGCGCTGCAGCCGCAACCGCCCCGACCTCCCGCGGCGATGCTCCACCCAGCATCCACGCTGACGCAGGACGAGCACGGACGCGCTCTCCCGGTTTCGGTTGGGACCCGGTTAATTTTTTTTTTTTTTTTTTTTTTTTTTTTTTTTTTTTTTTTTTTTAAGAGCAGCCGGCGCAGCGCTCTGGTTTGGGTTTGGGAACGGAAACCGGTGGGTTTGGTCGTCGCTGAGCCCTCGAGATCTTTTCTGCTCCTCACCCCACCAACAAGCAGGTTGGGGGGACACAAGGAGTCGGGAGGGGACACAGCCGGGACAGCTGACCCCAGGGGCGTTCCGTGCCGTAGCACATCACGCTCAGCCTATACAGCTGGGGGGAAGAAGGAGGAAGGTGGGGAACAGAACTCCGAGGGCTGTGATCAGCGGCACAGAGTCCAGTTGGAGGCCTGTAACCAGCGGTGTCCCCCAGGGGTCCATACTCGGTCCAATCTTGGTCAATATATTCATCAACGACCTGGATGAGGGGACAGAGTGTATCCTCAGCACGTTCGCTGATGGTACCAAACTGGGAGGGGTGGCTGACACCCCCAGAGGGCCGCGCTGCCATCCAGCGTGCCCCCGGACAGGCTGGAGAGCCGGGCAGAGGAGAACCCGATGAGGTTCAACAGGAGCAAGCGCGGGGTCCCGCGCCTGGGGAGGAGGAATGCTGGGCACCAGTATAGGTTAGGGGCGGACCTGCTGGGAAGCAGCTGTGAGGAGAAGGATCTGGGGGTCCCGGTAGACGGTAAATTATCCCCGAGCCAGCAATGTGCCCTTGTTGCCAAAAAGGCCGATGGCATCCTGGGCTGCACAGGGAAGAGGGTGGCCGGTAGGTCGAGGGAGGTCATTGTCCCCCTCTACTCTGCACTGGTGAGGCCACAACTGGAATACTGTGTCCAGTTCTGGGCTCCCCAGTTCAAGAGGGACAGGGAACTGCTGGAGCGAGTCCAGCGAAGGGCCACTAAGCTGACTGAGGGGTTGGAGCATGTCCCGTATGAGGAAAGGCGGAGAGCGCTGGGACTCTGTAGCCTGGAGAGGAGAAGGCTGAGGGGAGACCTTATTATGGCGTACAAGTACCTAAAGGGGGGGCTGAAGGAGGATGGAGCCGGACTCCTTCCAGTGGTTCCCAGTGACAGGACGAGGGGCAACGGGCACGAGTTGGAACATAGGAAGTTCCATTCAAAGACGTGGAAAAACTCCTTTTCGGTTCGGGTGGCAGAGCTCCGGCACGGGCTGCCCAGGGAGGGGGTGGTGTCCCCTTCTCCGAAGGGTTTCAAGACCCGCCTGGATGCAGTCCTGAGCGATGTGCTCCGGGCAGTCCTGCTTTGGCAGGGGAGTGGGACGGGATGATCTCTGGAGGTGCCTTCTGACTCTGAAAATTCCATGATTCCATGAACATGTTCGGAGTGATGACGTTGGTCTTCCCAAAGTCACCGGGATGGAGCCGGGCTGTGCTGGGGGTGGCTGAGCACCCGCCTGCCCAGGGGGAGCAGGGAAGGAATTCCCGGGTTTGCTTTGCGTGCGCGCGCGGCTTTTGCTCTACCTATTAAACTGTCTTTACCTCAACCTACGAGTTTTCCCTCACTTTTACGCTTCCGATTCTCTCCCCTCTGGCAACCGGAGAGAGGGAGCGAGCGGCCGGCGGGGGTGAAACCGCGGCAAGCACCTACCTCGGCAGACAGCGAGGGCGAAGCCAGGAGGGATGAAAGCGCTCGGGGGCGAGAAGCAAAGGGTCGATGGCCACCAAGCTTCACCCATCCCTTCCGGCTCACCTCGAGGTGGGCACCCCTCGGGTAACGGCTGCTAGAAATACACGCCCCAGGCTAGCATCTGCCTTTTGAGTTATTTTATCCGGTTTCACGTTATTTTCCGCAAGGAATTAGCTGTTTGTCAGGGACTCTATCAGTTGGAAAGCAGCACCTCAACCCCAGGCGAAGCCCACCAAGAACTCCCCAAAAGGAGGGAGCGGGCTCCGCGTTTCAGGCAAGCGAAGCATCCTCCTGCGCGGGAAGACCCGAACGCGCAGCGAGCCTCTTCTCCAAAAACCCAAAGCAAACCCAACACCAAAAGAATCCCAACCGTTGGGGTGGATGAAGAGAAAATTTTCACAGCGAGACTCGACGAAATGGGGGTTTTTTTGGGGGGCGAACTGCTGGAGCACTGCGCTCCCACCATCACCGCGCCGGCGGCCACGGTGCCCGAAAAGCCACGTTTTTTGTCAAACGCCGACTTTTTCCAAGGGTGGCCGGTGAAAAGAGAATTGCCTACGGTTTAAAAAAATATATTTCCTGATGATTTCCTTCAGCCCGTAAGGCTATTTTGGTAGCCGCGCTGCTGCGCGCCACGTAATCAAGGAAACATGTGACGGAGAATTAGAAAGCGATGGGGTTCGTAAGACATAAACCAGAACTATTAAAGTCACTCTAATTGCGAAACTTTCCCACAGCCTTTGGTGTGGAAGCTGACGTTAACCAGCAGGAGAAATCATTCATTCGGGGGATTCAAAAAGAGCAAAGAAAGGATGTTTTCAGCTCCGAGGGCAGATAAGTCGTGCTGCAAGAAGAATCGCGCTCCTCGGAAAGGGAAGAGCTGGAGCCCGGTCCCCCCCCCACCCCCCCCCCCCGGCACAGGAAACCACCGAGACACAAAGAGCTCTGCCATGGATGAAGCAAAGAGAAAAATAAGGGAACTACCCGGCTGCAAGGCTCAATTATCACAATCTTCGGGGTCATATTTAATGGGATTCCGCGTCGGCTCCCTCTGCCCTGCCCCGCTGAGGTTTCAGATGGGAACACCTAAAAACAAACGCTAAAAAAAACAGAGAAAGCAATTTTGGTGGTGAGACTCGTCATCTTGCGGGTGTTTATCCATTGGGAAACCTGCCGTTGGTTACTTCGGGCGCTGAGCTGGTCTCCAAGCCACCGTGATCCCCACTGCCCTGCCAACCACCGTGGCCATCCTCTTGGAGATGAGTGAGGAGGTGGTGGTGCCCATCGCGGCGCGGGCACACCGCCGGCACCGCGCACCGGCTCAGGGCTTCCCGGCACGGCCGCTGTGCACCACCAGGGACGCAGCATCCGTAACCCATTCATTAAGGACCAGGAGGAGGCCCTCCCCCCCCCAAAAAAAAAAGGGGAGCAGCTTGCAAAAGAAGCGCCACCTCCTGGGGCAGAACCTCCCGAGGTCCACCAAGCAGCCACCGCTGGGATGCAGAAGACGGATGGGGAGGTGCTGGCTCCAGCTCGCCGGTTGCTAAATCCCACCGAGAGACATCTAAAAATATATCATACGCATCCTTCTCATTATTTTTCTACGTAAGCAATTAGTGGAGTCATCCAGGGAAGCTGGCCAAGGCGAGCGGGAGGGGAGATGCTCTGCGTCAGAAGCAGTGGGAGGGATGGAGCCCGCAAGACGGGCGATTAAGATGTGGTCCACGTTATGAAAGAGCTCGAGCCTCCTCCGTCCAGCGAAAGCGGCTCCAAGTAGGTTAGAGGAAAGATCGCGGCGCTCCCGCTTCTCTTGGGTTTGGGAGCGGGAGCAGCAGCAGGAGCCTGGCCGGGGTCCAAAATCCCAATTAATTTGAAACAAACAGTTGGGGGGGGGCAAAGAAGAAATAAAAATAATAATATCCGAGACGTCCTGAGATCTCAACACCGGGGAGCCGCGGGCTGTCACCGAGAGCCCTGCGAGCTTGCCTGAGGTGTCAGAGCCTCAATCTTCTCGCTGTGCTCCAAATATAAAGAGGGGATTAATTAATTACCCCCTGCAAAAGCCTCTGGGTGTTTCCGCCACCCCAAGCGGAGCCCGCTCTCCCCTTGGTGCCACCCGCAAACTTAACGGCGTACGCCTGCAAAGGAAGGCAGGCGAAACCATCCTCCTCCTGCGCCGCGCCGTTGCCCACGGCGGTCGGTGCCGAGGGGTGGGGGGAGGAGAGAGGGTGGGGAAGGGTTAAACCCCCTCCCTGGGGCTGGGGGGGGGGTGGGAGAGGGGAGGGGGATGTCCTCCTCCACCCATCGCATAAGGGCATCACTGAAAGGCCACCGAGAGGGAAGGGATTTCCACACACCGGCAACAAAAGCCATGGGAAGGTGATCCAAGACATCCAGAGCAAAGGTGCGCCGGGACGATGGGGCGGGTTTGGATGTTTTGGGGCACTTTTGCTCAGTTTGAGGCAGTTTTGCGCGGCTTGATTCTTCGCGTCCTGAAGCAAAGTCCCTTGCAGGAGCCTGGAACCCCCTCCCCCCCCAAAATGCCTCTGCTCGAGGTCTGAGCCCCACACCGGGGTCCGGTCCATACCTGCGGGCGCTCGGGGCTGCGCACAGGTCCCCCCGCAGCCGCAGGGACCCAGAGCCGCCACCCCCGCCCTCCCCAGAGCCGGCGAAAGGGCCGAATTAATTCTTGGCTGCCAAAGGAAAGGGTTTGGGGTTCTCACTTTAATCAGTCCCCGCTCTACCGGATGATCCGAGAATTCAGTGGAGCTGTTTAATCTGTAATTTAAGAGCTATAATAAACAAGCTTTAAAATCCAGAGGTTTCAACATCTGGGCGCAATCTCTCCTCCAAGTGCAGCTATTTCAGCGTTAATTAATATGAAATACATTAAAGAGCTTCTCGCTGAGCAAACAGGGCGGCTCGGGAGTTTGCAGGACTCCTACACGTGCCCAACGTGCTTCCCTCGGACCGGCACAGCCCGACCCACGGCACCGGCACGCGCCTCTTCCCGGCCCCGCTCGAGGAATACCAACTCCTCGAACCGCTCAAAAGCGCCGACCGCTCCACTTTTCCTTCTCACCGATTCAATCGTCTGCCCAAAAACCGCCGCCCTGCGCGCTGCTGCCCGCGGCCGCAAATGTCATTTCCCTCCTCCGGACAGAGAGTGGCATGGCTGTGATTGATGCCCACAAAAAAATTAAGCCACCGTCGATGCCCACAAGCAATTAAACCACCATCCACGTGTTTTGGGTTTTTTTTTTTTTCACTCTGAGGGTGGTGAGACACCGGAACAAATCGCCCCGAGAAGCTGTGGCTGCCCCATCCCCAGAGGTGGTCAAGGCCAGGTTGGACGGGGCTGAGAGCAACCTGGGCTGGGGGGAGGTGGCCCTGCCCTGGGCAGGGGGTGGCACTGGATGGTCTTTAAGGTCCCCTCCAACCCAAACCGTTCCATGATTCTGCGATGCCCTGGAGCAATTAAGCGGCCGGCAGCGGGCAGAGGCTGCCCGGGCAGAGCATCCCCCTGCACGCCGCGATGCAGCCGGGCAGTGCCACGGCACTGTACCCCCATTTCAGCACTCCCATCCAACCAGACATTAATTCAGCTGTTGCTTCGGAAAAAAAAAAAAAAAATATATATATATCTATTCTGCACTTTTTTTCGTCTATTTTTTTAAAAGCAGGGCTGACAAAAGGCTTTTTTTCTTTTTTTTTTTCTCCTTTTTCCCCCTTTTTAAGCTGGGCAGTGGCTGGTGTCCCCCCACCTTCGTTACCGGCTGAGCCCTGTGTGTTTTTCAGGCTGTCCACGAGCACACGCCTCCGGAAAAGCGGGCAGCGTGACCTGCACCGGGAGCATCTCGAAGCCCTTTTCCCCTTCGCACGTGCCTTTCTAATGACAATCTGTGCGATAAAACGCTCCGCTCCCGCGGGACACGTGCCGTACAGCACCAGCGCGCGCCGCACAGACATCCACGCCATAAAAACAAAGCCATTTATTTTCTCTTTTTTTTGTGTGTTTTGTTCATTTTTTGGGTGTTTTTTTTTTTGTTGGGTTTTTTTTTTGTTGTTGTTTTGTTTTGTTTTTTTTTCCCCCCAATCCTCTCTCCGCACAGATGTTGTTATCTTCCAGCCCGGAGAAAACCCAGAGCAGGGAATATGGGATGCAGATGTCCGACCCCAGGCTGAGGACAGACAGGTATCGCACATGCTAGGGTTTCACCGAGCGCACCATCCCCAGCCCCGTTTCCTAGAAATCGGCATACCAGGAATTTGCCAGCTCCAAATGGAAACTCCGTGTCGCGGATCCCTCCCAGAGGCTCGCGGGAGGACGGGGGGGGGGGGAAGGGAAAGCGGCGGTCGAGGGGAGGGGTGGGGGGGAGGGAGAGGGAAGAGAAAGGGTTCGCAGGGGTCTCACCTCGCCACCATGCGATCGCTGGAGAAGGTTTGAAGGTGCAGGGGGGGCCGGGGGAGGTGCCCACCCAGAGACACGGTGGGGATTTCGCACAAAGAGCTGGTGAGAAAAGAAAAAAAAAAAAAATTAAAAATAGAATAAATAAAAAAAAAGAAAAAACAACCAACCCAACCACATGTGCTTTATTCTAAACCAGGATTTAAGAAGAAGGGAGAACGGAGACGGCGATTTTAAGCCACAGACCGCGTCCCACCATGGTTAGAAAGGGGTGATAAGACCATGGACAAAACCTCCCGTGGCGGCTCCTCTGCTCCCCGCGGCCACGGGAAGACGTTTTGACTCGCCGCTTCCATAAAACAGCATTTAGCATCTTACCATCAGCTTAAAAAAAATAAAATAAAATAAAGGGGGGGGGGGGGGGGGGGGAGGAAGGAAAAAAAAAAAAAAAAAAAGAGCTATCTCCTGTCCAACTTTTTTTATTGACTGTTGCTGAAAGTCAGGATGAAAATTAACAGGATGGAAAAATAAGAGCTGACTGCTCTGGGGTTTGTTTTTTTTTAAGACCCACTTAGCACAAAGCGCTTTGGCTTCCACAGCACCACAACAGCCCTAAAAGCTTCGGATTGCAACACGGGAGGGAGTTTCTTTAAAATGCAAAGGTCACGCTAAAAAACCAACAAATCTAAACGCACGGGGGAGAGACGCGGGGCCCCAGATCTGGGCCAGCATCACCCCCAAATCCCGGCGAGCATCCCCCCAAATCCCAGCCCCCCGAGCCCAGCAGCACCTCCAGCCTGACCCCCAGCTGAGAGATAACGAAGAACGACCCAATTAGCGCAGCAGCTGGGCTCTCTCCACCATCCCACCGTGGTTTCGCTTCCCCCTAAATCGAGAAAATGATTTTTTTTTTTTTTTTTTCTAATAAAATACCTACTTACTGAACAAACTGTCCCTCTGCAGCGGGAGAGGGGAAGACCAGAGCAGCGATTTTCCCCGGATACGGGTGTTTTAAGACTCCCGCAACGCCAGCCTGCGGGGCAGAGACCCGGGGAGACAGCGTTTGAGTGGGTCACAAATTCAAATTTCTAAGAAAATACGACCTCCTTAAGCCACACGAGGCAGCTCCACATAATCCTCAGCTCCATCCCCACACCCAGACACCGAGTGCCGTTTCTCACACTCATACATCACAGCTTGAATTAAAAATTAATGAATTAATGTATTTCTTTTTTTTTTTTTTTTTTTTTTTTTTTTTAAGCCTGGCCACTTGACTTCCCCCCCCCCCTTTAAAATAAATGGGGAAGCCATAAATTTAAATTGTCACTAGCTGAATAAGGCTCACACGGACTGATTTACTTCCGAGCGTGCACGTTGGGCGAGCAGCTAACAGCCCGGCGGGGCCGCTCATGGCAACTTTTATTCACACACAAAAAACAAAAAAAAACAACCCCCCCAAAAAAAAAACAACCCAAAACAAAACACAAACAGAGCTGCTTGAACTGCTCAGCACCCTGACCAACCTCCATCGCGCCCGGGGGGTACCGTGACTCATGGGGGACTGAGGAACTCCTGCCCAGGGAGACCCTGGTACCCCCTGGTACCCCCCAGCATCCCCCCGAGTATCCCTCCCCCCGAGCATCCCTCCCCCCGAGCATCCCCTGCATCCCAGTGCCACCCGTCCCATGGCCTGGCATCCCTTCCCGGCACGGGATGCCCTGGAGAGGGATGCGGTCCACCTCCCGAGGACCAGAGGCTATCGGCACTACAGAAGCAAAAGGAGATTTTTAAGCAATTAAGGGAATAACGAAGGGAGAAAAGGAAACTACTGCACGCGGCTAACTTAAATACAACGGTACGTGTTCCCGTCAGACTTGCTTAATCGTTTTGCTTAGCTAGTATTTTTAAGCTTCTAAAGTGGGTTTAGTTAAGATCCGAGTCATAACTGATTTTTTGGGGGGGGGGGGTTGCTTCTTTCTTTTTTTTTTTTTTTTTTTTTTTTTTTTTTTCCTCTCTTCATTTTAAATATGTTGAATAAGAGGCTGCCCTCAAGTTTCGGCGGCAGCCAGAGGAACAAGTGAGCAGGACGGCTCGCTGCCGCCTGCCAGGATAAATATTTCAAGAGAAAGCAAGAGGGGTTCAGCCCCTCTGCATCCCCCCGGGGGCGAAGGGAGCGCGCCCACACGTGACAGGCAAACAAACTTTCAGAAAGGGGTTCTCCCCCCTCCCCAGTTTACAATATAAACCCGTTAAAAAAAAAACCTGGCTCTTTCACTGGTTATCTAGCAAAGGCACCGGCGAGGAAACGCTTGCTCGGTGGTTTTTCCAGGTTGCTTCAAAATAAGAAATCGTGGGGATAAAGCTCCTTCGGACTCGACCCTCTCGCGAGCATCCCAGCAGCCGACCGTGGTCCGTCCCCCCCCGGCACAGGTCCCCAGAGACACAACACCCTCCGCTTTCATGTGAAATGGAAGAAAAAAAAAAAAAAAAGCAGCAAAACATAGATTTCCCCCCCCCCCCCCTCCCTTATTCCAAAAGACAAACATATAGTGAGGACGGCAAGAAGCCCATAAACATTTCTGGGTTGATGCTCAAATATTTCTGGGTTGATGCTCTTCCAAAGGGGAGAAGGTGCCAGGGACGGGATGCGGTCGAGGGTTTTACACGCTGATGCTCTGCAGCTCCTCTCCCGCCCGCCCCCGAAGCCATCCCCGGCCCCAGCGAGGATTTCAGCTGCTCCCACCCCCAAAAAAAATCACCGCAAGCCTCTGCCACAAGCGACACATCCCCAAAAATACTGGATAAAACAGGAATGCCGGAGCCGGCAGGGAGAGACACACCAGCCTGCACCCATCCCGCTCCGGGAGGGGCTGACACAGCTTCGGATGACGGTAAAAAAATTAAAAAAAAAAAAAAAGTTTAAAACATAGTTAAGTGTATAAATAGCTGTTCCGCACCTGCCTGAGCTTCTCGGGAGACGGCGCAGCATCCGAACAAGCTCAGTGGCCATTATATAGAGCCGCTCACGTAACAGCGGGGAACGCAATTTCCTAATGCTTTCATAAATTAGGATTACGTAACTGGAAGGGGGAGAAAAAAAAAATAAAAAATAATAATAATAATAATAATATAGCCAAGCAGGTTATATAAGCCATCTTTAAAAAGTGAGAAAGTACTTGACATCCCACTACCCACTCCTTGGCACCCTCTAACTGGGTTTTTTTTTTTTGCCATCGAAAACGAGCAGGCTCTTTCCACCGTGTCTTCTCCCCTCCTCAAAACAACAGGGAGAACAGAGGCGGCCAGGCTTTTTGGGACACCGGAAAGAAATATTCCACCTCTGGCTGTCAAATGTGAAGTTTTCCCTCCCCGTACAGCACATCCCGGTAAAGCTCGACCCCTCCACGGGCAGCTCGGAGCATCCTCCTGGCAGCCGCTACGCCAGCACCGAGCAAATTCAATTTTAGGAGACAGCTTGGGGGAACGAAAATAAATACGAAATGGGAATAAACAAGAAACGCCTTGTTTGCCAATTCTGATCTAATTTAGCCTTTTCTCCAGAATAAATCCGACAATTAAACTTGGATTTGTTGATTTTTTTTTTATTTTAATTTTTTTTTTTAATTTCTAAAAGCATCTCACTGCTTGCAACAGATTTAGGGGTTTCTCCGACAAACTTCCAGCCAGGTGACCCTAAACAGCAGCTCCCCCTCGTCCTCCGTCTGTCCGTCCGTCTGTCCGTCCCCCCCGACCCCGGCAGTGGAAACGCTGTATTTAATCCCTTATTCCCCACGCACAGAGCCTCGGCAGCATCCCCGCAGCCCCCCTGTGCCAAATTCCGGGGGAGGGGGGGGATCCCCAAAACGGCATCGCCGCCGGGCACCACACCCCCAGAAAAAACCCGGCGCCTGAGACCCCTTTTTTACCCCCCTTTTTTTTTTTTTTGAAGCTCCGTGTGCCCCAACGGTCTATAAATGCCAAATTATGTCGGGCAAACGGCAATTCCCGGCATGTTGTGAAACACCGGCCTGTTCCCTCGCCAAATCGGGATTTCTTGGAGGGGACAAGGAAATGCCAAACCGGCGGAGGGGGACCGGGACCGGCGTTGCTGGGGGATGCTGCCAGATGCCTGGGAGGGGGGAAGTTGGGGGGGCTGCCAAGGATGCTGCGGCTTTGGGGTCACACCCCCAAAGTGATGTTACTGGCAAGCAAGAAGAGGCGGTTTTATTTAATTACGTCGCTAAATGTAACGTAAATCAAAAAATACCTGAAAGGGGACTACTGTAAATGATGCTCATTTGCTAAAAGCGATACCACTATTTATGAAGATGGGGCACCGCAGGCACAACACAATTTAATTGCCATCGCTCATCACCCCACCTCTTCACTTCTGACAGTTACTTTACTACTATTTTCCTGATTTTCCAATACACTCACTCGCAAAATCAGAAATCCTCATTTCAATCACAGCTACGGATTACGGAAAAAGCTCGTCGGCTCCATGACAAAAAAGTCACACGAACAACTTGTCCATCAGAGCACTCGTGGCCATTTCTTTACGCCCACAAACGTACAGCATTAAAATAATAAAAAAAAAAAAAAAAACCTTGCGAAGTAATTTATTATTCCCCCACGATGGGCATGAGAGTAGCGCGAACTCCGCAGCTCCCTTAAGTGGCTGTAACTTTCTATAAATATATATAACCGAGAGCAAATATAAAATAAAATATTAAATAGTGTAAAAGCATAAAGAGCAGAGAATAAATTATTCGCCAAATACTTTACAGACTATTTCCCCCCTGAGCCAGCCCGGGCAGAGGGGGGGGGTGTCTCAGTGCTGAGCATCTCCAGCCTTACAGCAAACTTTCTCCTTCAAGCTGGTAATTAAAACACACCTAATTACGCAGCAGTGATGTTCCTGAGGGATGCAGTTTGGTTTTTACTCAGGAACTGTCCTTATTTTCTGGCTCATCCCAGCAGGGAGATGCTCTAACTAGCGCTGGGAAAGGACCTCGACACAATTCAGGCGCGTGCTGGGCAAACACCGCCTTGAGAAGTTACAATTATTTGCCTTTTTTTTTTAAAAAAAGAAGAAAAAAAAAAATAATTGCACAAACCATCATCCCAGCAGACACCTCTGCTCCGGGCAGGATGGGCCTGACTGATGCCAGCCTTCCCCACCCCCCCCCGAAAACCCCTCCAGCACCGGTCCCCTCCACCCTCCAAGCCCCAAACCAGCGGAGAGCCCATGCGCTCCCGTCCCTCCCAGCGAGTTTCGGCAGAAGCGAGAACTTCTCCACCAACTCCCCAGAAATCTGCTTTCTTATTTTTCCCCCTCACACCATCGCGTATCTTCTCCGGCACAAGCCCCACCTCCTTCATCACCCCAAATGCCCCCGGAGACGCCCCCAGCCACCCCTTCCCCCACCAGCACCCCATCACCTCTGGCTCCCGGGAGCACCCAGCTCCATCGTGCCCTCGCCTTCCCCCTCCCGTGTCCCAGAGGTTCACCCGTCACACCACGAGGCCGAGGACCAGCATCGCACGAGGACCCCAGCATCCCCAACAAGGGACCCCTGCGTCCCACCGAGGACCCCAGCATCCCCGACAAGGGACTCCAGCATCCCCAATGAGGACCAGCATCCCTGAAAAGTGATCCCAGCACCCCACCGAGGACCAGCATCCCCGACAAGGGACTCCAGCATCCCCAGTGAGGACCAGCATCCCTGAAAAGTGATCCCAGCACCCCACCGAGGACCAGCATCCCCGACAAGGGACTCCAGCATCCCCAATGAGGACCAGCATCCCTGAAAAGTGATCCCAGCACCCCACCGAGGACCAGCATCCCCGACAAGGGACTCCAGCATCCCACCGAGGACCAGCATCCCCGACAAGGGACTCCAGCATCCCCAATGAGGACCAGCATCCCTGAAAAGTGATCCCAGCACCCCACCGAGGACCAGCATCCCCGACAAGGACCCCAGCATCCCCAACGAGGGACCCCTCCATCCCACCAAGGACCCCAGCATCCCCACCAAGGGACCCCAGCATCCCCACCAAGGGACCCCAGCATGCCAGCTGCAAAACTCTCAGCGCTACTGGGAAGTTATCCCTGCTCAGCCCCACGTTCCTGGTTGACCCTCTGCCACCGGCGGCCGTCATTCCCTCTGCTTTGGCAGCATTTCTGTCCCCGCTGTGTCCCCCTCCAGCAGTTCTGTCCCATCTCCAGGGTACCGGGGTGGAAATAAAACCTGAGCACCTCCGAGCACAGCATCGCCGCCCGACCCAAACCCACCGCACCTCCGGGAAAACAGCCCATAAAAGCCACATATAGGCTCTGTCCGACGGATTTAATGATTTTTCTCCCCCTCCCCCAGCCCTTCGCGGGGCCGGGAAGGCGGCAGGAGGGACGCAGGAGGGACCCAGCTTCCCCACGTTTTAAAGGAAGGAGCAATTTGTACTTTCAACTTCTCTTTTTTTTTTTTTTTTTTTAACTTGTAACCCCAGTTTCTAGGCTGGATTTGATCCCCCAGCGATGTCCCGAATCCACCTCAACAGTTTAATAGCTCATTACGGAGAGCTGCCGTTTAAACTCTACCTTTAAAACCCAAACCTATCTGCTCCTAGCTTTTTTTTTTTCTTATTTTTTCATTTTTCAAGGGTGTTTTTGTTTTTTTTTACCAGCGGCAGCAGCACGGCGGCATAGCAAGGACAGAAACACAGCCGCAGCATCGGAGCTTCGGCTGGACACCGAGGGATGCGCCGATGATGGAGGTGTCCCCCCCCAGGAGCCCTCATAGCTCATCGCATAAAATATTCTTCGCCGGTAAGAGCAACCTCACCCCAATGTGCATTTTAAAAACAGAAGCTTCGGATGAGGTTTTGCGCCCAGAGAAGAGGAAAAAATAACCGAGGCTTAAAAAAATATTCCCGTTTACCTCGTGCAACCGCACACCCCCAACGCCAACGAAGCCGTATGTCCCCGCACACGGCCCATGGGGTGGCTTTGGTAGGGGGCGATGGAAGAAGTGTGACAGCCCCACACAGGAGCCCCGTTTGGCGCAGGGAAAGTGGGGGAAAAAAGAAAACTCCCCTCCCTCGACCCCCACCCGCTGCCACCCCTCCCCATCCCAGTGCCCCCCAGTGCCCCCCAGCAACGCTGTGTACTATCTCCCCCCACGGATATCCCCTGCACTGCAGTGGGGACCCTCAACCCACGCAGTATCCCCTTCCCCACGCGAATCCCCGGCCCCACGCAGGACCCCAATGCCCCCCATACAGCCCCACGCACGCCTCCATCCAACCCCATACTGCCCCACGCTATCCTCGCCCTCCCCCCCCCCCCCCCTTCCCCAGCCCCACACAGACCTACCGTATTTCTCCAGCCCCACACAGACACCCCCCCCAGCCCCACAGAGACTTCCGCGCAGGGCAGCCCAGACCCCCAACCCCACGCAAGACACCCCCGAGCCTCCCCACCCACCCACCCAGCCCCACGCTGCGCCCACGCAGACGCCCCCAACCCCACGCAAGGCTCTCCCCGGCCCCACGCAGGGTCCCCCCAGCACCCCCTGACCCCACGGGGGGACCCTCAGCACTCCCGGACCCCACGGAGGGACCCACGGAGGGACCCACGCAGGGACGTACCTGCCGCCGCTGCCGCCCCGCGCTCCGAGTGGCACCGCGCGCCCGCGCCGGCCGAGTCTCCCCGGCCGCCGCGCCCCGCCCCTCCTCCCGCATCCCATTGGCCGTCCCGCCTGCCCGTCTCGGCGACGGCGACGGCTGAACCTTCTCATTGGCTCGAGTGGCGGCGGTATGCAAATCAGAACGTTCTCCCCCTCCCACCAGCACCCCCCTCCTCCCCCGGCGCCCCGCCCACCCCGCGCACTTGCCGGGGACAGCGGCGGCGACGCGGGCGGGAAGCGGGGGGGGGTGAGGGGGGGGGTGAGGCGGTCCTGTGCGGCACACCGCGGGGGGGGCACCCTTGTGCATTGCCCCGAGGGGGGGTGTCCCCGGCCCCGTGCGGTGTCGCTGTGGAGTGTATGACCCCGTGGGATGTCCTGGGCGGGGGGATCCTGGTCCTGGGAGGGGTGGGGGGGACACCCCCATGTAATGCCCCGGGGGGGTCCCGGTCCGGTGCGATGCTCTTGAGGGGGGGTCCCTGGCTCCGTGCGGTGTCTCTGGGGGGGTTCCCGACCCCGTGCAATGCCGCCGGGGGGGGGGGGGGGGGTGTCCGACCCTGTGCAATGCCCCGGGGGGCTGTTTGGCCCCGTACGATGTCCCGGGGGGGGCAGCCCGGTGCAATGCCCGGGGGGGGGTGTCCAGCCCCACGCAGTGCTCCAAGGACCCCTCGGCCCCACACAGAGCTCCAGGGTTCCCCCAGCCCTGAGCAGTGCCGGGGGGGGGGAGGGGGGCACCTTCATGCAACACTTTGCCCCCCTCCAAAAAAAAAAAGGGCACCCCAGGACCACCCAGCCCCGTCCCCCACGGGCACCCCCACCCCGTGCAGCCTCCTCGGGGTTAGTTAAGGGAAAAGCAAATAATGATGTCCCACGGGGGGGGGGGGGGGGCGCGGGGTCCAGGCGACACACACAAACCGTCCCGTTCAGTGTAAAGGAGATAAGATTTGTCTTTGTTAACAGCTGCCTCAAAATACCCCCCACCCCCCACCCCCCCCCCGAGATTAGAAATAACATTTTTGCAATTAAACCCCCAATCGCTGCTCGCGCACGTTCAGCTAATTGCAGGGCCTGAGCCGAGAAGGGGGCAAAAACGCCCGGGGGGGGGCACGGGGCAGATTTAAAATGTGGCATCTCTGAGTATTTTTATAAAGCCTTCGTTTTTACCAGGCTCGTGTTGGAGCCGGTGCCCGCAGGTCCCAACCCGCACCCCAATTCCCATGTCCCAATAACTGCCCCCACCCCCCCAGCGCAGGGGCTGAGGCAGTGCCGCCCTGATGGATCCCTCTCGCTGGTCTGCTCTCGGGTGCCGAATTTTGATTTTTCCCGGCTGTGATTTAGACACCGATGGCGCTCATTGGAAATCCGGAGTTAAAATCAAAGCCCACTTTAGAAAATAAAAGATTTGTTTTCACAAGCGTTTCATTTTTCCCTCTCTAAAATTACCCGGGTGAATGTTGCGTTTTGGTTTTAAACATTTCCCACCCTCCAAGAGCTTTACATTTTCCGTTTACCAAAATATTGTGGGTTTTCCAATACCACGAAACCCCCACAGCTTAATTCCGTGCGGGCCCCGTAGATAACACCCGAGCCCTGAAAAATCCCATGGGGCTGAGAGCAGCGGCGGGGGGTCCAACCCATCCGCCCCCCCAAAAAAAACATTTTTGCACTACAAAAATGATAAATTTGTTTGTTTGCCTAGAAAAACAAAAGCAAAATATGGGAAGAAAGTGCCACAGTGGTGTTGTTTTTTTTTTTTTTTTTAAAAGAAAAGAAACCTTCCAAATCACTGCGATACTGGCACCGGACCCCCCCGGCTCGCTCTGCGTTCATGGGTGGTGGGATGCCCAAACCCCCCCCACTCTCTCCAATGTTGGGGTCTGCTCTGTCCCACCCCCCCCCATCCCTGTAACACAACCTGGAGGAAATCTGCTCCATAAATAATCCCGGTCGGCTTCGGGGCGGCTGCCAGGGGCACTGCTTGTTCCCCCTCGCCATCCAGCTGGCCGCACATGTCCTGCCCCGGCCCCGGCCCCTGCGCCCGCCGCGCTGCCGTCACCCGGCCCCGAAAGGACGGGGGTCCGGGGTTCCACACCCCACCCCCACCGGAATCGGGGAGCAAAGCCCGGAGAACCCCCCCCTTCACCGGTGATGGCCTCCGTCGTGCCGGCCGCCGAGTACCTTGTGTGAGAGCAGCGGCTCCTGAAAAAGAAAAAAAAGAAAAGAAAAGAAAACAAACAAACAAAAAAAACCCCAAATTAAAATAAAATACAGGATATTTTTATTCATCCTTGTCTTCTGCTAAAAATAACCGGCGTTAATCTGCCTTGAGAGCGCGGGGAGGAGAGGCGTCCCTCCGCCTCGGCTTCGCAGCGAAAAGCCACATCGGTGAATCTCCGGAGCGCGCGTCGGAGAGCGGAGGAAACGGGCTTTCTCCCTCGTTCCTTCTGCGTGGGACACCGCAAATCGATGGCCCCCCCGGCACAAATCGATAGCCGCGGGGCAGATGATCCATGTGGGATTCTCCCCCTCCCGGGGGGACCGAATCCATCCTTCCCCCCCGCCCCGGGACCCAGATACCTGCCTGTTTTGGGGGAGCAAAGCAGCTTTTTTGCAGCCTGGTGATGCTGTGGCCTCGTCCCTCCCCCCCCCCCCCCCCCCCCAATCCCCGGCACGTGCGCCCCTTTGTCACCGGTTTGTCACCGGTGCAGGGGTGCAGCGTGACGGGCGCCCGGCAGTGGTGGTGTTTACGGGAGGTGCAGCTGGGTGTTGCACAACAGGCAGCAGAGTCCAGGAGGACACCGTGTCCTCGTGTCCTCGCCGCCGGCTGTAGGTGCAGCTGGGTGGCAGGGACGGAGGGTGGGGACATGGGGACATTGAGGGACACGGCGGGGAGGGGGGGGGGGGGGCAGTAGGGCAAGACTACCCCCTTGGCGTTGGGGCTGATTGACTCAGGGGGTGCAAAGTAGCCGGCAAGCTCCTTTCTGCGTGTAATCCCACCCCCACCCAAATTTTCCTACCGGAGAGGCCGCGGGAGGGATGCTGGGGGTCGTCGTGGAGCTGGGCCAGGGGCGAGCGGCCGGATCCAGCCCGGGGTGGTCCCTCCTCCGGCTGCGACCCCTCTCGCTTTGCTCGGACTCACACCTCCTGCAAGGAATTTTTACCGGCAGAGGGGCTGAGGCATCCCCGGACCCCCCCAGAGCAGCCCCCAGCTCCATCGCAGGCCCGATCCTGCCCCGTCCCCCAGCGTGGCCGGGGCTGGCCCTTTCCCCGTGCATTCCCAATCCATAAATTTCCGGGTTGCGATACCGGAACGCTGCTTCCCCCACCCCCATTGCAAAAAAAAAAACCACCCAAACCCTCATGCAATCAGGCGGGGACACCTCCAGCCGGACGGAGGCTTTGCTGGGCCGGATCCGTCCCTGAATCCCCATTTCCCCTATGGCGATTCCTCCCAGACACCGGGAACCGGCTGAAAGGACACAAATATTTTCCCAGATTTATTTCCCCCCCCTGACATGGGGAAAATGGGGAAGAATCCCTGGAACACCCCCCCCCCACACTCCCCCGGCTGGAGATGAGTGTGTGGGGGGGACAGGCAGGGTGCGGGGGTCCCCCAGTCCCACCGGAGATCCAACCCCGCAGGATGCAGCGAGGCCGGAGCGGGGTGGATAAATAAAGTCCGGCTTTGCCGTCCTGGCCTGGGGCCACTTCTAACACAAAGTACATTCCGGTCTGGACATAACGAACTGTACCAGCCTCCGCCGGGGCAGGCGGGTGGCCGGGGGGCAGCCGGGGCTCCCCACCCACCCCGCTGGGATGGGGGTGTCGGGGTCAGGGAGGGATACGGGGGTGGCAGAGGGGGGGAGTGGAGGGTGCAGCACCCCCAGGGATGCTCAGCCACGAGGCTGTGCCGCGCGATGGGGATGCTGCCGCCGGAGCGATCCGCACCCCAAAAACCACCCTGGGGAGATCCCCCATTTAATGCTTTTCGGGTGCTTGGGGAGCTTTGGGGTGGGGGGGGGGACACCCGGCAGGGACATGCCCAAGCGTGACTCCGGCCAGTGCTGGGTTGCATCCCCCCCCAAAAAAAAAAAACCAAAAAAACAACCAAAACACAACCAACCAAACCCCTCCTTTCGGGAGGGGGGGTGGGGGTGGGGGTCCTCCTGGCAGCCCCCCCCCCCCCCTCCATCCTCTCCGGGAGCCGCAGCCGAGGGGTCCCGGGGCCGGGAGCTGCCCCTGCCGGGAGCCGCAGCACCGGGGCGGGCGGGCCGCCAGCGCTCCGGGACGCGATGTACCGGCCACGGGAGCGCCGGGAACAGCCTGACTCAGCAGCCGGGGCGGCGGGTGTGCGGCGCTGCCAGCGACACGGCTCCGCAGGGCCCTGCCCGGGGGGGGGACACACGGACACGGAGGGGATGGGGGGGGGGGGGAGGGATGGGGGGTCCCCCGCTGGCTCAGGGCGTCCAGGCGGGAACCCCCCACCCTGCGACTGGCAGCACCCGGGGAGCGCGGGGATGGGTGTCGTGTCCCCCCCGCCCCGGTTTGGTCCCCCGTGGGGTATGGTGTGGCCACCAGTGTCACACACGCACCCCCAGCATCAGCCCCCGGCATCGCTCCTGGCATCAAGCTCCAGCATGGCCCCCAGCAGCCCCCCAACACCCCCCAGTATGCCCACCATAATCTTCCCAGCAGCCTCCCAACACCCCTCAACATCAGCCCCACCATAATCTCCCCAGCAGCCCCCCAACACACCCCAGTATGCCCACCATAATCTCTCCAGCAGCCCCCCCAGCAGCTTCCCAACACCCCCCAGTATGCCCACCATAACCTCCCCAGCAGCCCCCCAACACCCCCCCAGCAGCCTCACCATAATCTCCCCAGCAGCCTCCCCAGCAGCCTCCCAATAACCCCCACCATCCCCCCCAACACCCCCCAGCATCCCCCCCGACATCCCTCCCCCCACCCCCCACCCTCCCAGTATCCCCCCTGCATTTCCCTCTCAACCCCAGTTCTGGCCTGCTCTCCCAGCCCAGCTCACCACCAGTTCGGGGAATTTAATGCTAAATATACCCAGTGAGGGGGATCACAGCTGGGGGGGGACATCCCCCCCGTAAAGCACCCAGCCCTGAGTTCTCCCTGGGCTGACGCAGCCCATCAGCCCCCCCCCCCGCCCTCCCCACCTCCCAATATTGCGCTAATTAATCCCTCCATCCACACAAATCATTTGGCCCGAGGATTTTTCCACTTGTGCCCCACTGGAAAGCACCAGGAGAGGTTTGTGGAGGTGCCTGGATGCCCCCCAGGGCCACCTCTGCGCCCCCCCCATCCTGCTCACAGCCTCCACTACTGCCCCGAGCTGGGCAGTCCTCAGCCCTGGGTTCCTTCCCGGCTGCTCCGGGCTGGGAGAGCATCCCAAGAGACCCCACTGGTGACCACACTCCCAGCCCCAAAGCCATCCCTGAGGATGGAGGGGGGACGGGGACCCCCGCACCAGGTTTCGGGGCCCCTGGGGTTGCGGTTTGCCCGGAGCCGATCCTTCCCCTCTTCCAAAGAGATAAACAGGAGAGAGTCTGACATTGTTCCCTCCATTACATCCGAAGGCACAGCCGGAGAGGCCAGCAAAAATCTTCAACGATTGGTTTTGGCAAGAAGAGGCAAACCAGAGCTTTTCATGAATTTATATTTTTGATTTTTTTTTTTTTTTTTGGTCGTTGCTAGAAAGGTTGCTTTTCCTCCAGCGCGAGCTTGAAGGACGGCTTCTCGCCAGCTCCAGCCCTAAACCGTCGCCCCGGGACGGTGCAAATTTGGCCCAGATTTAGGAAAACCCATCGGGGCGTCGCAGGATCAGGTCCCCCACCCCACCCCTGGGGGCCGCAGTTGGGTGCGCAGGGGGGTCTGCACCCTGTTGTGCCCCACAGATTGGACCTGCTGGGGGGGTGGGGGGTGGGGGGGAGCTTCCCTGCTGGGGGGGGGGCAGGTTGAGGTGCCCCATTTCAGCATGGGGCACTGGGGGCAGACTGGGGCATCTCCCCGGGGATTTGGGGTTCCCCGAGCCCCCCCCCGAGCCCCCCCCGCCCCCGCGCTGCCTGGGACATCCCACACCCCGCAGGACCGTGCTTCGTCCCCGCGGCTCCTGCCTTGCAAACACAGTGGCCACCCCCAGCCAAAAGCCACCCTGGCCGAGGGACACCCCAAGAAAGGGCCACCAGCCCCCCCAGTTGCACTGGTCACCGCCTTGCCATGCCCTGACTGAAATGGGGGGGGGGAAGTCATTTGGGGGGAGGGGGGGAATAAAAGCCAGCCCCAAAAACAAGCGGGCAGCTCTGGGCACCCCTAAACACCTCTGGGGCACCCCCAAAAACCTCTGGGCACCCCCAAACACCTCCCTGCAGCCCCTCGGATGCGTTCCCGCAGCACAATCCTCCCACGAAGCACCATCACCCCCAGCACCCTCCAACCCAACTCCCCTGAGACCCCCTGACCCCACCGCAGGATCAGGCCCCTGCCTGACAACAGTCTGCAGCAAACTGGGAAGGGGGGGGGGGGAGGAATCAGGCTGTGCCCGGAGTCTTCCTCCCCCTCCCGAAATCATGGATCACGGGGTGCTATGGGGCTGCCGTCTGCTCAGGCTCCTCTGTGGGGGCCGCGGGCAGCTCAGAGCCCCCCCAAGAAGCACTCCCCCCCCCCTCCACCCGGGGCTGGGAACCCCTGACAATGGGGCAAAGGCTGCAGAAGCAGCCCCCCCCCCTCCTTTTTTGGGTTGTTGGGGTTTTTTTTTGGCAGGGCTGGGAGGGTGCCCCCCATTTCTGGGGGGGTGCCTTTGCTGGGGGGGGGGCGGTGTCTGCAAGGATGGGTATCAGGTGGGCACCCCACTGGAGACCCCCCCACATTTCCCCCCCCCCCGCAGCCACAGCTCGTTGATGGTCCGGGGAGCGCGGTGAATTGGGGGTGCGGGGCCCCCCCCAGGATGGGCAGAGATGGAGTTCCAACGGCATCTTTGCAGAAATCCGAAAGAAATGGAGGAGAAGAGGAGGAAAAAGCCGAGTTTGGCTTAAAAAAAAAAAAAAAAAAAAAAAAAAAGGGTTAAAAGCAGCGCAGAGGAGGAGAGGTGAAGGCCGAGGGTTGGCGGAAAGGGGGGGCGGGGGGGGGAGAGAGGGAGGAGGGAGGTTGGGGAGAGGGAGCGCTGCGCGGCGAGAACATCCTGTACCCTCCTGGTAAAAACAGCCCCGGCGGGGGGGGGGACAGCGGGGGGGGGGGGGGCGGAAAAACCTTCCAGTTCCTCCCCCCCCCGGTGTAAGGGGGGGACACTGGGGGCACCCCCTGGGGGAGCAGGAGGGGATGGGGGTGCGAAGTGGGGTGCGACCTTAGTGATGGGATGAGACTGAAAGGGGGGAGGGGGTGCCCCCCCCAACACCCCTTCGGCCTCATCCTCCTCCTCGTTGCTTTTTAATCAAGGCGGGGGGACCTTGTGCAAAGCAGGGTGGGAGGATGGGGCACCCCAGTGCTTGCACCCCTTTATCGCACGGGGTGAACTGAGGTCGCCGGGGGGGTCCATGCCGCCATGTGTGTGTCCATCCGTGTCCCCCCCCCCCCCCAAAAAAAAGGGTACAGGGACACCGAGGTCACCCCAGCAGCCGGAATGGGGTTGTGCCACTGCTGTGCAAAGTGGGGTGCGACCCTGGTAATGGGGTGAGACTTTGGGGGGGGGGGGGTGTTGGCTTAGGGTGCCCCCCCCAACACCCCTTCGGCCTCATACTCCTCTTCGTTTCTTTTTAACCAAGGCGGGGGGACACTGTTCAAAGCAGGGTGGGAGGATGGGGCACCCCAATGCCCCCATGTCCATCCGTGTCCCCCCCAAGCTGTCCCCCCCCCACCATTAAACAGGGTACAGGGACACCGAGGTCACCCCAGCAGCCGGAACGGGGTTGCGCCGCTGCCGTGCAAAGTGGGGTGCAACCCTGGTGATGGGGTGAGATTTGGGGGCTGGGGGATTGCCCCCCCTTTGGCCTCCTCCTCGTTGCTTTTTAGCCAGGGGGGGGGGACGGGGGGACGACAGAACCCTGTGCAAAGCAAGGGGGGGGGAGGATGGGGCACCCCAATGCTTGCACCCCTCCATCACCCAGGGGGAAGTAAGGTCCCTGGTGGGGGGGGTGCATCCCCCCTCCTGTGTCCCCAAAGGAGCTGAGGGGGGGGGAAACACGATGACACAGGAGGGGGGATGCCCCCCCCCCCTCTGCCAAGGACTTCGCTGCAGCAAAACCCGCCAGCACAAGGATGCCCTGTTCATACCCTTCCTCCCAGCTCAGGGTGCCCCCACCCTGGTGTAAGGGTGTCCGTTTCCCACCCCTCCACCCCAACCCCCCCCGTCGTCCCCAGGGCTGGCAGCACCCCACACGCGCCGGGGGCCCCTTCCTGTGTTTGTTAAGACGCCGTGAGTCAGGCGGCGGGTTTTCGGTTAAAGCCAATATTTACCAGCCGGGAGCTGCCAAAATAAAGCCGCCGCTTCACCAGTAAATATAGGGCCGAGATGAGTGTGTAGGGGGGGGGGCCCATTCGTGTCCCCCCCCCACACACACACACCAGCACAGCCTCCCCCTTCCCACTTCTCCAATGCCCCCATCCACCTCCTGCCCACATAGGGACACCCCAAAAATGGGGACACAACAAAATCCCCATCATATACACCAGGAGTTGGCCCAGGCTGCCTCTCCCCCCCCCCCCAATATTCCCCCCCCCCTCTAGGGGGTGACCCCCAAAGCAGGACTCAAGGGGGGGTCAGGGCTGTGGGGGTGGGTGCATTTCAGGGCCCCCCGAGGCTGAGCTGCCCCTGGGGTTTGGGGGGGGGGGGGGGTGGGGGGGCTGCTAGGCTTGGGGGGGGGCGCCGGGGCTGGGGGGGGTCCCAGGCTGTGGGCACGCTGCGGCTGCCCTCTGCTGGTCCCGGCATGGCCGGAGCCCGAGCGTTGGCCGCATCCTGCCCATGGGCAGACAGGGCTCCCAGTATGCCCAGTATGTGTCCCGGGTGATGCCAGACCCTCTGGAGTGCTCCCCACTGGTGTGGAACGGAGTGGGGGGCTGAGGACCCCCCCGTGGGTGATGAGGCAAGGGAGAAACCCCATGTCCTATGTCCCCGGCCCCATGTCCCCTGTCCCCGGCCCCATGTCCCCTGCCCCGTGCCTCCTCGCTCTGCCGGGGGTGCCCGTCTGCCGCAGGAGAGGGACTGCTGTCCCCGTCCCTGTCCCCATCTCCCTCTTCCTCCAGGTTTCACCCCGCACCCAGGAGGACATCGACCTGGTGGTCTCCTGCTGGGACCACCGTGACGACGAGCCCAAGACCCTCAAGGCTTTCGCCACCCACCAGAAATTTAAAACTAAAAATCTCAGTCGGCATTTTCCCCTCTTGCAGCTTCATCGAGCCAGGCTGGCAGGGGCCAGCGGGTCCCTGGAGCATCCCCTGCTCTGTCCCCACACTGCCCCCCATATTCCCCCCCCCCCCCCCCGCCATGGTGGGGACCCCCCCTCAAGCCGTGCCACCCTCCCAGCCGTGTCCCCGGTGCTTCTGCAGGTGCAGATCCTCGCGCTGCTGCTCACCCTTGTCCTGGAAAGAAAGTTTCCTGCAGGACAACCTCAGCTGCTCTGTATGGCCCCCGGCCCCCCACAGTCGTCCTTGTCGTCATCTTCCCCCCCCCCGGTACAGAGCCGCCATGGGGTGCTCGGCCCCTCGGGGCGATGGGGAGCAGTGCTGTGGTTGCCCAGTGCTCGTTCTGCCCCCAGGGATGGAAACACGTGGGGTGAAGATGGCAGCGGAGAAGCCAAGAACCCCCTCTCCGGTGACCCCCTCACCCCCTTCTGCCCCCCCCAGCTCTGCCAGGCGGGTGCCTCCTCTTCCTCATCCCCCTGCAGCACGTCTGTGCCCCTTCCCAGCTCCGCCGCGGGCAGGGTTAAGGGGATTTGTGGCTCCCAGCATCGCCTCGCCCCGGGTCCATCCCGAATTCCCAAATTTTGCACATCTCGCGGCTGGAGAAGCTGCTCTGCGAGATGCTGGTGGAGATGCTGCATGAGGAGGAGCCCCCCCCCGGCGCGTACAACCACTGCCCCTACGAGGTTCTTTTTCGGGGGAGGACTCCCACCCCACCGACCACCTCCTGCCCACCCCGAGGAGGAGGTGCAGGTCCCGGCGTGCGGGGTGAGCCAGAGCCCACAGCGCGGCACGGCGGAGGCGGACACGACCACCGAAGACCCCGAGCACCCACAGCTTCGACACCACCTTCCAGTCCCTATTCTCCTGGGACAAACCTTTTCTAGGGGATGTTCCCAACCAGAGCAGCCGCAGCCGCACATCAACCGCGTCCGGCACAACCCGAGCGGCTCCCTCGGCCCCTGGGGCCGCTGCAGCTTCCCCTCCCCTGCACCCCCTTTGCTCGCCCCGGGCAGAGCTCACCCCACCGATCCGACCCAGATTTATACAGTTGCATAGGATGCACACGGACGTATAGGTAAAGCCGTCATCTCCCTACGGCTTTTTCGGCTGGAGGGACACGTGGAGTGACAACGCTCGGCAGAAGATGCTCTTTACTCAAACCGCCCCCGTCGCGGGGGCAGCGGGGGCAGGTCTGGGCATCCCTGGGGAGGGGGAAAGGCAGGGTGGCAGGGGCGGCGCGGGGGGGGCACCGGGGGGGTCTCTTCCCTCACCACCGCCCGTGGAAGCGCCGGGGGTCCTTGCAGGTGCCGAAGTCGCTGTTGGTGATGGAACCCACGATGCTCTTATCAACGTCGCAGGTCAAGCCGCTCTCGCAGGGACACTTGTAGTAGACCCCATAGATGCTCTGCAGGGAACCAAGGCACGGTGCAGCGCGGGGGACGTGCCCCTATCCCCATCCCCGACCCCGGGAGCAGGGGAGCACGTACCTTTGGGGAGCACTCCTGGAACTCGGCCGCCTTGGGCGCGCAGCGGGCCAGGCTCAGGCCACTGACCCGGTGGCAGCAGCCGCTCTTGCACTGGGCGCTCTGCAGGCACAGCTCCCCGGTGTCCTGCACCGCGGGGCAGAGCGTGAGCACCGGGTCCCTCTCTGTCTCCCCTTAATCCCCCCACCCCCCCTCCCGCCATGTGGCCGGGGGGTTTGGGTGGGGGTCAGACACCAGCTCTGCCCTTCGGCTGGGGCTCAGCACTGCCACCAGCACGCCCAAGCCTCCAACCCAGCAGGAGTTCCTCGCTCTGGCCCAAAATACCACTTGCTGGGGTGCTGTTTTCTGCCTGGCCCATGGGAACACCGCAGGGAGAGTGTCCCCCCTCCCCGTTCCCTGCCAGCCCCCCAGGGAGAGGGTCCTCCCTGGCGCAGGCAGCGGAGAGCTTCAATCCCATCCACTTTTGGGCTTCCCTGTCCCTTTGCACAGCTGCTATTGTGGGTCCTGAGGTCCCCCACCACCCTGGGAAACTCAGCACGCCCTCCCCGCCTGCCTCAGTTTCCCCATATGCAGTAAGTTTTTACTCTCGGGGGCCGCAGCCATCATCCCGGGGCTCCCCCGCATAGACCGAAGCACCCATCCAACCCTCCTCCGCTGCACCGCGCACCCCATTGCAGCACTCGGGGCATCCCCCGGCTGCGGCCAGGACGGGGTTCGTGTCCCTCTTACCAAGTTGAAGATGAGCCCTCGCTCGTGCGGCGCGGGCAGAGCCGGGGCCAGGAGCAGCAGGGCCAGGAGCAGGCAGGGGGGCAGCGCCTTGGCCATGGTGGGTTTGCTCGTGCCTCCGCCACGGGGCCGGCGGGAGCTTTATAGCCGGCGTCTCCATCAGCTGATGCGGCTGCTCCTATCACACCCCAACTCGTGGCATTGGGGCAGCGTCCCGACGCCATGCCCAAGGCAGGAAAACAGCCGTGCCCGTGCTGCCAGGCGATGCCACGACGGGGACGTCTGTGGCCGTCCCGCACCGGCCATGTCAACCTGCTCTTTGGCAGCTCCTTTGGCCGAAGCGAATGTGAAGTAACGGCACTCCTGCGCTTCCCGCAGCGGGGATTTCCAGTCTTCCTCCTCGCCTTCGCCCTGGCTGCAGGGAGCTGTGGAGCTGGGGTTCTCCGAGATGCTCTCCTTGCTGGAGGGGTTCACGGGCAAAGCGAGAGCCGGCGCCACAGCAGAAGCTCCGCTCCATGGGAAAGCGCCCACTCCCAGATCCTCCATCGCCCACCCCCAGATCCTCCATCGCTCGGACGTTATGATCACAGACTCCAGAAAGCCCAAAGTGTGGCAGGAGGGAGCCCCCCCCCCCCCCCATTAGCATCCCACCAGCCTCGCTTGGTGCTCCAGAGCCCGCCGATGTCCCCATCCCGCGGGCCACCACCGCACCTTGCCCTGCCAGATATTTGCTCTCGGTGTTTCAGTGCCTGGGGGATGCGGCTGCTGAAAGGAACACGGCCCTGGGAATGGCGCAGCTTTTCGCACCCGTGTTGGCCCCGCTGCTCTCGGCAATGATTAACACCCGGGCAGCTCTGGCCTTCGGCGGCTGCGGGGGTGACGCTGAGGCTGGCGCTGGCTGCTGGGTGGCCCCTGCGCTGGCACGTGGCATCTGGCCCCCACGGTAGGAGCTGAGCCTCTGCGGTCCCTCGGGATCCTGGAGGAAGGTCTCAAGGTGGCCACAAGCACCCGCAGCCCGTCGGGGCAGGCTCCGGGGACACCCACACTCCTCCGGCAGCGGGACACAGGGGTCAGGCAGAGACCTGGCCCTGCCCCGGGTGCTGGCTGACACCCCGGGGTGTCCCGGTGGCAGGGTGACCCCTTTCCCTTTCTGCAGGGGGCTGTGGGGACGGTCCCCTCTCTGCCTGCGGCCTCAGCCAGCCCCAGAGCTGACGGGGGGGGTCCAGGGGCTTGCAGCCCCCCACCCCAATGATGCAGCACCCCATGCACCCCCCTCCAGTGGGGGAAGACCCTGGTGACACCAGCAGAGAGCAGCAGTCGAGGGGACACGGCATTTAGGGCGCATTCTGGGGTCTGGGTGGATCCTGGGGGTGACGGCACAGCCCCTGGCACAGCCCAGGGCACACGCTGGGGGGCAAGAGGTATCCTGGGGAGCATCCCAACACGCATCCTGGGGCACGTGCGCATCCTCAGACGCATCCCAGGGCACACGGCACATCCCGGGGCGCACAGCACGGGCACAGAGGACATCCCGGGGCACACAGTGACACACAGTGCATCCCACGGCGCACAGCGCATCCCACGGTGCAGAGCAGGGCACAGGGCACATCCTGGAGCACAAGGCAGGGTCCAGCCCAGGGCAGGTCCTGGGGTGCGCGCTGGGGACATAGGGCTTATCCCACAGGCACTGGGGGCATCCCAGGGAGCATCCCAGGGCACACGGCGGAGTCACAGGGCACATACTGAGGGGATATCTCCGGGATATGGGGCACACACTAAGGGCACTTCCCTGGGGTGCATCCTTGGGGCACAGGGCGCATCCTGGGGACAGGGGGCTCATCCCAGGGCTGTATCCCAGGGACACATGGCACACTGGAGGGGCGCATCCCGGGGGTGCATGGCACATCCCAGGGGCTCGTCCTGAGGGCACAGTCTGAGGGCACAGTGCTCATCCCAGGGGTCCCATCCCGGGGACACAGGGCACATCCCGGGGGTATTGGGGTCATCTCAGGGTTATATCCCGGGAGGCACATCCCAGGGGCATGGGGCACACCCCAGGGACCCCATCCCAGAGGCGTATCCCGGGAGCACAGGGGTAATCCCAGGGTTCCATCCCGGCGGCACAGGTCCCATCCCGGGGACACAGGGCTCATCCCGGTGTCACATCCTGGGGACTCGGGGCTCATCCTGGGGTCTCATGCCGGGGCACAGGGCTCCTCCCGGGGACCCAGGTCCCATCCTGGGGTTTCATCCCGGGGTCACATCCCGGGGACCACAGTTCCCATTCCAGGGTTCCATCCCGGGGTCCCATCCCGGGGACACAGGTCCCACCCGGGGCCCCGGGGCGCATCCCGGCAGCACACCCCCGGCCGCATCGCCCGGCTCCCCCCGACCCCCCGCGGCTCGGGACGGAGGGGGTAGGGGGGTCTCCCCGGCTCCTCCCGAGTCCCCCCCGGCTCGGTGGAGCGGGGGAGAAAGTGGGGTCGCGCCGCCTCCATCGTCTGTGTGTGTCCCCCCCCTCCCCTTCCCCGGGGCGGTCCCGCCGCTCCCGGAGCCGCCGCCGCCGCTCTCCGCCGGGGCGGGGCAGTGCCGGGCGCTGCGGGGAGCGCTGCCGGTGGCGGTGGCGGCGGTGGTGTCCCCGTCCCCGCTATGCCCAAGCTGCTGCCGGCGCAGGAGGCGGCTCGGATCTACCACACCAACTATGTGCGGAACGCGCGGGCCATGGGGGTGCTCTGGGCCCTCTTCACCCTCTGCTTCTCCATCCTCATGGTGGTGACCTTCATCCAACCCTACTGGATCGGCGACAGCATCGACACGCCGCAGGCCGGCTACTTCGGCCTCTTCTCCTATTGCATCGGCAACGCGCTCACCGGCGAGCTCATCTGCAAGGGCAGCCCCCTCGACTTCGGCACCATCCCCTCCAGCGCCTTCAAAACCGCCATGTTCTTCGTAGGCATCTCCACCTTCCTCATCATCGGCTCCATCCTCTGCTTCAGCCTCTTCTTCTTCTGCAACGCAGCCACCGTCTATAAAGTCTGCGCCTGGATGCAGCTGGCGGCGGGTGAGCGGGGCTGGGGGCGATGCACGGAGGGGGGCCGGGGGCTGCCGATGGTCCGGTCAGAGCTGCTCTTCCCTCTCTGTCCCCACCTCCACTCTGCCAGAGGGGGGGGTTGGCAGGGAAAGGAAAAGCAGCGTAACCTCCATGCCCCATTTGCTCCCCCGTACTGGTTACCAGTGGGGGATTTGCAGTGAGTAGAGCCTGTCGGAGCAGCTGAGACCCAGCAGACTCATTGCATGTGGGCGATGCTCCCCTCCGTACACTGCTGCAAAACCACGTGGCGCACACAGCGCACACGGCCCGTCCCCGCTTACCTGGGGGGGCTTTTCCTCCGGCCGTTGCCCAATGCCGTCGCTCCGGCTCTGCCCCACGGGGCAGCGGGGTCGTGGCTTCAGAGCATCAGTCCCAGAGCACCAAATGCTGCAGGGCCGGGGCACGGGGCTCCCTGCGGCGTCAGGGATCCTACGGGAATTAAGCAGGGAGACGGTGACGTTTGCTGGGTTATTTGGTGCCGATGATACCCTCTGCAGCAACCGGTAACTCCCTGAGTCTGGGGGAAGGGATACCAGGGAGGGGGAGCGGGAGGAGGGGACTGACTGTAGGACCCATCACCCACATTTCCCTCCTCCGCTCATCCTCACATCCCTCCGCTCATCCCTGCGGATTTCCAGCCTTCCCCATCCCTCCCCCAACGCAGCGAGACACCCGAGATCAGCGGTAACCCAGCTCCTGCCTCCGCAGCCCCAGCTGAAACCCAACCCAGCCCTTCGCCGCTCCTAAATCATTCATGCCGGGACCGGGCGCAGCCCCCGCTGCCGCCCCCCAGTGCCCCCCCGTGCCAGGGACACCCCGGCTCACGCCCCGTGGGAGGATGGCATCGGGGTTGCTCCAGTTCCCGGCTAGAGAAGCGAGCTCAAGCAAAGATTTAGATAAGAGGCTTGGGGCAGCTCAGCCTCCCCACGAGCTGGAGCAGGGAGAGGCTTTGCTGTCGCATTTGGGGCTTTTATGTACATTTTTTGCGCTGGATGGGAAGGGGAAACCGGGTGCAGGCGGCTCTGGCCAGGTGGAAAAACCCAAATCATCCCCGGGAGCCCGGCTTCGCTGCCGCACGTGAGCTCTCGGGAGATTTTGGGCCGATACCGGGGCAATGCAGGTGCTGCCGCGTTTCTGGGAGTTCTTTTAAACAGGGGACAGGACACGAGAAGCTCCATTTTCTGGCCTGTGCGCCGCACTTTCACAGGAGAAGCGATTTCTTTCCACCTTCTCTGTGCCCCTCCTCTCGTTAGCTACAGGCCAGAGTAATTAAATAAAGGAGAAAGCAGCTGCTTCTCCATGAAGAGAACCGCTCTCGGCAGAGCTGGGCAGCTGCTCGCTGGCCTCGCCGTTCTCCTCTCCTCAAGCCGAGGAGAAAAAGCGTTGGCAAAGGGTGAGGCAACCACCCCGAAAGTGTTTTTCTGGTTTATCGAGCACTCAGTGATGGAGAAAAGGCTCTGGTACGGGGCAGGGAGTGTCTCATCGCTGCGGGAGGCTGCGGGTGTCCACGAAGGGCAGGGACAAACGGCCGCATGTCCAGAGGTCCCACCGTGGGGGTGTTTCTGGCCCCAGGAGCGTGGGAGGTCCTCCTACCTGTCCTCCTACCTACACGAAAATGCAGAAAGCACCAGTTACTTCCACGCTCTGCACCAAGGTAACAGTGGAGGATGAGAAGAGCCTCCGTTAATCGCATCCCAAAGCCCTGCAGGTGAGCTCGGCTCTTCTCCCTCCGGAGCCCCATCGCTCTTCTCATCCAGCCAATACGACGATTTCTCCGAGCGCGTGGGTGGGTGGGGGATAAAAAAAAAGCATTTGTGAGATTTTGGGACGTGAGGTGCTTGGCAGAAGATGGCCCTTCGGCAGCTCGCTCTGGGTTTGTTGCGAGTCCCAAGGCGACGTGGCCGGGCTGCGGCGGGCGCCGAGGTTGCGTGTGCGCCGGCGTCGGGCGTTGAGAGCGGCCGCAGGAGGAGCCGGTGGCTCACGGCCGCGCTGGAACCACCGCAGCTGAACAAGCAGAATTAATCTGCCCGCAAAGCTGCTGCTGACGGCAGCTCTCCCGTAGCAAACCGTACGCCGAAATCCAGCTGCGTACGGGCGCGCTAGGCGGGTTCTCCCCCTTGTACAGACTGAACCCATCCCGGTTTTGTTTGGAGGAAATATTTCTTCGCGGCGACACAGGGAGGGATGGGAGCGGAGGCAGGAGAGATGTTGCCTGGGCAACGCAGTGATGGGAGATGCTGCTGCAGCACGTCCTTGGTGGGAGCAGCGGGCGCTGTCCTTCTCCTGCCCGGCTGCAGCAGCATGAACAAAGCAGAGCCCGTGGGTGGTGGGCAACCACGGGGCACCTTAACGCTGAATTAGCCCGTCCTAACTGGGACCGGTGCTGTTCAGCATCCTTATTGGTGACACGGACAGTGGGATCGAGGGCACCCTCATTAAGTTTGCCAATGACACCAAGCTGTGTGGTGCAGTGGACACGCTGGAGGGGAGGGATGCCATCCAGAGAGAGCTGGACAGGCTGGAGAGGTGGGCCCGTGCCAACCTCATGAAGTTCAACCAGGCCAAGGGCAAGGTCCTGTACCTGGGATGGGGCAATCCCAAGCACAGCTCCAGGCTGGGCGGGGAATGGATGGGGAGCAGCCCTGAGGAGAAGGACTCGGGGGTGTCGGTGGGCGAGAAGCTCCCCAGGAGCCGGCAATGTGCGACCGCAGCCCAGAAAGCCCCCGGCCCGCCGGGCTGCATCCCCCCAGCGTGGCCGGCAGGGCCAGGGGGGGATCGTGCCCCTCTGCTGCGCTCTGCTCTGCTCTGGGGAGACCCCCCCGCAGTGCTGCCTCCAGCTCGGGGGGTCCCCACAGCAGAAGGCCCCGGAGCTGTTGGAGCGGGGCCAGAGGAGGCCCCGGAGATGCTGGGAGGGCTGGAGCCCCTCTGCTGGGAGGACGGGCTGGGAGAGGTGGGGGGGTCAGCCTGGAGAAGAGAAGGCTCCGGGGAGACCTCAGAGCCCCTTCCAGTGCCTAAAGGGGCTCCAGGAGAGTTGGAGATGGGTGCCACAGGACGAGGGGGAAAGGTTTTAAACTGGAAGAGGGGAGATTTAGGTTAGATATTAGGAAGAAATTCTTTCCTGTGCGGGCGGTGAGTCCCTGGTGCAGGGTGCCCCGAGAAGCTGTGGCTGCCCCATCCCTGGAGGTGGTCAAGGCCGGGTTGGACGGGGCTGGGAGCAACCGGGGCTGGGGGGAGGTGTCCCTGCCCTGGACAGGGGGTGGCACTGGGTGAGCTTTAAGGTCTTTTTCAACTCTAACCCTTCTATGATTCTGTTTGTAGCATTGCGTTTGTGACCAGGTGCTCCTCCACCTCTCCGCATGCAGCATGGGCTCAGCAGGTAGCTCGCGGCCGCTGTAATATCTCCCTCTCCCTGCAGCTACCGGGCTGATGATCGGCTGCCTGATCTACCCCGACGGCTGGGACTCGAGCGAGGTGAGGCGCATGTGCGGGGACAAGACGGACAAGTACACGCTGGGCGCCTGCACGGTGCGCTGGGCGTACATCCTCTGCATCATCGGCATCCTCGATGCGCTCATACTCTCCTTCCTGGCCTTTGTGTTGGGGAACCGGCAGGACAACCTCCTCCCATCCGATTTTAAAGTGGAAAATAAAGGTAAAGGCTGAGCTCCGAGCCCCGGTCCCGCTGCAGGGCATTTTCAGCCCACGGTTGATGGCCGCTGTTTGGGAGGATGGTGGTTTCCTCCAGCTGGAGAAGCAGGAGAGCTGTCGTGGTCATCGTGCTGCTTCGTAGGGACTTGGAGAGAGGCAACAGCAGGCAGAAAATTGAAGCAGCACGAGGCAGGAGCCCAAATTGAGCCCAGCTACATTGCACGGGCCTGGGGCTTTCTCCCCATCGCGTTTCCAAACTTATTTTTTACCCCTTTTTGAAAACAAACCTGGAAAACACACCTGCACCTTCAGTTTTACACCACACCCCATTAACACCGTAATTATCTTTTTGTTTTACAGAAGAGGGCAATGACTGACAGAGCTGATCACCACGTAAGTGATGCCCGCAGCGATTTTTAATGTTTCTTCCCAGCACACGTAACGTTGCCGTTGCATTTTGAGGATTACTAAAGGGTTGACAACTGTATAGATTTCGGTGCTATAGTCACATTGGTTTTATTTGTGGTTAAAGGGGAAATAGTCTTTGCTTTGCCTCCTGAAGCCAGGATAACATAAATTCCTGCCAAGTGGCAAAAAAGCGCTTAAAATTTGAAGTCATACCCCACTTGGCAACAGCTGACCTATTCTTTCTCTTCCCAGGGACACCCAGAGTTCTGCTTCAATCAGTCCTTTTCTTTAAAGTGACTTTTCCAGGAGCTTTAAATTTTAACTTTTCTGGATTTTCTACAACTGTTCTTTTCACAGAAGGGGCCGCTGTCAGCTCACAGTTTTCAGGGAGTTTATTTGATGGGAATAGCCCAAACTGGACACAGGGGTTTGGGTTTGTTTTTTTTATTGTTTTGTTTTTTTCGAGTCCATCAGCAAACCTGGGGAAAAGGGGAGGGATGGTGATTTGCTTCTTCTTGGGGTTTGTACACCTTCTTTCAAGGAAATTTCTTCTGAATAAAAAAATAAAAACAAAAAACACCCCAACATTAGCATTTTGGATTTTGTGCTGGTCTCCTTGGGGCAGGGGAAATCCTCTGCCACGTCCCAGGTTGCCCTTGTACTTGAAAAATACCACGAAGCAGCCAATTCCTAACAAAGCCATGAACGTGCTTCACCCTCTGGGCAACAATAACCAAATATAACCATTTAAAAAGGGTATTTTTCGGGTGGGAGGGGATAAAAAGAAATATCTGCTGTGCTACAGCAGGGCTGTAACAGTACCTGCAGACCGCAGCAGATGGTGCCAGTCAGCATCAATGCGCCGCACCACCCCATTAATCCGATTTAGCCATCGTTTCTCATCGCATCCAACACCCACCTGCGGGTGCCTTCGGCACAGTCTGTTTCTGCAGGAGACAAAGCAGCACATGGTCCCGTCCAGCTCTTACCTGGTCAGAACCCCCAAATTAACCGGTATTACAACTTTCCATTCTACTTGCTGTAATTTGCTGGTTCCTGCAGCAGCCAATTCAATCCAGTTCCAACAACCACCTTCCAGTTCTATGCTTCCCTCTAAAAAAGCATTTAAGACTCTTTGCTACGGAAGAGAGCAGAGAGAGGACAAACTTGGAGAAAAACCTATTTTAGAATGGATAAAATCCAGCAGAATCATCCTGCTACTGACTACTTTTCTCCCCCTTTTAAAACAGATCACAAAACCAGCAACAAAATCTTTACCTACACCACCTCCCTGCGTCTCATTTGGAAATAAAAACTGAGTGCTCATTAGCAAGGAAAATTCGATTGATGGGCCACTAGCTCAGAAAGAACAGACTTACAGAGGGAACATAGGAGGAATAGGGCTCAGTTATTAAATAATCCATTTATTGTACGGCTTTCACAAAGAAAAATAAGACAAAGCACCCAAGTAGAAAGAATAAAAATGTATTTTCCTTCAGGTTTTAGACCGACACAGCAAGTACAAATCCTTTAGTGTGAGCACTTTACGGCAATTTGGGAAATTTAACAAACCCCAAGTGAACGAGCGCACGGTACAAGACTGAACCCTGACAGCTGCTTCTGCAGGTCTTCAACTCACAAGCTGGCTCTAGCCTCGGATACCGTGGTAAAAAACCTCCTCCTCCGTTCGGGCGGGGGGGGGGGGGAGAGGGAAGGGAAGGACAGGAAGGAGCTCTCAGAGTCGAAGCGTGCAGACCCCTTCTAAGAAAAGTTCTTTCATCAAGCAGTACAGAGGACCGGGTGAGCTTTCAAGACAACAGAAATTGTTTGCCCTGCCAATGTAACTTCCCTGTCTGAAGACAGTAGGTGTTTTGGAACCCAGTCCTGTCTGCAGTCCTTCTGTAACAGATATGGAAGTGACGCAACTGGAAAACTCCAGATGAAAGGGGGGGGGGGGGGGGGGGGGAAGTCAAATCAGCAGTTTAAAACTCTTTTGGTATGTTACCTTCCTTTAATTTTAGATTATATGCATAGAGAACCTGATCTACCCCTAAAAGAACATGCAGCATGATTTGCATTAATAAGCCCAACCAGGCACTGGACTGGAGAAACTCTTTTCAAGTGGATTAAATGACACCAAAGTTTATGAACGAACGATCCTTACAAACAAGGATTTCCAAACACACATACAGAAGTGACATGTAACAGTGGTCTTGGCAGCTTTGGCAATGTTATTGTCTTGGATAGCATCTGCGTGGCCTCCAGCATGCTCCCGCTGCAACTTCTGTCCTCTGAGAGCCACCGCGAATCCAAAGGCCTGTTTGGTCCAGGGTAAGGAAGCGCCTCTGGAGTCTCAACGCTGCCAAATCTTGCTTTAGAGTTAAGTAGGATGCACTGAATCTGTAACAGGATGGGCAAGTCTAGAAGAAGCCATCATAAAACTATCAAATGCCACAGTGATTTAACTTTTTTTTAATTAAAATGAACCCATTTACTCATATCCAACTCCCTCTGAGTTTATATAGAAACCCCACAGAACATTTTTACTTGGGGTAACTCTAGAAAACAGCTTCTAATCCAGTATCTACACGGAAAAAGTCAGTTCTCTTCCACTTCTGCTAGCTCGCCTCGTGCTAATGGTCCAGAAAATAAAAGGCAGTCCCATCCTGGGAAGTTATTTCTGAAGGCCAGCACCTGGAAGCGAGTTAAAGGAAAAGAAATCTTTACACTGGGCCTTCAAGTGTTGGTTTCGAAAGTCAAGGGCTATAGCGTGGCTGTGATCCAGCTGCTCGGGAAAAAGCGAATGGTCAAAAATTAAGAGCCAGAGTAGACGCATCAGTGAAAGCCAATCTCTCACGGATACAGCAACTGCCTTAAGCAAGGCAAAAGAAGTGCCCATAATGGATAAAACCCCCCAAACTTACAGCTCACTAAAATGTTAGAAGATTTGCCTGCAACAATGCTGCCTCTGCAGCCAACTGGTGCACCCATCTGTGTGCTGAAGATTGTGCGCTGAGCTAGTTCCAGCTTTTGCTTATTTCGTCGCCTTTTAGTCACAGGCACGGGTATTAAAGTAGAAAACGTCACCAAGTTCAGAAACTATTCTGACTATCTGGGCACAAGGAAGGAAAAAATAAAGGGGCAGGGCGCTTTGGAGGAAGGAATATAGGATACTAAAACCTAGGTTTAAATAGGTCTTTTCAAAAGATTGAAGCAGCTAGAACTAAAGAAAAGTTACGCGACTGGAAAGCAAAGAATAATGTAGAGACCTAGAAAACGGAGGATTTCGAGGTCTTTGTTCTACAAGGAACTAACACCACCTTGGTGCCATCCATTACTTCTCACCCCATTGCTAGCTACTGCATCAACAGTGGGAAATCAACCCCTGAGTCAGTGAGAGGAGGCGGCATTCATATCTTCACATCCCCCTCATGAAGAAAGGAGAGTTGAAATTTAGCTAAGGGAGGATGTATCTGAGCAAAGGTGAGCACACCTGCAACACACGGCACGTAACAGTGAGGAGACTCAGGAAAAACTTCATATTCTAGTCAATTAGTCTTTGGCGAAGCCCAATCAAGGCAAAACACAGATGATGCCCCACTGGCAGAGGAGAGTCCTCATTGAGTCACACAAGCAAACTCAGCAGAACAGGTTAGGTTTATCTAAAATCTTGGAAGCCTTGAAGGAAGAACTTCACACTGAAAATGAACAAGGGAAGAAAAAAAAAAAATGGGAAGGGGCAGCTGGGTGCGTGTACGCTATGCTGTAAACCAGAGTGTAGTGCTGTGGCATTGCGTTGAAGCCTCTATGAATTAAGCCAGGGGTGCCTGAGACACTCTGCTGCTGTAGCTCGTTTCTCCGGGATCAGCTCCAACATAGGTAATAAGAAGTCTGTGAATGCAGCTGCCTCCTCTTGGGCCCACTCATATTTTTCCACCAAGACTTCAAAAAGGCCCCAGGGTTTCAGTTTGGTGATGTGCTTCAGGTCACCTGAAAACGGAAGACAGACAGGTTAAGTGCAAGACCTGGGAACAGAGCGGCTGAATAAAATAGGCCAAACAGCCAAACCCGACAGACTGGATTCAGAAACTGTTGGGCACGGGGATTATAAAACAGTAGGGCACACTGAAGGAAGAAGTGAGTTATACTAAAACCCCTTTTCTCTCTGCTTTTGAAGACTGTTCTAGAAATGTACTTTCTCAAAGGCTTCTTTCTTCACTTCTGCTATTTCTGATCCAATATCAGCAAATATTGTTTAACTTTATTAAATCACCAATTATACCGGTTGACATGACAGAAAAAACACTGTGCTGTTGACTTTGGAATACATGCAATACGTGCAGCACTGTGTGAGAAAGCAATAAACTACTAACAAAAAAGAGTTTGTTTTATATTAAAAAAGAAAAGAAGTATTAAACTAGGTCAAAAGCTTTTTCTTGAGACACAATACATTTCTGGGGTACTTAGGGCTTTACGATAATGGTATAATGTGTCCTGAGCAACACGGCTCAGGATGCAAGGCGCTATTTAGGTGAGTGGCAGGCTAGAAATGGAATAGAGTTGTCTAGAGCAGACTTCAAAGGTAAGTCAACACCTCTCGTTGACAAAGATCAGCTAAATAAAGCCAAATGAAGTCTGCAGAAGTATCTACAGTACTGTTCTTCTACCTGCTGCATTTGATCTCAAGACATCAAGTACTAGGATGTAGAATACTTTCAGCAGTTAGACAAGAATGCCTTATATTTAGCTGCAGTTTTACTGAGAAAGCGTTTCATAAAACAAAGGGAAGGCTTAAAGAGGCACCTTTGCTAGCATCTGTTGTTAATTGGTACTTCCAGCAAGGTACTCTTGGGCATTTGGGGCAGGGGACGAGGTGATAAGTGACACTGCTTCACGTTTCCTTTTACCTTTTTTGGTGAAAAACTCCTTGGAATATTTTCCTGCCAAAATAAGCTTGCGAGGTATTTTCCCCAGAAGTTCTATGATCAATGCAATATGATCTGCATTTTTTCAAAAGAAAAGACAATGAGACACATCCACAGAAGACATCTCTATGCCCCAGTTTCCTTCTCTGGGATATAAGGACAAAGACATAATTTCTCTTAAAAATTACTTTGAGATCCACTTGAAATCAGGTGACACTAAGCAATGACAAAGTCAAGGGTAAGGTAAGGGCAATTTGAGGCATGACCAGTTTAAGCAGCAAGATAGAGAATCCAGCGGTAAGAGCAATGGGAAACACAAGAACATGGGCTTTATTGCACAGCGTTATACTGCAGAGGCCCCAGCACAGTTGGTGCTGATTTGGTTAAACAATCTTTTTGCCAGGAGCCTTTGCATTGCTCACTCATAAGAGAAGGCTCATTCTGAAGCAGCAACCACTGCATTTCACATCCCATTTTATAAAGGAAAGACTTCGACAAACGCACCTTCATCCCGTGAGTAATCTTCCCCAGAATGAGGCTCGAAGAGATAGTCTCCTGTCGCTAACTCGAAGGCCTAAACAAACAGAAATTAAATCGCTTTAATACCCTTCACGCGCTGTTAGATGTGCTGCAGGTTGATTCTGCGTATCTCTGTGGGCCAGAAGCAAAGCAGTGGGAAGAATAACCTGCAAACCTCTAGCACACCATTACCATCTTAAGATGAGCAATTACTTTGCAACATTTTTAACGACTGCGTTAGAAGACATCATAGGCATATCTGCGATGAACTCTGGATCAGAGCGTAACGCAGTACGCTTGTGTGAAACTGTACAAAGTTAAGGCATTTCACACGCTTAGCCTCTCTTCTGCCTCAACAGCATTTTGCAAAGTGATGTCACGTCCAAACTCCAGCTTTTTTTTTTTTTTTTTTTTGGTTTGGGTTTTTTTTTTTTTTGGTTCTTTTTCCAAAGATTCTCCCCAAATTTCAGATATTAAAGAGACATTTTTCAAACTGTTAATCTCTGAATATTTCTCTGTAAGATACAAAAACATGTTTTAAATGAGAAAAACCTTTGCATTCATTTTAACTCACCACTCCTAAATTCCGTAACACATTTACCCTTTACACATTCACTTTCACTCAAAACAGTACCTCTGACCTTCTCTATTCATAGTTTTCTTCATGGACTGCTGTAGTTTAACTACTGAATTAAGCACTGGGAGTAACCACTGTATAATTTCAGCCACACGTTCTGCAGAGACAACACGACCCTACCACATTCTCTTTTACCACACTCATCAAAATCACAGCTTGCTTTCCAAGACAGCAAAAATTATTTCACTCACTATTTTCCAAGTTTAAAACACAAAACCCCAAGCTTTGCTTTGCAGAAAACACAGAATGGAGCACCAAAGAGGCACACGCAGTAACTGACTAGACTGATCTTTTTCTCTTTTTTTTTTTTTTTCCCCCTCAAAATCACCATATTCTACATTTGCCAGATATTACAGGGACAGCGTCAGCCTCGTCTCAGCATTACTCAGATTATAAAATGATTCCCAATATGCAGAGGATGCATAGAATTAAAATATGAAATTATACTGAAGACATCTGTGAAACAGTGCTGGATGCAGCAGAAAAGCTCTTTATATAAAAAGGATTTTGTCCTCAGAATTGCATAGTTGTCTTGGTTTTCCACAAAGCATTATGACAAAGTACAATCATATTTGAAATCTGCCGGTGCCGTACAACAAAACTAACTTTCAAAAGGTAAGCCACATGTGGAAAAAAAAAACCCAAAACCAAACACCCAAGAGAAACAAATTTGGTGTGAAACACGGTATTCAGCAAGTCTGGAAGTTGGCTGAACACCTGTGAGGGGTTTTTGCTAGGTTTGGCTCGTGACTCGGTAGTCCAGAGAGCACAGCACACTTCCCCAAACGCTCCGCAGAAACAGTTCAAAATCCCCTGGATGACACCACTCACCATACATGCCGTGCTCCAGATGTCAGCTGGGGTGTTGTACCCCGATCCTATCAACACCTCCAAGGATCGGTACTGTCTTGTCTGGATGTCTTCCGTGAAGTGCTTGTGCTAAACAGAAGGAATGTTTTACTAAACAGTTACAGAGTGTTTAAAAAGAGAAGAATCAACAACCTGGAAGGCCAGAGCAGACCAAAGCTCATTTCCATAACGTTTCATCTGAATTGTACATCCTCATTAAATATCTCCTTATATTCCTACAAGTACTGCTTAAAATCTTTACCAGAGATGCTCCTCGTTAAGTAAAACAGCCCAGCAGTTTAGAGGAAAGCAAGCCACAAAAATTGAATAAGGGAAGACTGTTTCAGAAGCTGCAGCCTTTCCTACCTGATCACAAGACAGGTCATGATTCAGCTGCCTTAAGGCAGATAAGCAACACCAGTGAAAGAGACCACCTTGCCAGACACCGCAAGCCTGATGTGCAATTCTGAGTTTGAGACTCTCTCCTGTAAGATCTGAAGTATTTTGCCATTTAAAAAGCCAAGCAAAATAGGCATTTCTTCTATTTGAAACGTCAAACATTTAAAAGCAGCACAGCACAAGGATCAAAGAATAAAACTATTTACGAGTCTCTTTCATGTGCTCATGAATACACCAAAATGGTTTGACAAGCTAATAAACTACAGAACTAGCACATCAGAGCAATTGTTTGCAACTTTCTCATTCTCCAGGAGAGCTACAGACTCCCTCAGAAGTTTCACGCATGCAGAATTCTACCCATTATATGTGACACTGTTCACAGGCCCGTTAGAAATAACCTAATGACTAAAGAGACACCCAGAACACAGGCTGAAATCCTGTGTTAGAGGAATACTTCTTTGTGGCCCTGCTGCCCTCCCCTTCTCCCTCCCCCGCCCCCAACAGTTTCAAACTACTTTCACAAGCGGGTCTAAATCTATTTTACAGATTCTTTTCCATCTTGGCATACTGTGAATGAATTAGCAGGTTTAACAGTCAATGTGAAAAGATTTTAAACTTACCACCCAGCAGGCGTTTCCTAGGTCAGCTATCTTCACTTTGAGCTTATCTGCATTCTTGGGCTCAAGAGGATTAAGAAGGAAATTCCCAGCCGTTGATTTTCCTAGAGGCAACATGTACAACAGCTGATTAAAGCTACATGGACAGTGTCACCATCTGTCATCCAAATCCTACAGCCCCCTTCCTATCGAGGAAGGGTTTTGGTTTGGTTACGGATCAGAACTTTTCCCTTCCCGAAGGTATAAAAATCAGCAGTCTGCACTATGAACAACAGAACTACTACCACTAAGACCCGACCGGTGTTACAAAGCAGGACAAGTAAGCATATGCAAGAGTGACACCTTCCCAGCACTCTGCACAGCCTTAAAAAGTCAGTCTGTATCTAGACAAGCTTCTTAAATAAGGGCATTGCCAGAAACATAACAAGCTGTCAACCCTTAAGTCTTCCTAAATCTTTGAAGGATAGTCCACATATTATAGCATCTTTTTGACACAGCCATCACTCACTGCTGCAGCAGAGACAGTTACAGGAGCTAAAGTATCTATTGCAAAAACCTCAATGGCACAGTGGAGGGCAAGAATATTAAGTCACTAAATTGCATTCAGCTGCAGCTCTAAAAGCAATTTGGGAGAGCTGCGAGAAGCAAAATACACCTAGTAATCTAGCAGGGGCATCCAACTAAATGCAGTTCAACTTTCAAAATATTTAAATTTCACTTGCTACTTTTCATCCATGTAAATCCCCAGAAGTACTCTGCCAAGAAAATGCTACAGTAATTGTTAAAAAGAAGTAGAAATGTTAGTTTCTCCCTCCTTCTCCAAGCAGATACACTTCACTTGACCTTGACTGGAAGACGCAAAAAAGGAGTTTTATTAATAAAATTTAAAAAAAAACCATGTACTCGGAATGTATTTTAACTGCTGTACTCTATTGTGTGACTTATGTTCTCCTAAACCTAAAAGACTTTGTTTTTTCCTCCCGAAACAAATAATATTTAAACATAAGCATTAAAGAGGTTTCTTCCTACTCTGTATAAGCTTTGTTTCAGTCAGGCTGCATTTCTAGTTCTGGGAAAACATTTAACTCATCTCAAAAACATCAGAACACGCTGAGCAGCACTTATCCCATACTTTAACAGCCAGTGACAATTTGTAGACTTACTTTTCTAACTATAAATGAAAATCACATACAGAACAACTGATGCAATGGATGGAATGTCCCTACACTGAAAAACAAATGTATAGCTATATTTTAAAAGTGGAAATACTTATGCATGCAATAGTAAAAATTAAGGTACAACTACAACTGGAAGCTACAAACAGTGAATGTCTCAGAGCAGGACTGCCGGGTTAATTACTCCTGGGAGGAAAAGGCTCAAACAAGTGGTTCTGATCACTTCAGCCTACAAAATAGAGGTTTATATTAATACTCTGATGAAGTCTTGTAACACTACTCTCCCAGATTGAGAAGAAAGGAGCCCTTTCTCACAGGGTTCCTCTTATACCTTTGTTGTCTGACGGGCTATTATTCTCATTCTCGTCCTCCGAAGGTATCTCTGTCCGGATGCTTTCCTGCAAATGGTTAATCTCCTGCTCATTGAATGCTCTCTCTTCGTTGGACGTGGGCTGACACACCATGGAATCTTCTGAAACTAAGGGCACGAACGAGTCCGACATTGCTTCTTGAGGCCTGTTCTCTGAGTCACCATTACGCTGACTGTAATTACAACTATGGAAGTTCTCCTTCTGCATGTGAGAATGATCGCCACAGTCATTGGCATTATGAAGGTCATCCTCAAGTCGCACAGACCCTTGGTTGCCAGAGTCTGGGAAGTCCGTCATTTGTATCACTCCATTGCAATTTATTTCCGTTACACATTTCCCCACACTGCTTTCCATTAGAATAGATTGCTCTTGTACAACGACTTCAGCTGGAAGAGTGGAAAAGGAGAAGATAGAAGAGAATGTGTAAACAAAGTAATAGCTGAAGCTGTTCAGAGAGCCCTCAGAAGCAGGTAGTTCTCAAAACACAATTGAACCCAGTCATTCATTAATTCAATTTGTAACAGGAAATTTCCTACCCTCTTTAGATTAGATGGGTAAAACGCAATGCAACCAGGTGAAATAACAATGACCACCTCTGCTCAAGATGCTCACTCTACTCATGCCAGCATCACTGAAAGGACAACACTGTGCTACTCTCGCAATATTTTAGGTCCATACCTGTCTTTTTGCTGACATTTTCCTCTGGTGGACTAACTTTTATGAGCATTTCCAGGGGGCTCTGAGCTTCTTCCTCCTCTTCAGGCTGTGGCTGCCCAGGGCTTGCTTCCTTCTCCATTTCCTCTATCTCTTGCATTCGCTTCTCTAACAACTCAGCCTGCCGTTTCTGCTTCTTTTTCAATTTCTTTTTCTTATTCTTTGACATTTTGTCAGCCTACACAGAAGCAAGCAGAGAAACTGGACTTAGCATTTCATATTTCAGTAATCCAAAATGTATCAAGTTTTAATTTATTTTAGAGCTGAGGAAGCAGTCTGGGTGAAAACTCTGGAGACAGTTCTCCCAAATAAAAAGCAGATATTAAGGTTTTTGGAGCAGTTGCCTGAGGCTCTTATCAGTGCATTTCTGTCCTGACCCGAGAAGCCTACAGTAATCTCCAAATGAGGGATCTCAGAGTCTGCAGACAACGGTCACCTTCACAACAGACCTTGAGACCACCAAGAAGACTACTCGACCTGGTGATACACGAGCTAGTACTACTTACATCTCCAATACAGCACTGAACCTGATGCCTATACCTATGACAAACACAAATCTTACTTTTCCTTCTGATACAAGGTTGCTTTCCCTTAACGCCGACTGCATTATGAAACAATGCAGTAGGAACTATGTAGATGGCTACTTACGCATGAAAGCTATCACACTTACTGGTTTTGGCTGTGGTGCGGTGCTCACTGAAAGGGAAAGGAAGATCAGTAAATTAGTATGGTTATATTCAAAAAACGCAACTGTATTCTTATCTTAAGGTAAGCTTTTTCCTATGTGGTTTGTAACAACATTTTAAAGGTATCAGCAAATATTATGTTGGAGGCTTATTTCTCTACAAAAGTAGAGAATAAAAAATTGAGCAAGAATAAAAAAAAAAAAGAGAAAAACATTAAATGAGTAAATGCGCAATTAAAATTTCAGATCATAGAGTTGCTCGACTGATATCAAAGACTTAAATTTCCTGTTACGCAGCTTCATTTACTGCATGTATTATGCATCTTACTGGAAAGAAAATGCAAACCAAAACATTAAAATACCAAAGTTAAGTTATGGGAGTTTCCCTAAGATAAGCTGTGCTACGATGGGCTCAGCTGAATATTGGTGTTGTAAGATTATGACTGACAGAGGCCTTCATGAAATTCATTTCCAGCATCGTGCAATCAGAGGAAATCTGAAGAACATATGAGAAGTACCTCACTACGTTTTCACTCCAGCACTATTTTGAGTGCATTAGCATTTATGCGGTGCGCTATACAAGACTGACTACCCTACCACTTCACCAGGTCCAGATTAGCTGTGTTAAAAGCAGATGCCAGCACACATATATCCTCCCTCCATTTTTCTTATACAAATAACTGCTTTCCTGATCATCTTTCAGTTACAACTTACAACTAACTTCACAATTTCCAGTTGGCTTTTCAGGTTACTTGCATTGTTGTCCCGCTGTACTTAATAAGGAAGTTCTCCCTAGTGAGATCAGTTATGATTTGGGGGTGGGGGAGAAATAGCACCAATTTTCAGGAAAAAAGCACCTGCAGAGCCAGATGGTGGGGGAGCCCCAGATCTCTGCCACTCTGTTGCTTCTGCAGCCAGCCTGCGGATATACTGGTCGTTAACGCACAGAAGAATGTTCTCAGGTTTAATATCTGTATGAATGATTCGACATTTTGTGTGCAAGTAATCCAGACCCTGAAGAACCTGCAGAGGGGAGAGAAGGAAATTGATCATTAGAAAAAGCAAAGAATGAGCAAATTGAGAACACAAAGTTGCCTAGGGTGACCAATGATCCTGAAGGACTTCTGTGTTTGAGAACACTCAAGATCAGAGCTAACGTGATCAGTGGTGACTACTCAGTTCCAGAAGATACATATTTGCATACAAATTTTAGCTATGAATTTAAAATACTCTTTACCCTCATAACTTAACTTACCACAGTTGAAAATCTAACCTTAATACCCTACAGTAAAATCATGCTTTCCACCTCCCTCCACCCCACATGTAGGAAGATGTTTCTTCTCAGGCAACCATCCAGTAGGAAGAACAGGTTTCTCCTGCTCTTCCCATCATTAAGCACTGCACTTACTGTAACAGTTTTTTAAAAAGGAATACTTGCACTTAACAAGGAATAACCAGGGTAAGAAGAGGTTAAAAGCAAAGCTGGCCTTCCATCACAGTTTAAGTATCAGAAAATAAATATCTAAAGCAGAAGGCTCTTGCAGTACCGAAAGGAAACAGTAATCCAAGAATAATTTTGTTGCATGAGAGATACACCACTGGTTTTGCTTTCCTGGATCTGAGGGATCTCGGATCTTCTTTTGTTTTCTTAGATTTGGGAAAGATTAGTAAAAGAGTTCTTACTGACTGCACTGTTCTCCTCAAACCAGAACTGGAACTTACTTGTTTGATGATCTTTTTGACACAAGGGAGTGGAAGCCCCTGATAATTTGACTTGATGATCCACTTCAGGAGATGATGGCCTAGAACTTCAAACACCATACAGATATCTGGAACTCAGTCAAGGAAAAAGACGGACATACTGACCCAAGGAGCCCTGATTCCCTGGACTGAAGATCCAAAGAAATCCATACCAGTTAAGCGTTTTATATTAAAGAACCCTCATCCTTCTGACACAGCTTAGAGAAGCTGCCTTCCTGAACAGCACCATCCTATCCTACACAACAGTGTTGTTATCTAAAACCTGAAATACAAAGGGATGGAGCTGGTTACGACAATGGTACTAATGCAGCAGTACAATCTCTTGCTTTGCGTCGAAGCCAGTTACACAAGCAAGCGTGCATTAGTATTTACTGCTAGTATTGAGACAGCTTCAAGCCAACAATGTACGTTTTGGAACAGCCTCAGCTATTGCCCCAGGCAAAACTCAATGCCAAATCTCTATATACCAGCATTACCTGAAGAGATAATAAAATTTCCATTTCATAAGTCATCTTCAGAACAATTAAGTTAATTTCTCTGCCCTCTCTTGCCTCTTTACCAGCAAAACAAACTTTTGACAAGCCTGGACTTCAATATTTACATTATCTGCTTTTCCTCTAAGATCTCAACAGCCACAGTCACTCTAGTGACATATTCAGTATTGTGCCTTTGCTTTAGAAGCCAAACTTCTAGGAGTTTATTCGGCTGCTTTTCTTCTCCACTGGCAGAAAGCATGCATGCATTTCACAAGAGAGAAAGAAATACAAGATCAAGTGAACGTTTACTCGGTGCTAGGTACTGGGAAATAGTTAACAGAGGAAATACATTATGGGGCTACTGTTTTCTAGAAGTGTGAGAACGTTTGTAACCTACAGCTCAATTCTCTCAAGCAGCCTAGTAATTCTCACTGAAATAAAGTTTAAGGTACTGCAAAGCAGAAACGTGCACAGAAGTCCAACTTTCAAGTTTTAAGGTTGCATTATTAGGAATTGCCAGAAATCACTGCCTATCAGAAAGCAATTCACAGAACTACAGGGGATTTTCAAAGCAATACACTTGAAACATCCTAACAGTTTTGATAAAGTCCAAGGTAAGATGCTTCCGTAACTAGAAAACCACCTTATTGTCCAGTTACAGGCTGCAAGTGTTTGCTATTTTTAATTACTGTTCTTATCATTTTGTACTGCTTTAATTAAATAAGGGGTTATTACCAGGCTGCTTGCAAAAGTGAGGGGTTGAGACAGATGGGCGCTCTCACCACAAAGGCACCTCGCACACAAAGCCATTCAGTCCTGATCACATATGAGATGCAGTCACCCCATCTCTCACGGTAAAAGCATGACTAAGCAGAGCTGTCTCCACAACTTACACATATTACGTCAGGCTGAACGATCATTCTGGATCTGAGCTTAGCAGGCGGTTTTGAGGCAGATGATTCTACAGCAGGTTTCCTTGGGCAGTGAAAGAGATGCCTGGGCATCGCTCACCAGCCCCAACATGACAGCTACCCAGCAAACTCCCGTCTTTATGCAATTCTTTGCCTTTATTCCACAAAAGGATACGAGAACCATTAACTCCTGAAATCTTGAAGTCATCTAGTAACTGAACAACTCTCTCTTTGCTTGGATCATTTGGATCGCTGTTGCGGACCTGCAGAGAAAAACAGGATTAGTCTCATGTTCCTTGAGGTAATTACTAGGCAAGGATATATCCTGAAGTCAGATCTACTGCCCTAATGTTAGGTTCCTATGCAAATTCTTTGTAGCTAGATGACCCAGAAATGTCAAGCACATGACTAATGTGAACTCCCCAAAATTAATTTAAAAAATAAAAATAAAAATCAAACCCCACTCTCAGACACTCACCGATTTCAGCAACTTGATTTCATCCAGTGCTGTTTCTGTGTAGTGCTCTGCACTCTTCACCACCTTCATTGCCACAAATCTCCTCCCTCTACACACACAGAGTAAATTGAAGACTGTTAATGCTCATCCAAAGAACTTATTCTCCAGAATTATCCTAATTCTTTTGCATGTAAGAGAGCTACTTATTTAAGACATCATGGAAAAATAAGGTTAAACACTCTCATGATGATTTTCTTTGGGTCTCTTTTTATAAAACATCCACGTTAGTCGTTTCTCATAAAATGAAATAACAGGTCAGAGACTGCTGAACACAAGGGCACTCTTTCCACATATATGGTGTGTTCTGTTAACAGAATTCCCAGAATTCCCTCCCACATGCTTGCATGCCCAATATAAAAAGAAATTTCAGCATCAGGATGTGGACAGCTGTTTTGTGTTTTCATCTGAAAGCGAAAAGCAGATTTCTCATCATGTTTGGGCAGTGCTGTACATTCCCACCAGAAATACTAGTTAGAACAGAACGACTTACTGAATGTCCCAAGCTAGCCAGACAGTGGAGAAGTGGCCCCATCCAAGCTTCCGAATCACATGGTAACGTCCATTAAATAGATCTCCTATTTTCACAAGGTGATAACCACCTAGAAAAACAGTGGGAAGTTTATTTATCAAGAGATAACGCAAGTGCTGAAGAGCAGGTATGTGGAACAAGCATCACAACTTGAGGTAGACTTGTTTGATGCGTTTAAAATTCTAATCATATAAAGAAATGCAAACGTTTCTCTAATTGGATCTTGCTAGAACAAATATACAGTACGTTAGAGGAAGAGCTGTGAACAGCTCTCTAGCTGACTGAAAAGTTTTAATATAATTGAACCAGAATGACTGACTTCTTTTCAATGTAGGTCATCACTGCAGCATCGCAAAAGGTTATTTTCTCAGTGAAAGCATCTGAAGTCTGCTAGGCTGACCCCCTTTGGCAAACAGCTTATGATGCTCAGAATCTTACAGCTAAACATCTGCATTGCTTTCGCATGCGCTATGCCTCTAACGTGAAAGAGTACTGCATCCAAGATCCCGATGGAGTTTCCCTTGCAGCTGCTTTCCTGACTGAAAGGCACTTTAACATCATCATTGAAATTAGGAAAGTCTCCTCCCCGTACCCCTAGTATGTCTCAGCTGCTGACTATGCAGGAGGATTCCGTGATGGAAGCAAAGACATGAATAGCCAGAAAAAGACACAAGGGAACTGGCAGAAAACAGAATGAAGAGAAGAATCTGTAATTGTTAAGGCATAAATTTTTTGCCAGAACCTGGAATTACACCCTAGATTCCAGGCGCTTACTATTCAGTTGTGGTCAGCAAATACCACCCGTGAAATGCAGGCTTTGCCAGGAAGATTCATCTCTCTTGATTGACTGGTTCACAAACAAGACACAGAATTGCAATCCACTGCTTCATTAGCTCAAGCAGCAGAAGTCCCTTTTCTTCACTTAAAGATTTCAGTTACAACAGCGACAGCTGCACCGATTGCCAATTCACACAATGGCTTTCTCCTTCCCACTTGCTTTACAACAAACACAATCCCACTAATATTTGGGTAGCATGCTAAAAGTAATGTGAATGCTTTGAAGTAAAGCACTGAAGTGTAAGAAACATTGCAATTCAAGTTCCCTGTGCTATTTCTACTTTGCAGTTTTTTATACACATATATGGCATTTGTTACATGCTTCTCCCTCTGCCATATTCAGTACGTACAATAAATAGTATCACAGAAGCACTCTTACAAAGCGTTTGGAGGCGGGGGCACACATTCAAGCTTCAATTAATTGATCAGTTGAATTTGTATGATCAGTGTCCCGCCTTTTTTAAAACGTTTGCTATGTTAAAAAAAAGCCTGGCCCTTTTGATATTGAATTATAAACTGTGGTATTTTCATTTGCTCTGTATTTATTTTCTACTCGGAGAAATAGTGGAAGGCTATATTTGCAGGCACAAAGTTATCTGAAGAACAGATACCGAGATGATGACCTTCAAAAGAAAACAGCAAAGAATTTGAAACTAATTTGAAGGATTTCAAAGTGTCCTTTTTCTGATGAAAATCAAAAAGAAACTGAATGCCCGCTTGCTTTTACCAATTTGGAAAGCCCTCCAGCACAGAGGAAAAAGCCAACAGTTTTAAACACATGCATTAAGAACAGCTCTCCAATTCAAATCTTGACTGATAACAGAGGGAACCTTGGAGAATAGTTTCTCCATTTCAGGTTAGCTTGAAAAATGTTACTGTCGTCATGCAGCTTCAAAAAATAGTTAAAATAAGAGGGATTCTATTTTCATCCTCTATAGTAGATGGAAAAATCTAGGGAATTTCTTGATTATATTGAAAATCCAGTGCCTTAAACAGGCAAGTTCTCACCTTTACAGTAATCATTTGGATCCTCTTGTTCATCGTCATCTGATCCCAGGATTTCCTCCTCTTGCTCGGGAAGATCATTCTCTGAATGAGCAGCAGGGCCCCGATGCTGAGTGTCGGGTCTGAAAGAGAACACACTGCATGTCTCACACACGTTACTCTTCAGGTCAGTAGTTTTCATTTCATATGAGGGATTGCTGATAACAGAGGAGATGCAATATTCAGCCTTCAGAAAAACTATTTTCACATTTAAATGCTTTTACTCCTAAGCAAGTATCAAGGTAGATAGAAACAATTTTTCATACACTAGTGAGAACAACACCTTAATGCCCTAGATTCGCTTTTATAGTAGAACAAAGAAAAGGCCAGAGAAGACAGTGAGTTAAAAGCTTAGTGATCCCACCAAAACGTTAGTCTCTTTGAACCCCTTCTCAGCCCTTCATTCCCTGAGGACTTTTCTAAAGCAAATTTATATTTTAAGACATTACCTAATTTAAAACCTGAAGATTTAAATGTTGATGTATGTTCTTTTAAAGACTAACATCAATTAATTCTTACTCCTTTGGAAACAAAAAATAAACCAGTGTCTAGGAACCTGTGCCCTTCGTCCCTTTCACCTTTGAGATCAAATGAGCATTTAACAATCCTTCTGGTTCTAACACTTTAAAACTCTAAAATCCCTAATACTGCCCTTGATTGCTCCTGTTCTCATGTGGTAGGCTGTGTTTCTAGTTCACCTCTTCACCGAGGGTCTAAAGTTTGTTACAGTTGTCTGAACTACAGAGAGTGGGAGTTTGCAGAGCAGATGTTCTGCAAACCCTTCCAAGAGCCTGTGATTGCAGAGGGATTGAAATCGAGCGCTGGGGTGGTATTTTTTCATGTTTGTCTTCCCCCCCATCACACTCCTACATTCATAAATAAAAACATTAATTTTGTGTGTTTAACTTTTCCAGCAAATGTGCTACTCTAAGTTCCTGCTTGTGAAGATCACGTTGGCAAAGGCCACCTCATTGCTCTCATGCGTTTATGCCGTGTTTGAGTTTCCTGAGCTAAAACACATCGCCACCTCCCCTGTGCCCCAACACCTCCTTCATGGCAGCCCACTGCTTACAGCCAAACAGTTCATGAAGTGCTAATACTAAAACAGGTGAGTTATTTACTTTACAAAGCATTACAGGGAACGGTTAATTTTCTACAAGATTTAATCTTCAACATCCTTTCGTACAAAGCAAGCTTTTATAATGAACACAATGCCTATAGACCATTTGCACTGGCAAGATTTAATGGCAAAGTACTGCAGGATATTAATGCTAAGCTTTCTTTCCTTGGAAGTATGAGATATTAAAAAAAGCCAGAGTTGTCCAAGGAGGCGGGCAACAAATTTCTTTACAGCAATGACGTACAAGCACGAGATAACATTCTTTACAACGCGCTTCCCTGTCAGCGTGAATTAGTGGAAGTTTCTTGTATTGAAACTATTGTTCCAGTGAAGCAGCAGATATAACTGATGCCTTCCATCACACTTCCAAATTCAACTGGTTTTGCTCAAAGGAGTAGCAGCTGCTGAGGCAGCCCCTGGTTATGCCAGTGGACATGCTAACGCATGTGGGCTTTCGGATGCAGCTTTTGGAGCTGCAGCCCTGTGCATCATATCATGGCCGTACTAACTAATCTTAATCCATGGGACAAGGTAAATATGACAATTCTAAGTAGTTACACAACAGAATGAGTGTTCAGCATTTACCTACTACACATGCGCTCTGCTGAGACTTCATACATTAAATACATTACTACACGTTAAAACTACGGCCATCTTAAGTACCTATGGAGCATGGAAATGAAGAAATCACCCGTTCCAATCTGATCATGACTAAACTTGCAGCCACTTACAACCTGGAATTGAAGTTCATTAAAGCAAAGAGGAGCTACAAAGGTCATCCCTGGCACAAGCAAACCACCTGACGTTTATTTCAGTCAGTTGTCAGAGCTAGTAAATCCTGCTGGTTTTTTAATTCAAGAACAGATAAGCAACACAGATTAGTGGTCCCAAACCATAAAACAAGACTGCCAGACAGTCCATTCCACTGCTGCCAGGCTAATGAGACATTTATTATCAACCCCATAGCTTGAGCCAGCCCCAAGATATTTCGTATTTAGACTTTCTCCCCCACCATGAGCCACAGAATTACAAGTTGGGGGTAGGAAGAAGGAAAACTGGGAGGAGGGGAAGTCTTGGAGGTCAAAAAGCGACTTTAAAACTGCTGCATTCCTCTGGGGACAACTGAGCTACGAATAGTGTCATAGATTATCCCCAAATTAAGAGCAGGTAGCAAAGGCAAGAAAGGGCCATGGGCAGAATGGCTGAAGGGGAGACTGGACGCTCATATATAACAAATCCTATAGAAAGGGTAAAGAGAACCAGAACGTAGAACTGGACAAAAAGGAGAACTTAAGCCCAGCAGCCACACCCGTAGCCTAAATAGGAACGAGTAATTCTCCCCAATGCTGTTTCAAGATTTGCACTTTTGTAACTATGCAAGATGTAGGGGATTAGAACAGATTCAAAAGAAAATTCATCTTAAGAACCACTGATGCAGACAGAAACATCATGCCATTCTGCAGTCCCAATGATTCTCAATAATAGTAATTTCATGCATCAAGGAAGAAGTTACTGGAAGCACTAAACCCCATTCTCTCGGAAGCTTTCCGCACCCCTCCTAAGAAGGGGCTGACGAATCATGCTGCTGACGACCTCGTACACGACACACCCTGTAGTCTGCATCCCAGTCTGTCCCGGGGATCCGAAAGCATTTCACTCGTATGCTATAATCTACTAAACCAACAAATGCAATAGTGAGCTGTATTCAGGTCACATACATTTCTACAGTGCTATTTCCTTTATGAAATCACCTCCAAAATACATCTCATTCCTTTGCCTTCCTGCGAAAATCCATTAGATGTTATTACATCCCACCACCTTCTTCCCCCAAAGTGACCACGTCTACTGCAGATACGGATTAAGAGAGATTAAATCAGTGCAGACTATGTATTAATACCAAAGAAAAACTGATACACAGAACTACAACCCTCATCTGTGTGCTTCGCTCACACAGACAGTACTCTAAAAGGTACAAAAGGCTGCAAAAAGCAAGCAGAAAAATCCATACTCGGTATTTAAAGGCGACAGCTGAAACAGCTGTCAGCGATACTGCAAAATGCAAGTAAAATATAAAGAGAGGCTATGAAAAATGGTTAACAGTTTACAGACTAAAAAAATAAAGTGTTCTAGGGTAGGGTTTTTTTTTTATAGCCAGCTCTGTTCTACTTAAGAACATCCTGATCACCTTTTACTTTTGCTCTCTCAATGTGCTAATTAATCATCAGAATTACCTGGATTTGCAGGGTGCCTCTACAACTCTATAGCATTATTTTACTTAAGGAAAACAATGTGGAACAGCAACACGAAGGCAAAATGCTAGATCTTTTATGGGATTCACGTGAATCCACATCTGGACGCCCTCCCAAAAGTCCTTATTCTCCAGGAATGCCTGAAGAACTGCAAATTCATGAGAAAAAAAACATTTAAAGGGGATAACCTACCTGCATGAAGCACGGCCTCCCATTGATAAAGATATTCCTGAAGACAGCCCAATAGTTTTCGAAAGAGCCATTAAATATAAAAAATAATAATAATAAAAAAATCAGATGCCACACGGTTGGGGGAGCAGGGGGGACATGAGTGGCGGAGGGGCTGGTTCCTCTGGACCGCAGCGAAGCTTTGTGCAAGAGCGAGGGAGCAGAGGGCTTTGCCTCCACCACCTAGCTGCGGAGGCACCGCACTGCATTGCAGGTACAGGGCCTGGCAGCGGGGCTGGGGGCTGCTCTCCGCTCCCCTCCCTGCAAATTCAGTCATCTCAGGGGTTGAGCGTAAACGCATTCATCTCCTCCTCTTGATCTTTACCTGTCTCAACCTCCCCTCTAATGAAATTAGAGATTCAGTCAGATGCCTCGTTTCATCTTCCTGAACGAGCTGGTTTTATTTGCCTATTCAATAGTCCGCTGGATTCAAAGCTCGAATGAAGACAAGGATGATGGTAATTGCCGACAGTCCAATCCTTTTGATACAGAAATACCAGCACAATCACACAGGGGAGAAAGGGCGTTCAAAGGAAAAAAAAAAAAAAAAAAAAAAAGACATTTCTGAAGCAATTCCAAACCTCCCCATCCAGAGTTACAAGAAAAACTTAGCCTTTACGTTTAAAAGTAACAAGGAAAAGCAGGAGAAGGAGACAAATCTTCTTTAAAAAGGTGAACTGAGTATTTTTCACAGCAGCAGGCACTTAACATCATCCCGCGACGATGCAGAATTACCAGCCATTTCCTCCGCCTGTTTATCCTGCTGGTTTATGTAAGTGATAGGGGAAACAAGTCAGCAACGACGTGACACAGCAAGTACTAATTTAGAGATTTTCTCTGCTACAGAAGACTGTTTATTAGTGAAAGACGCTCTGAAGCTGGCTCTGCATTTTTCAACCAAGAGGTTTAAAGAAGACTTGGATTGATATGATTGTATATCTAAAATATTTTCACCTTAAAAGCTCACTGGAGTTTGAACATCCTTTTGAAACAGTTCAGTGATGCCAAACCTCTTCATATTAGAAGAGGTGCTAACAACATGCAAAATTTCCCACTGTAGACAAGATTTTACTCCAAGTTCATTGCATTTATCACCTGACAACTCTGCCCGCCTCTGCAACGCATAGCAGTGACAGTAACAGTGATTTGCAGAACTAAGATTTCAGTCACTCACTTGTTCCTTAACAAAAGGTGTTCAAAAAGTTTGGGAAAAAAACCCCACTTTTGTATTCTCTTGCCAGTTGCCCATAGAATCACTTTATCTGGTCCACACACTAAAAATAAAGTAAAAAAAAAACAAACAAAAAACAATTAAGAAGCCTCAATCGTACAATGTGTCTTCTTGCAGATTTGCACTGAGGTAGGTCCAACAGCACTTGGAGGATGAGAAGATGGGAGACCACAGTCATGCCTGTCAGTACAGACCATGCAATGAAAGAGAAGCGTTCCTCGTGCTGTGGAGTGGCACTAGCACGGGCTCCGTCGCTGTTCTCTATAAATTACTAGTCAAAGCCATCACAGCAGCCAAGTCTCCACTTGCAACTTCACCGTCAAAACTCAGAACTTGTTTTCTCCACCCCGTAACTTAAATAAGAGGACCAACTGCCTCTCTTCAGGCGTTTTGTTATGTAAGAGCGACTTCTTCAAAATTCTGGTTTGTACAGGAAATCAGTACCTTTCCTTGTCCCCAAAACAGCAGAAATACTGTCCATGCCACCCATCTACCTGCTTTCAACAGATACAACAGCAGTCCCCTTCCACCCTTAAGCAAGGCAAGCAGCATACATTTAATGTGAATCACTTCTCACACCTTTCATCCTTACATATGTGACAACAAAAAAGATACTCTCCTCATTCCTCTTCACCTCAGTTTGCGAGTCCCTTAATATTTGCAGCCATGACGCCCGTCTGTAGGAAACCGAAGACAATTGCTTTCCTAAATGTTTTTTAAGCTGCCCGCAGCACAATCTTTATAAACACTGTCATTCCTTATTTGTGAACTCAAATTACACGCATGAAACATCCCCAAACAGAATTCAATTCAGTGAACTTGAGACTAATGACAAATGCAGCTCATGCTGTAGGAGACGCAGATAAAAGTACTGTAACTGGGACTCTTGCTGAAGGAAGCGTTGCTTTCCCCCTTAACCATCCAGCCAACAGCTTCCAGGGCCATACACTCACTGCAGCAAGATCTCCCTTCACGTGCTGTTAAGGATTCCTTGTTTTCATTTTGGGGAAGAAAAAGATAACCACACTTCCATATGGCATGGTGAAAAGCCAGGATTTTAAATCTCTCTGCCTTTTTCCCATCCGTGCATCAAGACAATGTCTCTTTAAGGGAAGTATGCTTGCCAGACTGCATCTCATTACAACTCCTTAGTGTGCCTGTAATTTCAAGATCATGTTAAGGCACATCTAGTCAGAATGAGTGCTTCTGGTGCCGGGCTCCAACAGGCGTACACGCAGCACTGCTGACAAACCTAGTCTGCGATAAATACTGAAACTGTTTAGACTCAAACCTTCAGTACAAATTCAGGTCTGAAACGGTACAGGTGTTTTCCTGCTTGTATGCACTTTACCTTTCTGCTCAAGAAATTCCGCTCAAGCATTTGAGGGGACTTGGGGGAATTATAAATCATATGTTGTAAGGGACTTACAAGTCTATTATACACATAATTTTGTAACTACATGCAGTTCATTCACTCTCCCATCCTTATTTTTATTCATAAAGAACTGGGCAGATCCTCACCACTTGCTGCTGTAGCGCAGCCATCCCAGAGATACCGGAATACCACTGTTGAGAACTTAACAGCACTGGAGATGGTCTAACATTTAGTTAGAACAGCGCTCAGAGGCACCAAGACATACTTTTGTATAGTGGATCTGTGGGAGTTCAGTCTGAAGATAAGTAATAATGAATTTCACACGAGAAGGGTACCAATGCACAAATAACAGAGGCAATCAAGTTTCTTGCTCCCCGTACCCACTCCCCCACGCAAGCACTTAAGCTGTTTGTAGAAGCGTCTGCTATTCCAACTATTACAAACCAAGGGACTTCCATGGAAACCATCAGATCTTCAGTTATGTCCTGTCACAGTTTGATAATCCCTTCTGTATTTGAATGAAAAAAAAAAATCCTGTGGGTGGTGCCTTCCGAGTCTACCTTTAACTTACGTTCAAAATACTTACAAAAGAGGTAGCCCTGGAATTAATTATAAAAGACAAGTGAGGAAAACATCATCCAAGATCCCGATCCCAGGCAAAGTTCTGAATAAGGAAGTTGAGGAAGAACCCGAGAGGGTTGTCAGAACTCCAGGGCTCCTCAAAGACAGCAGAAAAGTGATACAATCATGATATGCAATAACAAACTGGGAAGCATCAGACTACTAGGCATTTTCTGCTCCCCAGAGTGCATAGACGGAAAAATTACCAACTCCTTTGTCTCTCTTCATAGCAATTCTGTTGAGGAGGAAGAAAGAAGTAAGGCTTCACTGCATATCAAGAGTCTGGCCAGAAAATTACAGATAACTGTAAAACAGCTTTTTGAAAATACTGCATGCGTTTGGGAAGAGAGAGAGGAAGCAAGACAGTGGTACCGTACCAACTCTGCTCTGTCACTGCCCTCACTCTGGGAGTAGAGGGAGCCAGAGGAACTATTGAAAGTCCTGTGAAAAAATATCTCCTGCTCAGTAATGCCTGTAAGAAAGGATTAAATAAATTCACCAGTTCACGCAGAACAAGAAGAAAGCACTTCAGATGATGTACTTTTTTCAGAACAAGCCACATACTGTAACTGTACGGCTGCCACTACCTTTGTAGTTATTCATGCTTAACAGTAATAAAGTGTTCTGCTTTGAGGCACAATCAGTTCAACACCCCTTACACAGAACTGCTGGTTTTGTGCATGAGTCGGCCAACTTCTCCTGCAACAGAAAAGACGCTGCTGAAGCAAAACACTGGACTTGAGAAAACAGTATTATCACATGTGGGCCTGCCAATGAAACACCCAACATCTACACATCACACAGACCCATAGCCCAGTTCTAGTAATACCCTTCTTTTCTTCATTTCAGAGAAAATGAGCTTATAAAGGAGCCATTTGTTCAGTTTCTCATCTGTTTCTCTAATTGCTCTGAATCTGGATGGAGTTCTTAGCCTAGTTTTTAAACTCGGGGTCTTAATCTCAGTAGCAACCTAAAGAGTCATTTTTTCCTAGGACAAATAGAACAGTTCAAGCTTCTAAGGGTTTACAACATACAACGTAGACAGAAAAAGAGCCACAGTATTTTACTGGCAATTGTGGTTTAACAGTCACAAGTGCCCGATTCGAGTACAAATTACCAGAGTCATTGGCAAAGCACTGGTAAAGCACATCTATATTTATCTCTTAGTTCAAACAGAAGCTTATATTTTCAAATAGAAGCATACTTTTGAAGTAAATACCAGATCTTTCTCATATATCAGGCTTTTGTTCGCATAGTACAACAGTCTAACAGCACAGGAAATTAACCCCTTTCAAACGAAACCACGTAGATGGCATGCACCAGCATCACGTCAGCCAGGAGCGGATGTTCTGTCCACAGTAGAGCTAACTCAAAGCAATATTCCCCTCCAAACAGCATGTGGAGCCTTCAAAAAAATGAAGTTTGTAATCTCCTGTTAGCCTGCACCACTTCCTACGCAGACGGTGCCTTACTGCACCCAGGCGTTCCAAGCACACACGTGGCCCGCTCTGCGCTGCGGGACCCGTGAGCAAGAAGCGGCCACCTCGTGGTGAATGAAAGGCTGAACTGTTGGGACACCCATCACTCCTTCCTCCTGCTGCCTTCATGGACATCCCCATGCAACACAGCTCATGAACGACCAGAATACAGGAATTCTGTTTGCAGTTCCCTAAAACTAGCCAAAGAACCGTTCCCAGGAAAGCACTGTGCAGCTCCCTCACCTTCTCAAGGGCCAGGGCGAATATTACGCCTAACACATTTGTCTGCCCAACGCTCACCTCCAAAGATATTAGCGACTGCTTCAAACGAACTGAAAAGATCTCCAATTTTCACACTCAAGCAAAAATAACTATTTGAATGCACCTCACGAGATCCAGCTGTTCATTAAGTTTACAGTCTAAATTATGAATTGTTTATTAAAAAAAAAAGCACGCTTGTAAGCCTACAAGCTCCTTTTTGAAAGATGGGCTTTTTTGAGTGCCTTTGGGAATCAAGTGACTGGCAGTGCCCGAGATGTTCACACCTCATGAAACGATAAAATTAATACATCACATACTTCCCAGACAGCTTTCAGCAAAGCTATCTTTTGGCAGCACCACACATGGCAGGAGCCTACGTACCAAACCCTGTATGTTTTATTAGCAACTAAAGCTTTGACATGCTTATTTCCCGACATATTCTTAATACTAAGAAAAAGGCCAAGCAGAAACTTCCCTCTCATTTTCTAAAAATAATTTAAAGCAATTTTAACGCTAATTCCTTGCCTTTTTGATGGAAAAGGCTAAGAAGAAACTGAAACCAACGCTTCGCTCGAGGCCACAAAGCAACCCAGTGATAGTCAACACAAGAACTCAGGATCTCCTGGTACCTAGGCTTGCTTTTTGTCCCTCCAAGGCATTCAGCTGTCACTCTCCCTGTCCTTCCTCCTCCTCAATTCTCAGGGAAGTGGGAGCTGGGCAAAGGCACACAGCTACGATGTTCTTCCAATGCCACAACGGCAGACACAGGACCAAGGAGCAGGCTAGGCAAGTAGAAGCTTCCTAAGCAAAGATTTGAGACAGCTGGTTTAATGATTCTTCCAGATTACCAAAAGATTTGCAGTAGTTTTACTGGAGTGGGAAGACACAGGTACCTCACCTTCATATCAGCAAGAAACTTTGCCTGCTCTCTTTCTGCAGAAGAGTACATCACACAAAATGCACTCGTTCCTTCACTGATATCAAATAACAAAGCTTTTAAGACGGGAAGGATGGAAAGAAATAGGAATATCCTGAATTTGTGGAAAATTAACTTGGTTGTCCTTCCCATAAAAATAAAAAAAAATCTTATACGCAGAACTGTAATTAGTATTTACAAGGGTTTTCTGTAAGTAACCAGTTTAGGCTGGTCTTGTGTGAACCTAAATAGCAGCAATTTTAACTACTGAATGATGAAAAGAACCAGTAACTTTCCAGTTTTGTACTATACACCATCCATTTTGATTATTTTAACCTTTCCAAGTGGTGGGGTTTTTTTTCTGTTTTTAACAGGATTGGGTTGATAGGGAAACTTTAAGCAAGTGTAGTTAATTTCTAAACTGAAAGATATTTTGAATTGTTTTAAATCCCTTTAGAGCATTCTCTGCATTTTTTATACTTACCCACAATAATTCCTAATACTTAGCAACCTCCACCTTTTAAAAATCAGTTATTTCATGCTTTTTACTTCATACAGAAAAAATTACATGTGTGTGATCTAACCAAGTACCATGGAACATTAGACGTTAAACGGACATTCCATGTGGTTTCAAGTTTAGATTTTATGGAAAAGGTCTTGCAACAACCCATTTAAGCTTATTTCAGAAGATTTAACTAGAGCAGCTTTGTATTTAAATAGCATAAATGTTGCGGAACTGCACCTAAAGTTAGAGGCTGACATTGGGTTCTTTTTGTTGAACAATGTAAAGCATAAAGTACATGCAAGTTTCTTTAATTCCTGAGAGAGAATCTAATAAACCTATGGTACCAGAGAGTTGAAGCATATAGCTTAAGATGATAAACACAGCACTTTACAAATTGTATGGTTTTCCACTCAAATCAAGGTTAGTGGCAAAATCAACAGCTAGCCAGCAGCGCAGTTAACCTGTTCTGGCTACATGGTTAAAAAGGATTTTTTACAAAAAACCATGCCAGCACTGGAAGTTACCATTCAGCAACCTCAGAATTTACATAGAAATCAGCCTTTCCAACTGCAACTGTGGACTCAGTACTGTTTGTCTGCAGCTGAACAAGAAAAAAAAAAGAAAGTAACAGATATAGAATTAAACAGTGGATCATTCATTCAGAAATTAGGACACAGATGATTCTATAGGAAGAGGAGAGGTCTTCAAAAATTGCCCTAATGCTATCTTCAAGAGATACTGGGAACATCTATGAGACAGCAGCGAAACATAACGCACATGTCCCAAAGGGTTTAGTCAATGTTCTTCATCCCTCAGAAGCCCCATCTCAAAACAACTGAATCTTTGCTGGAGACACCCAGAAAATCTTTTAAAATCCCTGTGATCTGTCTGAGGAAGCGACTAAGATAAGTGTTACTCGAGACCTAAAGAAAACCCCCTCCTACTCCCACCCCCAAAGCCTTACTTACTAAATACCTTTGCTTCCTCGGCACCAGCGAGTACAAAACCTCCTGAGGTACCACAGGCTTCACACAGATAAGCAGCATTTTACTGAGCACACAGAAGGGGCTCTAGGATTTACATCCCCGTTCACTAGGAAGGAATCGAGGGGCAGTACTTAATGCAGTCTGGTGGGAGCCATTGTTTAGTATTTACTCGACATCTTTTCATTTTTATATCTGCATCCAAAAGCTCACCGCACATAGACTTGTGAAATTCCTGCGGTAGGAGAGAAGCCTGACGGCAGCATCAAAGTTAGAGAAAGAAGTAAACAACGCATCGCAGCACTCTTATGGCAAGATTTTAAAAAAAAAAAAAAAAAAAAAAAAAGCAGGGAGGGGGCAGAGAGTGAAGAAGCGCCGGTTCCGAGAAGCAGCTCTGGAGGCTCGGGGCGGGGGGGGGGGGAGCATCCCCACAGCCCGGGGCCGAGGGAAGGAGCCCGCAAGGACAGGCTCCGGCGTTCCCCCGCTCCCCCGTCCGCATCCCGCTGAAGGAACCACCACGGGGGGGGGGGGGGGGGGGGGGGCGGGGGGCGCGGAGCCGTGAAGTCCCGGGGGAAACATCAGCCCCGGCGGAGAGCGGGACGGCAAAACCCGCCGCCCCGGGCCACCAGCCGCGCCGGCTGTTCGCCTTACGCCGCGAAACGTGTCTCCAATTAAACTCGCATTAAAAACTCCTCTAGCCCGAGGGGCCTGGGCGCCGCTCCCCGCCCCGGGAGCGCCCGGCGGCCCCTTCCCCGCGGGGTAACAAAGAGGCGGCGGTGCCGGCGGGAGCTGCCGCCTGAGGGGAGCCGGGGGCCGCACTTACTTCCTCTGGGCCTTGTCCTTCTTGGCTTTGGTCCGCTTCTTTCGGGCCTGCAGCGCCAGCACTGAGGGAGAGAAGGGGAGAGGCGTGAGGGGCGGCGGGACCAACGGAAGGGGGGGGGGGGAAATTCACCGCCGCACGGAGGGGAAGAGGGCCGCGCGCCGCACTCACCTTTCCGCTCCATGGCCGCCAGAGCCGGGAGCCCCGGGAGCCCCGCGCGCATGCGTGCTGCGCCCTCCCCCTGCGCCACGCCGGGCCGCGCCGGGCGGAGCATGCGCAGCTTGGGCGCCTTCGCGCGCCACCCCGCGGCTCCGGCCTTGCCCCAGCTCGGTGTGCCGCTGGAGCTGGAGCTGGAGCTGGAGCGGGAGCGGGAGGGGGAAGCCACGCCCCCCCGCCATCGGTCACGCCCCCGCCCGTCCGCCGGGGGGCGGTGCTTCCCGGGCGCCGGTAGCGGCATGGCGCGCGGGCGTGGGGCGGCGGCGGCGGCGGAAGAGGAGCGCGTCGCGCGGGTGGCGAAAGGCCCTCCGCGGCTGTGACGTCAGCGCCGCGCGTGTGACGCGGGTTAGGGAAGGAGCAGCATGGGCGGGGGGATAACGGCGGGGAGCCCCAGCCGCGGGAGCGCCTCGGGAGAGAGTTACGGGGACCCGCCGGCGTATTCTGATGTTGTTAGATATTATATATGTAATACATAGTCTACATAAGATATATGTATCTTTTATATATAGATTATATATATTATCTATATATATGAGATACATAATATATAAAATACATGTAAGTGCTATATAATATGTAATATAATACAGATATCACATATACATATGTCTTTTATATAGGTAATATACATTATATATTATCTACATATGAGATACATATATAATTACATATATTAATATATAGCTATATAATAACATAGCTTATATATAAGCTTTACGTAATATGTAACAAATAATATACATATTATGCATACTATAGATGCCTTTGATATAGGTAATATATAACCTATATATAAGATATATATAATATATATTTTATATATAAAATATATAATATATAATATATAAAAGGTATATATGGTCCTGGTTTGAGGACTGGCCTCAGTAGCCAGTCCAGCCCAAACCGTGACAATATATGATATATGCTACATAATATATATGCTATATATAATATATATGCTATATATAGCATATTACATATTATGCATAATCTATGATATATATTAAATTGATAAAATTAACTACTCTGTATTATATAAATCTATATTATATACTTATATTAATTATATTCCGGCAGAACTTTGGCTTTTTTGATCATGGGCTCATCTACAGGAAACCAGGCATGCTGGCAACAGGTGGGGGAAGCCTAACCCGAAGGGGAAGAAAGATCCTGGGACAAGAGCTAGCAGGGCTCATCTACAGGGCTTTAAACTAGGTTTGAAGGGGGACGGGGATGAGACCAGGATTACAAAAGTGGTGCCTGGGAGAAGCGTACCAGTGCTTCTGGGTAAAAGTGTTAGCAAGGTCTTGCAGCCTGTCCCAGTGGTGGTGGGGGATGGTGAATTGTGTGACAGCCAAGGCACGAGGGGTAGTGATAATTTGGTAGCTACAGTAGTGCCTGAGTATGATCAGGTGCGAATTAGGGCTTGTCCCCCCAAGAAAGTGGCAGGGCAATCAGCCCAGCTGAAGTGCATCTATACTAATGCACGCAGCATGGGAAATAAACAGGAGGAGCTGGAGGCCATTGTACAGCAAGGAAACTATGATATAGTCGCCATCACAGAAACGTGGTGGGAGGACACGCACAAGTGGAGTGCTGTAATGGATGGCTACCAACTCTTCAAAAAGGATAGGCAAGGAAGAAGAGGTGGTGGGGTGGCCCTCTATGTTAGGGGCAGTTTTGAATGCCAGGAACTTAACAGTGTGGATGACAACACTGAGTGTGTATGGATAAAAATTAAGGGGAAGGCTAATAAGGCAGACATCGTGATGGGAGTTTGTTATAGACCTCCTAATCAGGATGTAGAAGCCGATGAAGTATTCTACAAACAGCTGGCAGAGGTCTCACAATCATCTGCCCTTGTTCTTGTGGGGGACTTCAACTTCCCAGACGTCTGCTGGAAATACAATGCAGCAGAGAGGGAACAGTCATGGAGGTTCCTGGAGTGTGTGGAAGACAACTTCCTAACACAGCTGGTGAAGGAACCAACTAGGGGAAGTGCCCTACTGGACCTACTGTTTGTTAACAGAGAAGGTCTTGTGGAGGATGTAAAGGTTGGAGGTCGCCTTGGGCACAGTGATCACGAAATGATAGAATTTTCAATTCTTGATCACGTAAGGCGGGGAGCCAGCAGAACTGCCACCTTGGATTTCCGAAGGGCAGACTTTAGCCTGTTTAGGAGCATGGTCGAGAGTGTCCCTTGGGAGGCAGTTTTGAAGAGCAAAGGTGCCCAGGAAGGCTGGGCATACTTCAAGCAGGTGCTCTTAAAAGCTCAGGAGAAGGCCATCCCCTTGTCTCGAAAAACGAGCAGACGGGGAAGACGACCAGCCTGGCTAAATAGAGAACTTTGGCTGGACCTCAGGAAAAAAAGAAAAGTTTACATTCTCTGGAAAAGGGGGTTGGCAACTTATGAGGATTATCAAGATATAACAAAGCTATGTAGGGGGAAAATGAGAAGGGCCAAAGCTCAATCAGAACTCAGCTTGGCCACTGCAGTCAAAGACAATAAGAAAAGGTTCTTTGAATATATCAATAGAAAAAGGAAGACTAGGGAAAATGTAGGCCCGCTGGTGAATGAGACAGGTGCCCTAGTGGTGGAGGACGCAGAGAAGGCAGAGTTACTGAATGCCTTCTTTTCGTCGGTCTTCACTGCTAAAGCTGTCCCTCATGAATCCCACCCTCTGAAGGCAAAAGGGGAGGTCTGGAGAGTGGAAGATTTTCCCTCAGTTGAGGAGGACCGGGTCAGAGACCACTTGGCCAAGCTGGACATTCATAAGTCCATGGGCCCTGATGGCATGCATCCGCGAGTGCTGAGAGAGCTGGCGGATGTTATTGCTAGACCACTCTCCATCGTCTTTGAACGGTCATGGAGAACAGGAGAGGTGCCTGAGGACTGGAGGAAGGCCGACATCACTCCAATCTTCAAAAAAGGCAAGAAGGAGGACCCAGGGAACTACAGACCGGTTAGTCTCACCTCTGTCCCTGGGAAGGTATTGGAGCGACTCATTCTGGATGTCATCTCCAATCACGTTGAGGAACAGGAAGTTATTGGAAGTGGTCAACATGGATTTACCAAGGGTAAATCGTGCTTGACCAATCTGATAGCTTTCTATGATGTTATAACTGGTTGGCTGGATGAGGGGAAAGTCGTGGATGTCATCTACCTTGACTTTAGCAAGGCTTTTGACACTGTCTCCCATGACATCCTCATTAGGAAGCTGAGGAAGTATAGGCTAGATGAGGTGACAGTGAGGTGGATTGAGAGTTGGCTGCGGGACAGGACTCAGAGGGTTGTGATCAGCGGCACAGAGCCTAGTTGGAGGCCTGTAACCAGTGGTGTCCCCCAGGGGTCAATACTCGGTCCTATTTTGTTTAATATATTCATTAATGACCTGGATGAGGGGACAGAGTGTATCCTCAGCAAGTTTGCTGATGATACCAAACTGGGTGGGGTGGCTGACACCCCAGAGGGCTGTGCTGCCATCCAGCGTGACCTGGACAGGCTGGAGAGCTGGGCAGAGAAGAACCTAATGAGGTTCAACAAAACCAAGTGCAAGGTCCTGCACCTGGGGAGGAGGAATGCTAGGCACCAGTACAGGTTAGGGGCTTACCTGCTGGGAGATAGCTTGGAGGAGAAGGATCTGGGGGTTGTGGTAGACAGTAAATTATCCATGGCCCAGCAATGTGCCCTTGTCGCCAAAAAGGCCAATGGAATCCTGGGCTGCATAGGGAAGAGTGTGGCCAGTAGGTCGAGGGAGGTCATTCTCCCCCTCTACTCGGCACTGGTGAGGCCACAACTGGAATACTGTGTCCAGTTTTGGGCTCCCCAGTTCAAGAGGGACAGGGAACTGCTGGAGCGAGTCCAGCGAAGGGCAACTAAGATGATTAAGGGCTTGGAGCATCTGCCTTATGAGGAAAGGCTGAGAGAGCTGGGACTCTTTAGCCTGGAGAAGAGAAGGCTGAGGGGAGACCTGATTATGGCATACAAGTATCTAAGGGGTGGGTTGAAGAAGGATGGAGCCAGGCTCTTTTCATTGGTTCCAAGTGACAGGACGAGGGGCAATGGGCACAAGTTAGAACACAGGAAGTTCCGTTCAAATACACGGAAACAGTTCTTTACGGTTCGGGTGACAGAGCACTGGAACAGGCTGCCCAGGGAGGTTGTGGAGTCCCCTTCCCTGGAGATTTTCAAGACCCGCCTGGATGCAGTCCTGAGTAATGTGCTCTAGGCAATCCTGCTTTAGCAGGGGAGTTGGACTAGATGATCTCTAGAGGTCCCTTCCAACTCCGATAATTCTGTGATTCTGTGATTCTGTGATATAATATCTTATAAATTCTTTATTTAATAATTACCATGAAAAAACCAACCCAACCTTTCCGGCTACGGGGCCATTCAGGCATTTCGCCGACTGCCCCGAACCAGCGCCAGTGTTTCCAAGTGGCCATATATTCACTTCTGCGGGGTCTGTCGTCAGTTTTGCTTCACGCCATTTCACCCCTCCAACCTCCTCACCTCCCCCCCTCCCCTTAACAAGTGCATCCTACACATTCCATATGGTCTGAGGGGGAATTCTCGCCCCCCGCCCCAGCCCGGGAGCCTGCAGAGGGAGTCACGGCCATCGGCTGTGACCGGAGCATCAGCCGTGCCTGCTCTGCTTTTGATTTTGATCTATTTTCTTTGATTTTCCAGTGTGCCCAAACAGATTATAAACATTTTCACAGACAGGCAGGCGCGCGCAATTGTGGAAGACACGAAAACCCTTGTCCGAATGTGTAGTTGTTGCTCCACTGCTCACTACCAGCAGGAGATGTTCAGCACACCCGTCTCCTCTGCCGAGCGTTCCCAGTGGGACACTGGCACATGGTTTGGTGACGGTAACGCACCAGAGGGGCCAATTTCAGCCTTCGCAGGACGGCTGCGGTGAGGGCAATGCCGAACCGAAAGGACGATGGAGTCCCTGTGCCAGCACCACTCCGCAACTGCCCACCCCAGTGCGGTCGCAATACAATCGCACCACAGCAGCTGTTATCGTCGCAATTTACAGCTGTTTTCATTGCAATTTACAGTTGTTTTCATTTTCAGGCAGCCTACCTATTGTCCCGTATTTGCAATAAATAACCCCTGCCGTTGGCTCTAGCAAGGGGTGTGCTGGCACATGCCCTGACCACCGCAGTGGTCCACCCTTCTGCTGGCCCTGGCCAGGTTTCGTCCCGTGAGGACATCACAGATGGCCCACAGCCAGATTTGGGAAGCCACGCAGCCAAGCAAGCGCGGAAACAGGCAACATGTTCCCTCCAACAGCAGCTGGCACCCTAATCCCAAGGAGGGGCCTCATGCCAAGGTCTCCTGCAGAAGCAAGACATTACTGAGCATCTTCGCTCCTGCCCCGTTTCTTCCATGGCTTTTCTAATTTGGGATAGAAAAGCACAATCTGGGGTAGCACCCTCAAAGGGTCGCTGAGCCGGGTCCAAGCCAAGATACTCTCGTCTTTCCACAACCAGCCCGGCACTCATTTTTAAAGCAGAATAAATGCCCCCAAACTATGCCCACATGTAACTGGTCTATCTGGTCCTTCTTCATAGCTCCCTGCGCGGTGTGACACACCACAGTGCATTGTCCCCAGGACTGCTGCTGCCACGCTCTGCGTGACTCCCGAGGTTCCTCAGCTGCTTTATGTCTTCTGCAGCCATTTATGCCCCAGAGTAATATGTTAATAAAAGGACAGCAGGGTTGGGGGTGGTTAGTGGTTGCCCAGAGAAGCTGTGGCTGCCCCATCCCTGGAGGTGGTCAAGGCCAGGTTGGACGGGGCTTGGAGCAACCTGGGCTGGGGGGAGGTGTCCCTGCCCAGGGCAGGGGGTTGGTACTGGATGGTCTTTAAGGTCCTTTCCAACCCAAACGATTCTATGATTCCATATACACTTTGCACCATCTGCAGTGATAACGTGCATGCTTTGGGATCTGTGTCCTCTAATTCAACGGAGTGGGAGAGCTGCCTGGGTTTCTGCAGCGTGCCCTGCTAGGAAAACATCGTGGCATCACGTGAGCCAAGAAGGACATTAAAAAGCTGCTGGGTGCACAAAACAACTGTAGTCGGTGCAACTAGGTCAGGTGAGAATGTCAAGCTGCCGACAAACACATGATTACAGACAGGCCTTTGAACTCCGACTTCTGTGGCTTTTTAGAGGTATAGGTGGAGTCCTTGGCCATAAAGTACGTGCTTTGTCACTTCCCAGCCCGTGTCCAGGGTTTTGTGCTTGGCTAAACACAGAAGCCTTGTGTACTTACGTGGGAGCAGAGTTACGGCACTGCACAGCTATAAGGGAAAAAGATCAGGATTGTCTGGACTTCCTCTCAGCAAGATACTTGTTTTGCGGCATGCGTACCCTTCAGTTGAACACTAAGTTTGACGTCTGAGTTGTCCCCTGGTGCTCAGCTCGGCAGAGTCGTGGGGGTAGGAAGGAACAATTCAGAACTTTGCAGAACAAGCCAAAAAAAAAAAAAAGAAATAATCTCTTAAGTTTGCAATGGAGAGTTTCGATGGTGCCAACAGTGAGGAATGCCATTTCATCTTAAATCAGGGCTGCCGTAGGAGAGCCAACAGAATCTGGAAATTAGGGGCGATGCTTTTCATGGGGTTTGTATTACTGTTTTGAACAGAGCTGAGAGGAGCTTGGCGTGAAGCCACTGTCCAAAACAATGCAGGGAAGCATATGCGGTTTGAGAATTACTCAACACCATTTGAGCTTTCAGTTTTTCCTGTCTTTCAATCCAAAAGGTATGAGGGTTCCAGGACTCAGTTTCCTCCACAGTAAGCAACTCTCCACAGTAATGTTCGCTAAAATCCTTTACCGTTGGCAGTTTACATATGCAATACTGTGGCTTCCTTCTAGAAACTGCTTGGAATCAATAACAATTTAAATGAAAAAAAATGATGAAAAAGATTAGAAGAACTCACTGGAATACATTACAGATAGTTTAATATTAATATTCCTATTAGCCGTTGTATCATTGCTAAAATTTAGCAGCCAGGAGCAGCAGGATTCAGAGGAGCCACCTTGCTGTTACTGCACATCCAGAAACCACACAATGCCCAGCAGCAAAAGTTAGAGCTGTTCACGTTAACGAATTTAGCCCAGAGCACAGCATCTGTCCACCAAGGATCCATCATTAAATCCAAGTTTTGCCCTAAAATAGGGTCTGAACAGTGCTGGCCACCCACCTAAAATTAAATCACCTGCAGCTCTTCACACTAGAGTATTTGTGCCATGGGACCATCCTCCAGGCGAGGGCATGGTGAAGCCTTGTGATGGGTGTTGCTGGTACAGTTCAATGCTTCTGCTTTTGGTGGTATTCCAGCTCCCATCGCTGTACCGCTATTACTGTGTCAAACGCTAAGGCTGATCTACAGAAAATATAACTAAGCCGATTTTTTTCCCAAGTGCTCACTGTATCTAAGTCCACAATTTTCCTGGCTCTTCAAAACAAAGTGAATACATTCCTCCATTCTTCGCTATTTCAGTATAGGACTACAAAAACGTGAAAAAAAAAGAATATTATATTGTTCACCGGGATTTAGTTCTGGTGGGTTAGAAAGGGACTGAGGCAGAAATAACGGATGGACACTGTGTTATGTGACTGCAGACAGTATCAGCTTCAGCAAAGTGTTGAACAACAAACAATAAAATGTTTTCTTTGAAGATTCACATCATTCTAAATACATCTGAAAATAATGAAACTCCCTGCATGTAACCTGTTGAAACATGGCAGATTAATTTTACTTACTAGCAAGCAATAAATATATGAGAAGTGCTAGGTTAGGACATTTAAACTTCTACAGAATTTCAGAAAACAAGCACAAATAATTTGCTATAATCAGCTACAAAACTAGGAATTATACATTGAAATTTCTCTGCTTTCGGCATTGCTGGGGAGCATATCTATTTGAAAATGCTTGAAAGCAACAACATAAATGTTGCTTTTTGTTTAGAACAACAGAACTACTGGAGGCATTAATCAGGCTGTCTATTTTAAGAACTCTGGAAGAGAAAAACATAAAAAGAAAAAGGATCGAAGGCTGATAAGGATCGCCAGAACTGTTGCTTAACTGTACCTTTTTCCTCTCTACTGAAATCCCAATTCCCCAACACTTGTAATTCAGGGATTGCTGGTATACTTCCATCTCTTCCCCCAGCCTGGGTCCTGGAAATCCGATTGAAGGGGTGGAGTATCGTACTGCCGGAGAGAGCTTGGCTCTGCTTTATTCTGGGCTGAGCATGAGATATCTGATATCGGCTCTTCGTGCAGAAGTTTGTTGTCAGAGTTCTTTGCAGAGAAAAAACCTTTATTCTTCTTCAAGAGAAAACTTCTTTCCTGAAATGTCCACAAACATTACTGTAAGCCAAAGGTGGCCAATCTGTTGAGCCGGTCAAGCGCAGTTCCCATGCCAAGGCAACATCACGTGAGCAGCCAGAGGGCCATGCTGGCGTGGGAGCACAGGACAGTCCAAATCCCCAGCTGCTGAGGAAACGAGCCAGCAGGGACTGCCAAAGCTGACACCGCCGAGCTGCCGGGGGTCCCATCTGTACCCCCAGGCCAGCTTCATCTCAGAGCTGGATCCTGGGGAACCACTGTCACCTCCTGCCTGGTAGCTGCTCCCAACCTTCCCCACCACGTCCATTAAAGGGAGATTGGTGAATATATACTGTCACCTTCATTCTTTGAAGTTTTTTCTAGGGGGGAGAGAATCTGGAAGGTCAATATCCTTGCATCAGACTATTCTGTACAATGCCAAGATAAGAGAGTTAAACAAGTTGGTCCATGAGCAGCAGAACTCAAGAACCCTGTTTTCCTGCAGATTTGGATAGGTTTTTGACTTCATCCTCACTTCCTTCAGCTATAGGACCCCAGCCGGGCGGTATGCATAGGATGATTAGCCAAGGCTGGGTTCTTTCCCTAGGTGGGGCAATTACTGGAATATTCTACTCAGAATAAGGGCTTTTCCTGGAACTTGCAGCCATCTGCCCTATTCAAACTTGGCTGGGACAGACAGTGAGCTTAAAAATTATTGCAGAGTACTGACAGAAAGAGCATGTGGATAAACTTCAGTTCTTCAGGAAATCAAGCTAGCACTGTCCTTCACTTCCCCCGTCAGCCCCAAGGGAGCTGGTGCAGTAACCTCTGGAAATATAAAACTTGGAGCTTTTGCTCTGCCCTGGCAGGGTCCTTGCTCTGTCAGAGGAATGGAAAAAATTTAAAATGCAACAAAGCCATTCCCTGCTGCAAAACTCAGCTGGATGCCTTTCCAGCCTGCGCGTGAAGATGCCTTTTCCCAGACAGGAACACAGGACTCAAAGAAACAAATTGGATTATTGATGCATTGCCAAAAAGCAAGTACCTGTGAAAAACTGGAGAATTCAAAAGAGCATCTGCTCTGCCCTATTTCCTCAGCCACATGACAAGGTTTAAGTTACCAAGAGGATAATTTAACAACATGAAGGCTTAAATGTTAAGCTAAATATTCTACCTTCTGCTGTTCAGCTAGCTGTTCGTCAGCAACCTCTTTCGCAGTAGGTTCTAGCTCATCTGGCTGTTGATGGTTGTCCAAAGCAGCCAGCACAGCATCATGAAGAGTTAGAAAGAACTTTTCTTTGGTCACACAGCTGTCAAAGAAATCGTTCTTCTCCAAGTCTGCCATCACAGAGGCTATAAAAAATGGGGGGAAGAGGGAAATAAAGCAGCAAAATCACACCAAGCAGCACAGCTAAAACATTTCACTTAAGTTTAAAACTTATCCTTGGAGATAAGTCAACATTAGTAAGCAAATACTATACTCACAGTGACAGCCAGCTAGAAGGACTGTAATGCCAATATTGTGAAACATATGGATGATCTGTGGAAAGAATTATATACAGGCATTAGAGCAATTCTGTGTTATACAAGTGCACTAGAAGGTAAAACATAAACAGGGAAATAAAACTTCCCTTGTAGTGTTTTATCTCTGAAGATAACCCTTATTCTGGTATCTCAAATCCTGGATCTGAGTTCAGCACTAAACAGCCAAGTTGTCCAAGATCTTAGTGAACAGTGATTCCAGAAGCAGGGCAGGTCCCAGCCAGACCCCATGCCGCCCCTCCCACAGCTCACTACGCAGCACACAGTGATATTGCTTCACTTAAACAAAAAGTTATCACGGGAACAGACTACCTTGAAACATCTCTCCATACACAGATGCCATGCCCATGTGTAAACCAGAATAGGAACCCATATTTTCAAGTGTCACCCCTAATTCTGGTTGTCTCAATTTTCCTGTCCAACATTTTTAGATATTTCAACTTAGTGTTAAAGGAATCAGATTTTAGAGGGGATAGATTCTCATCATTTTCTCAATGCATGACCCTTCGTAATTAAAAAGTAGTGGTGGTGGGTTTTTTAAAGGCAATGAAACTCATTATTTCAGAAAATCAGAATTTCAGAATATGGGGCTGGAGGAATCTGGAAAGACTTTGACTTTACCCCCTTTCCCATTTAATGGGTGGCAAATACGGATTTTAGGGACATCAGCTCAGTCCAACAATTATTCCCAACAGGTGTTAATCTAACCTGTTATTAAACACAAATCTTTTGAAGCTGAGCTACAGAGTTTGAGCAAGCTGACTAAGAATCCATCTGGAACCGTATCTTTCTGAGAAGCACAGCTACATGAAATTTAACTTTGCTAAATATATATCTCTGTTGGCAAAGATCCCCACTTGCAGATTTAAAAGTTCAAAGAAAAGGCTAATTAGGCAGTCAGCAATAATAACAAAATCACTCTAGGAAAAGATAGCTAGCAGTTTTATATCTGAAACTTCAACACAGGAGCTGTTTTTTTTTTTTTTTTTAAATGTCCAGCTAGAAGAAAAAAGAAACAGCCAAAATGGAAAAAACAAAGTATAAACGTGGTTTTAGTTTACATGATTCTAGAACTGGTCGCAGCAGAGGACAGGTTTTTGCATGTCCTTTGTATGGATAGTTTTGTTTTTTAAAAAAGTGATTTTATGGGAATTTCTGAAACTCAATAGTTAAATCTTGCACCCTTAAAGGTCAACTGGAAGATGTGCGGATTGTTACGTAGCAGGGCGTTTTAGGCTAACAAGAAACATAAGACACTGAGTAAACTTCAGGTTTCACATTTATGTGCAGTTAGGTTGCTTACCTGTCGCAGTAACTCTGAACCTATCAAATCCACAAATTGCACCATGCTGAAGTCTAAAATAATGGTGTGAACTGGACATGGCAAATGCACTGGCTGTTCCTCCTGCTCTATCTGTACTGAGGAATCATCTATGGCAGAGCCCAGTGAAAGGCAAGCTCTTCTACCTTCATCCTCATTCTTTTCGGTCGTAAGTCCCGTGTTAAAGTCTGGAGATGCATCAGCTGCTTCCACCAAGAACGTCCTAGAGCTGAGTTTGCCTCCATACTTCGACCAATGTACCAAATTAACTGACGATGACGAGGAATCGCTGTCTGTGTGACGTTGCTTCACCAGTTTCTCTGTATATGGTATCTAAGATGGAAAATGAAGAATACACCAGTGGTTGGAAGAATTGGGCCCAGGAGATGGGAAATTTTTGGCTGTAAGACAGACAGTACTGTAAATCATATGATATTTCTTCTCTCATGGTAAAAAAATCATGTCAAATAACACTAAATATAGCACAAAGCCACAAGAGTATGCAAAGTAGCAGGTGACTTAGGCAAGGCTCAGATGTCATTAAGCAGAGTGCCTTCAGCCACCAAAGAGTACAGTGGTACCTCACTCTTCCCCACTTTGAAACAGCCTGTGATACTGGAGTCTGACTTGTTACTTCAACCTTTCAGAAAAGAAAAGGAGCAAAAAAAGACTGCCCATGGCCACTGCCTTTCTGGGCAACAGTAAGTTCACTTCCTGGCTGAGTTCTGCAGACCCGTGATTCATCTACTCTTTTGTATGGCAGCTGGTCACAGAATGGACTGATTTAATCAATTTTTCTTTCTGAACAGTTCCAAATGTGGTGTGTTTTTTTTTAATTTTTATAACACAGGAAAGGAAAAGTCACTCTCTGCATTTTTGTGCTTTAGAAGATGATGTTAAATTACCTAAAGCACCTTGGTGCCATGTTTTCCAAACCACTGTCTTTCAACCCATTTCTCATACGATAGCTTTTACAAATCACATATAACTGCTTGAAAAATATCTTCTGAAGACAATCCATTCCCTGAAGTTCCTTTCACATATTGTCTAAGGCAATTCAGAAAATTCAGATAACGAGGGATATGAGTGACTCTAGAAGATGCACAGCAGCCAATTATAGTAAAGGTGAGAAATCTTCTAATCACGATAATTGTAGCTGCCTTTGAGGTATTGTGTACTTGCACTTGACAGTATCGGCAGTGGAACAAATTCCTTCTATAAGCAAGGGAATTCTCTCAATTCTATGGGGAAAATGAAGAAAATCCCTACTGAAGCACCTGACAAAATTAATACTTTCAGCTGAGGAGAGATGTTGAATACTTCAATTGCTAGTTAATTCAGCCAGTAAGCTGAGCTACTATTGCTCTAGCACATAAACTATGTGTAAAGAAATACAGCTGTAATGTTTGCTTATTTTCATACAGTAAAAACATATATATATGCTTTACATAAACACTGACAGTCCTTTCATTACTGGCAACTTAAGAACATTGTCCTCAGTAACATAAAACCAGGCACCTCAAACAAACAGACTAGATAAATAGACTTTTAAAGCTGACCCTAGGTGGTGGTAGAGGTGGATCACAGACACAAGAGCATTTAAGATCTTTTCTTTCCACTGCAGTGTCAGACAGACTAATTAAAGCCCTCATTTCACTTTCATCTAGAGGCACTGCTTTCATGTCCATCTGAAAAAGAAAGGCAGTTTTATTAGAGTTTTTATCTCCCTAATGCAGGCTCTTAGAAACTTCCTCTGACTGAAAAAGTGGTATTCACCTTGCGTAACAAATAGGTTTTGAAGTGATTCATGTTTGCGAAAGAGATGGAAGAACAGCACTGGAAGATTTTGAGACCTTCAATCTCCCTTGCCTGTAAAACAGAAGTTGGATCTGTGAGGGTTGTACCTAGCAGGAGCTATTTTCCCCCTCCTAACGGTCTGTGTTGTAGTCTGCAAGGGCCTACCCTAAGGACAGAGTTTGTCTGGTCACATTGTTGACTACATGGCGTACTGGCAGTAGCATTGGCAGCACGGACCAAATTACCATAAACTAATATGCTTCGCTTGCCATTAAAAACATCCCTCCAGCAGATCTATCACAAATGTCAGTTGCCTGCTCTAATATAAAATAACCCAAATTATTTTTAATGCTTATTACAGAAAACATACGCTATACCCTTGTCTTACTAACCTTGTCCTTATATTATTCCATTATTCTTATTATTTTGCAAATCCCTCAGCATAGCATTGGGAATGTACCCATGTGGCAAAGGCAAAGCTCTCTACTACTAACTCTGTATGGCGCAGGTCTTGAAAATAATGCGTTAAAAAGGCCCATGCCTTACCTATGATCCCATCCCTAGGAGAACCTGTGAGTCAGTCTAGAACACACACCGTCATTATTGTGAAAACATACATGGAGTGGACAAAACCAGACTGAGAAAAGCACGTCAGCAAAAACAGCCGCACAGGTCTGGAAATGACAGTAGCGCGGCTTCCACCGTGGAGACAGCACTGATGGACACAGCGAGCTCCAAAGGCCCAAGCCGGCTGAGCTAGGTATCTGAATCACTTCACATTACAGACGCTTAAGTATTCTTCAAAGCTTTGAATCAAATGAACTGAGCCTGAACAGTTACCCCCAGACATTTAAGGGAAGAAGCTGGATTACAGAGAGATGGAACATTTGTTTTTCGTTTTCTCTTACGGCTCGGTAGACGGATAAACTTCTATAAATATTCATGTTTGGAATCTGTCCCAGCACCACCATCTTCATTCTGAAAAAAAAGATGTTTATTAGGTTTTCACAGAGAACAGAGGAAAGCCATCTGTTCCCAAAAGCTTGATCTCCATTTCTCTTCACTGGGTACATCAACTGTAACTTAGAGGATGCGAGTACAAAAAGTTATTCACTCATAATTAGGGTTCTTTGAGTAGGGGAGCAGTACACAAACACAGCCTTTAGCTACACGGGTATCCTCAATAATGTATAATGTCTCATTTCTAGCTCTGGAACAGTTGGATTACTGTTATTACACTAGGAAGCGTCTCCATCTCCCCACAGCCCTCCTCAAAGATAGGTAGAGGCAGTTATAAGTTGTGCTTAGAGCTGGCTGCACACAGGCTAGGTCTGATCCAGAGGTCGCGCAGCAGCATTAATGCAGGGGTTTGCCTTGAAGTAGAATATTTTGGTTTGGGTACCGTGCTTTGCTAATGGTGCCGCATGGTTTTGGGGCAGTTTCTGGTCAGTTCAGGGCATGGGTGGAATAAACATCTGGCTGGTTGCTGGAGAACCGGAAGGCAGTGGGCCCTGACGGATGGAAAAATGTTGTCAAGACACTCTTCAAAGCAACCTGTTTGCAGATAACTTCCCACACTTTTTTGTGTTGTCGGCATAATGCTGTCACTGGTAGGAAATTGATAAGCGGTTATCTATCCCGAAGATAGATCTTCTATCTGTCCTATGGACAGCAGGGATATTCAACAAACAGTGGCTGCAGAAATGCCCATTCACAGTGCTCATTAAATCCCAAGGCAAACCCAAGAGCATAACTCTGAGCAGAGGCAATACAGAGAGTTTCAGACAGCAACTGAAATTCTTCCTGAAGGTATTCTTTCAGAGCCACTCCGGATCAGATCACAAGCAGTTTGATATTTGCAGCAACTGAGTTATTTCCTACTTCTTTCCATGTTATTCTAGAGGTTTCAGTCTCCTCAGACAAGCACCTCCCTATCACGGTAAATCTCATGAGGTGTGGCTCGGATTTATGAATTATTTTCCTGTTTGGATTAGCAGCTAATAAACTGAGTAATGTGAGCCTGATGTAACCTCTCCCCCCGTCACGAACTGAGTTTACGGAGAAGATAAAGCAACTTGGTAAACGGCAGTGAAGGCTGAGGAACGCACTAGAAATAAAGTCACAACATCTCACTTTATCCCTATAGAAGTGCGTATACAGATCACCTCTCCTGGCTGATGCTTACAAGACAATAAGCAGTCTTCAACAGCATGGTACACCTGCAGAAAGGACCAGTCCAGAGCCCATAAACTCAGAGATTACTGATTTGGGATAATATTAGAGAGACTCCAGAATGACCCGACTGAAGTGTTTACAAACATGAAACAGCTTTTTCATTATCACACATATAACTATCTCTAAAACATCAACTCTATGAAAAAACAGTATTTTCTTTTAAAATTTACAGGTACCTGTGTGACCTAATGGTGATTATGAAGAATGTAAATCCCATGGCGATCGCTAAACCAACATCAAGCCCAAAACAAAGCACTGCAGCAAAAGTTACAAGCCAAATAACCTTTGAACAAGAGATAGAGAGAACACGAGCATTAATGCACAATGAGCTCCAACTCGGCCCCAGCATTTGCAAATTGCAGACAAAAAAAAGGCTAGAAATGGTAATATGTGAAAAGCACATCTAGACCAATCCAGTCTTGGAAGAAGTTGCAAACAAGGATCACAAATTTCAGTTCAAATTGCCAGACTTTTTAACAGGAATTCAATTATTAGCAAAATGCACATCATATTTTGGGTCTTTCTCTTTATGAGAAATCCTGCAGATGAGTTGACATCAGAATGTGGCCCTGGCTGGCAGCCGGACAATTCCCTTCTTCGGGGATCTGGGAAGCAACAACAATAATCAGTTCTCCCTGTACAGAATTAATTGCAAATTGATGTGTAGAGATTTCAATACACTTCTTTCAGCGGATATTTCAAAGGATCCCTTTTCTAAGGGAGTGCCCACTGCTTTGCCCTGCCCTCCCAAAACATCCGTTTCTTCCTTTAAGGCACAGTCTAAAACCTTGGTGGCTTTGTCACTTACAAAATGATACTTATCCTGTCTCCAGAGGCTGGGGATGTCCATAAATTTTTCAAGAAAAGGGAGCATGTTAAATACCACAATAGCAGCCAGTATATCCTGTGAAAACAGAAAAATAGCATCTATTATTTGGTTATTTTTCGTTTGCAACCACAGACATGCTAAGGAACAGATATCCAGGACAGACAAACTGCTTGAAATTAAAATCTTATAATAGCTTTATTGCCACAATTTTTATAGCTACATATAACAGTTCGCCACTGATCTGCAAACCAACATGAAATTAGCGTATAACTCGATTTCACAATCGCTCCTGCCAATACAATTGGACTTCCTCTTACAACGCTATGTGTAGTTTCCATTACAGAGCTCCTCAGTGAATCCCTATGCCTCCGGCAGCACGAGGAGAAAGGCCTGCACTATCTACAGAATTAAGAGCTGCTGTTTCAAAGAATGGTTTCAATTAGCACGGGTAGTTCATTGCCAGATTTAGGAAGTTGGTTGACACCATTTGTTGAAACAGCCTTTCTTAGCAACGAAAAAGAAACCAAATGGAAGTAGGTGGTTAAATTGTGTTTCGTCAGTTAATTTTGGGAAAGGGATTAATTCTCCCATCTTACAAAGAGGCCAGGAAAAAATCAGGAAGTAATACTTTGTCAGTGGTTCCCTAAGAAAACTTCGAGAAAAAATGAAAGTCTAAATAAAACTTTAAGGGAAAAGTGGAAAATCAAGTACTCTAAATAATCTACAATAATAAAATGTTTATAGGCACACTGGCAATGCAAAACCCACACAAGGCAGTTTAGGAGTCCATATGGTTTTAAAATAAACCTCAAAGACCAAGCTAGAATCAGAGACACTAAACCCAAATTTCCATTTCAAAGATTTTATTTACCTCTTCACATTAAAGATTTTGAAGCACCCATCTTGGAACTACTTATACCGATGCAAGAGAGGAACTTATTAATTTGTTCTACAGGTGTACAAAAACTTGGAAAATGTGAGACCAAAACCGAAATACAATGTTTAAATTACAGAGGCTGGCAGTGAAATTTCAGTCTAGTTTTGGCCAAGGATTTTTAGCTTGTACTGATCAGTGAGAGATGGGACAGAGATACAATATTTATTACTTAATACGTTAACCAGCTGAAATTTAGGCGCTTAAAGTCATTATTTTGGTTTGGTCCATCCCTGAGAACAATTAAATCTACAGCATGATATAATCCCTAACTATCCCAGAAAAACCTTCATGTTATGCTCAGAAAATCTTCATTTTGTGCTTAGAAAGTAAGTGGACCGCTGCCATAACTATTTCAGGTTCACTTACATTAGGTATCATCTGGAAAAAGCGTCCGAGTTTCAGCGCAACCACCAGCATCATAGAAGCTCCAATCACTGCTGCTAACTGAACAGAAATACTTTATTACAGAGGTCTGACTGAACCATTTCCTTACTTGTCCTCTCTAAACAAGCAAGTATGGTTCGTGTACCACCACTGACTGGGAAAAATAACCAACGCACAATTAACAACGGCTACAAGTATGCTGCAATGCATGGTACAAATTCTAGAATACTGAAGCTGAAAGAGTTTTCATGTAGATATAAATTTCACCTAAATGGACTATTCTTAGGCACAGCAGAACAATGCAGAATTTTCGTTTGATAATTTCACCTGAGTAATAAGATACTTCTCTTGCAAGTCAGACTTTGGAATAAACTCTTTATTAAACAAAATTACTTCTATGATGCAGTGAAGCATGTACAGACATTCAGTTAAGAGGTATGATAAAAACATTATTACATATTATCATTACATATTACACCCTCTTTCCCCCCTAAAAAAGTTAGGAAGAAGTGGCAGAATTGAGGATGCATGAACAATTTTCTGTTTGGCTTTTTGGGTATTTCACTAAAATACAGTTTTGAACTGCATGGATGTATCCTGTTCTCCCCACAGGATCCTGGCTTCCTTCATGCCAGATCATGTGCCATGTATCATTTAAGTACAGTACTTAATAGAACGCACACAGAGAGGGTATCTGAATTCCTGTTGCATGGTCATGTAACTTTATATCTCACAAATTGTTTAGATTAAATGCCAGCCTATACTCAGTATACAGTGATTTTAGATGAGTTTGGAAGCTTAACAAATCCAGACCAGCTCACCTGTGTTCTTCCACCTGTCTTCTCTTGAATGACAGTTCCAGAAATGGCACAGCTGACAACAAAGCTTTTGAAAAATGAGCTGAAAATATTGCATAGCCCTGCTGCTATTAGCTCCTATAAAACAGAAACAGAAGGAAGCAGAGAAAGCCTCAAATGAATGAATTACCTTCATTAAAGTAGCTTATCAGGAATTCCTTTCCTTTTGCTCACACTTGCTGGTTGGTCATCTGTGTTGCTAAGCTCAGGAAACCTTCTGGAAAGCAATGTCTCCCATGGTTAAATGACCTCTCTTAAAAGGCACAGCATTTTCACAGCTGAGAATCTCATGGACCCAAAAATTTCATTCCTTCTTTCAAAGAAATCCACTTAGAACCCCAAAGCTATGAAGCACTGACTTTCAATCTAACATGTGGCAAATGTCAGTATGCAGCATAGTACACCTGGACAAAAGCTGAGTGGAAAAGACATTCCCTTTATATCTATCCCCAGAGGCTTTGAGAAGTCAGGGCAGCTTCCTTACTGGCTTAGTTCCATTCTAGTAAAGATCCAAAGCCATCACAACAAGCTAAACATGGAGTAGTGCAAAATGCCCAATGCTTACTAACTCTACCACACTGGAAACTAACACAGTTTTAGCTTAAAAGCTTCTCGGAACGATCACTCTGGGCAGAGAATCCATACACTTGGGATAGCAGCCACATATAGAGAAGAACTACAGCTGCTCTGGCCATTTACAATTTCAGCTATTAATTTGTCATGCTTTTATAGTCTCATGATTTCATGACAGCACCGGTCATCAGGGATCAGTTGCAGCACTCTGTGTGTGAGGTTCATCCCCATCACTGGGAATATACGAAGGCTGTGTTTTGGCCTTCACATTATTGGTTTATAATAACCACTTTGCATCGGGAAGGGTAATAAGTTGCTACCAAACAATCATCTGGCATATTCACTCCGTCCTTGCATTTCTACCACTGTCAGGTAGTTAGTGGCTTTGCAAGTCGAATTCAGCTTGCTTCTTAGCCTAGGAGGTATGTGTAGTTTTGTTCTCACCTGATTGCTGGCAATATTGTAGTTGTGAAGTGAAGCATACCTCTCCCCAACAAAAACAAGAAGGAAATAGCTTACAATAGCAAGGGAGAAGGCACGCTGTATGATCTCGCTCAGGTTTGATAAATCTGGCAGTGCAGGAGGCAGAAACCTACAAGATCAGAGAACAGATAAGTTTAGACCTGTTCTGAGCTCTGTCCACAGTAACTCCAAACCCAGGACTGTCACCAGAGGCATCCAGCACCCTACAGGAGATGCTCTCAATCTGCAAGACTTCCACCTCACAAAAAATGCAAATTCCTTCTTCTTTGTGCTAATAAAACCTGAGTCTAATAAAGAAAACTGCAGTTTGAATTCTGCATATGCTTGGAAACGATGATGCAACTAAAATTCTTCAAGAGTTATTCCAATAGCCGTACTTCCCAGTAAAAGTCAGCCCATGTCAGATTTCAAGAACAGGCTGAAACATCTCTTTTGTATCTCAGAAGTACAGCTTCATAAACAGCATAGATTACTAACCTCTGAGGGATCATACTGACCACAGCACTACTAGATTCAGCGTGAAGATGAATGCGATTAGAAATAATGGTGACTGTGATAATCTGGGAAAAAAAAAACAAACAAGAAGCAATACTAGAGATTATATAGCATTGGCTCCTGAAACTGTACACAATCCATCTAAAGACAGTTAATCTTGTAGAAGTATTTAAAGGACTTAAGCACAGATTCAGTGTGTAAATATAACAGCATCTTGAAGTAATGTGTGAATTGGTTTTTGAAATAAAGTATATTATACTCCCTGTTAGTTCAATTATCACAATGGCATTTTGAAGATCACTTACCAAGAGAAGTTCCATAGGAAATGCAATAGGACTATGTTTATAAGTTATCTTGATAGATGTATTAACATGTAGTGCAGCCATGCTAAGCAAAAATAGCAATATGCTGGTGGCATTAGCCTTTGGGAGAGCCAGGAAGTAATGAAATAGATTCTGAAAAAGAATCATCATAGAGAGGATCAGAGGAAGACACTACAACTATTTCTATATTCCAGGAGATTGACATAGGTTGTCCTGACACTTGAACTCATCCTTTCTGCTACAGTGGTATCTTCAGTTAGAAGAAGAGAGATGCTAAGAGAAAAATGCTATTTAAAAATTTGTATCATCTATTGGTATCTGCAGAGAAAACACTGCCACAAATAGCTCAGATCTAGCACCGTGATTCTTCTCTCTTCTACACTATCATTTTCTCGAGTTGTCTGATTGACATTAGCAAAGTAAATTAGGATGAATTAGCTTTAACTTGTCTTTAGCTTGGAGTCTGCTGCTTCTTTGTCAGATATGATAAAGATACTGTGGGCCCAATAGCTTCCCCACGGTGATCTAGTGAGGAAAAAAGTAGCTTTTCCTCTAACCTTTGCTCTACTACAATTATAGATGTGCTGAAAATGTATTATAGAGCTACATAAGTAATTAAAAATACGCACACAGACTTTTCTTCTCGCATGTCACACAATAAGCTCCAAACACTGTTCAAGACAACAGGAAGGCGAAGTAAACCACAGCTGAGACTTGCACTCATATCCCTTAGCAACTGACTTAGATTGAAATTGCCTTCAATTTCTGAAGCTGTTCTTTTCTTTCCCCTCCAAGAAGCATGCATTTCTTTGACTAATAATGAATTTACTCACATAAAAAATGCCCAGGGGACCCTTATGGAAGTCGAGCATGATGTCAAAGATAAAGGTAAACTGTGATACAATGACATGCAATGCTGCTGCAGTGAGGTAAGCATCAATGAGAGTCTTCGGCACGTATGTTGTTACAAACCCCAGGCAAAAGCAACCTAGCAGCAACTGTATGGAACAAACGAGAAGCGAGACGTGATATAATTATCAATGTCTAACCCCGCCCTTCTTGTTTCCATATTTGAAAAGCATGACTCCTCGCTGCCATACATGATGGATAGTTATTTGAACATGTTATTTTCATTATGCACAATTAAGCAAGACACTGCCAAACCAAAATAGAAGCACTTCAGATCAAGTGTGTGCAGTTATGCAGGACTACCTAAGGGTCAACATACTGTAGAACTGGTCAACATAAAAGATAATAATTTACTTCACACGTATTAATCATGGACACATTAATCTTACCCTATCATATCTTTTTCAGACAGCATGGGAGGAAGAGACAGACCTTCATGTCCCACTTTGCATAACATATGTATTCAAATGTGCTGAGTTTAGTTTTTGTGGTAAGAATATGCAAGCAGTACCAAGTCTTACATTTGTACGAGAATGCACATGAGGATACATCAGTAAGGATATAAAATAGATTCATCTTCTACCTGAATGATACCAGTCAAAAATGTTATTGATGCGGTAAGTGTCAAGGCCTCCATGTAATCTTCCATGGATGTATTGTCTGAGAAATTGTTGAGCGAACCATTAGAGGACAATGTTTGGTTGAAATTAGGAATCTTCAGAATGTTTGTCACCACCACATTTAGGATGCTGAATGAGCCTGGAACCAACAGAACAGAGAACAGAAAATGCATGAGATGTTGCCACAAAGACTTATCTTAAAACCACGCATCCATCTCTTCCCTCCACCATCAGTCTGTGCAGTATGAGACAGTCTATTTTCATTCATATATATAATCCACTTATATAATCAGTTTTTACTGTTTCTGAGCAAGCACCTAAAGTTTCCAAAGTCATATTCCTACCATTTTATGAATGAAGTCTTTAGCTGGTCAGATGCCCAATAAAAAGATTTTAATGTAAAGCACAAAAATTGGATGCATTACAATGAGCTACAAGACCAGTTGAAAAATATAGTCAGAGAAAGAACTGCCAATTTACCTGAGGCCAGAGCTCCACATACCCACTCATTATGACAATGTGAAGAGCCTTCTCTCATGTAAACAGCATTTTAATAATCTAGCTTCTGAACAAATTAAGAATGTAAACCCATCAACAGTTCAGCCAGGACAAAAAACTGTATGTAGAAGACCACGGGGAAGACCAGGAGCCAAACTATGATTCACAGCAACATCCTGGGGGTAAACGTGAGGCAGCTTGCATGGGTCCTTTATGTAGGAGACACCTCCATGACACTCCAGCCGTCTCCTTGGCTCTGATAGCTCTGATAGCTCACATCCTCGGGGGGACAAAGGACTTCACAGCTGAAACTTGACTGACTTGGTGAAATTCTCACCACACATCAGCTGCAGAAGTGGAACAACAATGAACTGAGAATCTGGGGGTCTGGATTCTCACCTAAATAACATCTGACTATTAGATGACATAGACTAAGACATCTCGCCAGCTTTTTGAAACAGCATTGAACACAATCTCTAAGTCCTGTAGAAAGATTTCATAGTACAAAATAAACCTCACCAATTGAGATATGATGCGAAGTCCCAAATATAACATATGTCAGCGAGCAGCAGAACGCAGAAAGGAAGCCATTGATATTTGGCAGAGGTAACTTGGTCAGCCAAACTCCTAAAAGTCCTGGAAAGCAAAAATCTGTTTCTGAAGTCATGAAAATTGGGCAGGCTCTCTATCTTTGGTTACTATTTATAAGTAAAATTTTGCCCATGTTTGCTGATGACATTAGGAAGAACAGGAGATAGATTATGAAAAGCATGACATACAAAAGGAAGCTGGAGTGTTTTTTTCTCTCTGCCTACCTTGAGGAATCTGAAACATCCCAACACTTAGGCCTGCATGTAGATCCCTCAAGATCCATTCTCTGAACCGATATGAAAACAGCCAGTTCAGCACAGGGAACATCTTGAATGTGATCTTTCTGAACCTTCCCCAGGAGAAGCTGAAAAGAATCAGATAAGTTAAACTATATGCAATGCCTTTTACAACCTCCACCTCTGCAGCGCTTTTGCATGGCCTCATGCTCTGCAGGCAGAGAAACCACGTTGCCACGGTTAGCTCTCTGCAGGCACCACGTACTGTGAACCCACACAGGCATTAGCCTTCTGCAGATCCAGCTGCCACATAACATGAATCCCACATAGGCACCCCTATGCCTTTGCATTCCATTCAGATGAATCGCAAATACTCTGTGTGCCATTCGTATGATAGCCTGTCAGCGCCGGAGCCCAGAGCGCTGAATGCTTCAATTACTTGACCTCATTAACACCACAGGAAAATAGGAGATGGTATTTTGATTCCTCCTATTCTCATCTAGAAGAAAAACACACTACCACTACATCTGGGGGAGAAAAATAGGCAAGCCTATCCCACCTCCCAAAAAGCAGTCAAATGCTTCCTGAATTCCATTATTGAATAAGGGGATGCAAGCAGGACTTGACCTACATGATTTATTTTGCCTATGTTCTTGAATCAAAATTTCCAGTAGGTAAACTCTGACTAAACCCCCCGGCCCTGTGCTCCTTCTTCGCCATTTGAATCCCCTGGAAACATGGATGATTTTCTACTTACAACCCAAATATAAGTGATGTAGTGTCTGCCCAAGGCTTCTGGCACCTGTGAACAGTGCCTGTGGGAACTGACCCCAGTTAACATTATAGAGCTGAGTCCCTTTCCATCATTTTATTGTCCACACTGGGCTGACAAGTGGATACAAAATGGAGAACAGAGAAAACACATGAGATAGGGAAGTGGAAAAGAAACAGGGAAAAGAGTATGAGGAAGCAAGGCAGACATGGTTCTTAAATGACAAGTTGGGGGAGGGAATAAAGAGATTTTCTTATTAAGCATCAAGTGCAATGATAAAGTTTCCAATAATATTAGTTATGACTTTAGAGCAAAATTCTCCCTTTGATCTCTGGGCAAGACTTATTTTATTGCACCAGGTGTTTCTCGGTGGACAGACTGTTAGCTCTAGGTCACATGTCATAATTATACACAATTCAACCTTTTCCATCAAGTAATCTTGTTCCTCTGACTCCAGAACTTCATCCCATCTCCTTCTTACATTTTTTTTTGTTTAAAATATATAAAAAGACAGCGCTGGAACAGAAGGCTATTGCACAATCTAAAGGATCTCACTATTGCAGAAATGAATCTCGGTGACAAGTCTTCATGGTGAATGAAAACTAGAAAACACAAAAGCAACTATGGCTCCATTTGCCTTCACTTATCACCAGGAAATTACTTTACAGCAGTGTAAGTTAGATGTGTCCCATAGTTTTAGGCTGCAGTCCCACACATAGCTGAGCTGATGTAAGAGCTAGTTATAGACAAAGAGAGAGGTCTGGCTCGCCTGCTTTCCTTTCCCTGTGTGGTCCTGTCCCTTCTGGCAGCAGCAAGCTGTTAGATTAGCTCACCACACCTTGTGGAACCTCACCCACAGCTAGACTTGAGTCTCAAGTCCTGCCATGGTCTCAAAACAACAGTTTAAGTTTCAGTATACATTCAGTATACATGCTGAAACAAAGCCCAGATAAATGATGAATCAGAGACTTCCTATTTACTTTCTCAGGAGGACTTTGGAGAGCAGACCCAGCCATAACCATTGACAGTCCACTCTGCATCCAAAAAGAGATTCAGAAAGAAAACTGAGAGAGTTTTCATAGTCAAACAAAACTAAAAGGGAAGCTGATGAACGGACTTCCTATTCTTTATTATATTTGCCTTGCTGGAAGAACATCAGGAATTCTGTGCCGCCATCAAAGACTGCCTTCCGGAGAGCCTGCAGGGCTTCTCTGGCAGAAGAAATGCTTCTACTCTATAATGCCCCCAAGAGAAGTTTGGCAGATGGGAAAATGAGGCTGTGGAAGCATTAATGCTTTATCAGTAGCCTAGCCTCACCCGTCCTCCTCAAAGAACACAGCAACATGGTTCCAAATCAATGCCAAAGCCGTTTAGGCAACCTCAGTCATACCATTATGCAACTTTCCATGTCTCCAGCTAAGAGGGAACAGAAAAAGGCTCTTGAAATTTAAGAAATAAAAGTATCAAAAGGCACGAATCAGAAAAAAGCAAATGAAAGCTTGTGTCTGACAGCTGGGCTGAGGGAAGCACTACAAGGAACTACAACTATTGGCAGTTTCTCTTTACAGTGCATATGTCCCTCACACTATCACAGTCCTGAAGTGAACAGACACTTTTGCAGATTGCAGATAGCAACTTTGGTAGTGCGGCGCTAGGCTGATTTTGCACGCTTCATGTGCAAATTGCTGTAACTGGGTGTTCTGCTTTGCTTATCAACCAGTGCAGTTCAGCATTTTAATTATCAGCTGTGGAAAAGTTAGCACCTTTTTTACACTTGGGCTTGAAGAGCCTTCAAAGTTTCTTTACACCTGATAAATTCCAGGCATAGGACTCACCTGCACTGTAGCTGTCTGTTCTCTCGAGGGATTTGTAGTGCTCCACCCAAGGTGGAAGACAGTTTTCTTTCAAAGTGTGCCTGGAAGTGCTCCTCAGTCTGCATTTTCTCTTTGGACCCTGAAAGCCTGTAAGTACCGACAGTATCGTTGTCTAGTGCCGTATTTTCCTTCTGGTCATAGTCAGTCAAAACCAGCAGAACAGCAAATGCTGAGGACCACAATGAACACTCTGTTTCTTGGCAGTGAGACTGGAAGAAAGCAGCAGGGTCATTGGCTGAAGCACCTACTAAAACCAAAATAAAAAGCATGATACATGATCAGCCCATCCCAACATAAGTCCTGTGAAGCCAGTAGTTACAGCAGGGATAAGCAAGGCTTTTTCTCTGAAATCCATGAAGGACATGCTGGTCTTAGGATCAAACAAATCGATTGCCAAATCAGTTGCAGGAACACTGGGTCCTTCTGGAACTTGCCTTGTTCCTACTCTGTAGGAAAAATGAACCTGAATCCCCTACATTTTGTGATCCTGAAAGCAGGCCCATGTTTGGGGAACTAAATACAATCCCTCTCCATAAACCTACCAGGCTGAGGAAACTGAATTCTCCAGTCCTGGAGGAGAAAGGATTAGTCTGAATCATACAGAGAGCATCTAAATCTGAGGCTGTACAAATGCCACAACTTGTGGTATAAAATGGGTATTTGACACTGTTTGGGTTTTTAAATCCCCCAAATGTCTGACTCCCATTCCTTAGAATTTTAGTATCAGGAAGGAGATCTGTATTCAATCACTGTCACTCAGAGTAGGTAAGATGTGAGTTCCCAAAGTGAATCTTGAGTAAGTAAGGGTCCAGTGCAAGAGCGGATCTAAGACAAAGTTCTCATACCAACAGCTGAGGCAGAAAAAAAAATCAAACCCAGAGCTACCAAGTCCATATAAGAAGGGTAGTGACAGGTAGGAAAGGTGGTGACATGGGCAGAAAAAAGGAAGAAAAGAGGAAATATAAAAAGGCTGTGAGTAAGCAGTTGAGAGAGTCTCTTCAGAATGCAATTTAAGTTTAAAGTATCAAAACCTGCAATAAAATTCATTGAGATTTAAGTTTTCTCCTCATATTTCATTTCCTGAACGACCAGGATCAGTTTGTCTAGTGCTTTGCATCGCTGAGATCTGCTACTTCGGATACAGCAACAGTGACTGACACAATCTTTGGTGTCTTGTGAGACCATGTCTACCAACACATACACCCCCCCCACCATGCTAAAGCAGCAAGTGAGTGAGTTGTAGGCACGTCTCAAACACACTCCATCCCTAGGGCACAGTTTCTCCCTCTTTTTACAGGAGATAAATCAAGGTCTTCCACAGATGAGTTTAAGAGGCATTTTGTTCATTAGCTTTTGAAGACTTAGCTGTTTGTGACATCTTTGAGCATAATCACCTTCCCAAGGCAAGGTAATACAAACAGGCAAAACTAGCAAGAAGCTAGAGTTTGCAAATTAAAGGCATTAAAAACCCCAGAATGCCAGGAAGTAGTTACTTTTTAGATGCAAGCAGTGGTAACTTTCAGCTGTTCACTCCTGTTATTCGGACTTCAATGCTGACTCAGAGCAGCGGAGCACAGGGTCCCACTCTGTTGCGCTGTGTGGAGAAAGAGATGGGATTTGACGTGGGAAGCCAAATGTTTTTAAAGCAGGCTGCTGTATTCTGTTCAGAATGTGTCGGTCGTGCACAGTACTGCTCACAAGACTCATCTTCCTCGAGCCTGAGATCAAAAGCTAGGTGGCCTTAAACACAAATCCCCAATTATTTCCTGAGACTTTCTGTGCTTAGCACCTGGTGAAGACACCCTGGGCTCCACTCCAGAACACGCTTAATGACTGCATTTGAGTCTTAGGCACACGCTTGAAAGCAAGCACATATGTATCTTTGATATCGCAAGGCCTGCTACAGTATTGAGGAAGAGTTTATTCTCCAAACACACAGAGAAAGACCCGGACGCTGGGAAAGCAGGGCAGGGAGAGCTTAGCTTCCATCCCTGCTGGCTCAAAGCCCCTGGAAGGGAACAAAATGTCCTTAGGATGTTTACGAGAGCAATTAATACTGGCTTGTAGGCCTGCAGAAGCACAAGAGCTATGCTTAGCCCAACCACGGCCGCCTGTCACCCACCACCGACCCTCAGGGGGTTACCCAGGGCCTGCACAAGTGCCGCCAAGTTTTATCATCGATTTTCCTTTTTCTTTTCTTTTTTTTTTTTTTTTTTTAACTTAAAGCACACCCCAAAGGGGCACTGCGCAGGAAAGCCAAGCAGTGGGCTCCACGAAAAGGCGAAAGAGGGGGCAGCACTGCCCCAGTTTTTAGCCGACCGCAGACGGCAGCAGGCCGGTACCGGGACCCTCCGCCGCCCCCTCCTCGCCGGGCAGCTATCGCGAGAGTCGGCCGCGCCGGCTCCATATTGGGTCATCTCTGCCCGCGGTGCCTCAGCTCTCGCGAGAGCGGCCGTGAGGGGCCATCGGGCTCCGCCGTGGCGGCGGGAAGCCATTGCCCGGGCCGTGCCCGCTTTGGGGCGGAGCGGAGCGGGGCGGGCGGTGAGGGGCGGAGGGCAGCGGCTGTGGCGTCGTTGGTGCCCTCCTACCTGTGACGGGAACGTCTTTCCCTACACACACACACCCCTCCAACCCCGCCGCACTGCTCGCTGCCGGCCGGTCGGCCGAGCCCTGGCCTCACCTCACGGGGTTATCCCGCCCTGAGGGAGCCGGGGGAGAAGCGGGAGGGAGAAGGCGGGGGAAGGCGGTGACAGGGCCGCCCAGCGCCCCGCTGTCACCGCGCCCGCCCCCTGAGGTGAGGGGAAGGCGGGCGGGGCAGCGGCGGCCAACGGTCGGCGGCGTGAGGGGACGGCGGCGGGGAGGGCGTTGCTGTTGCAGGGCCGCCCCCGCTCGCGGGAGAAGGCAGGCGGGTGAAGGGAGGAGGAAGGAAGAAGCTGCTGCTGTTGCTGCTGGAGGTGGTGGCGGCGGCGGCGGTGGTGGTGCTGCAGCCGCGGACAGAGCCTCCCCCTCCCGCCGGGCCGGGCGGGGCGGGCTCCGGAACCGAAATGTCTCAGGAGCGGCCCAAGTTCTACCGGCAGGAGCTGAACAAGACAGTGTGGGAGGTGCCCGAGCGCTACCAGAACCTCTCTCCGGTCGGTTCTGGGGCCTACGGCTCCGTCTGGTGAGTGCTGGGAGGGGACGGTGGGGGGGTTCTCCTCAGGTTGCCGGTTCCAGGCTCCGGTCCCTCCGCCTGGAAACCTGCCCCGGCTCGTCGGGACCGGCGGCGGGATGCGCGCAGGGCGGTCACCGCGGGGAGCCGAGCGGGGCTTGCTTGTCCTCCGGAGGTTCCTCTCCCTCAGCTTTTTACCATTCTCCTGCAAAGAAACACACTTTTCCCTCCCCGGTTTGAGAGCGGGGCTGCCGGGAAGCCGCAGTCTTGCCTTTGGAATGCGTCGGGGATTGCACCACATGGCAGGTGGCACTAAAACATTTTTGCAGGGGAAGATAATCATGTCCCAGCTTCCCCCCCCCCCCCCCCCCCCCCCCCGAATGATCTCATATAGACATATTTCACCGTATGCCTTCTTGCAGCTAGTAGGTGGGGGGGTGGAGGGGGATGGAGACTGGCAAGTCCCCCGTAGCTGGCTTTGCAGAGCTCTTGTCCCAGTTTCCTGCTGGACCTGAACGGTAGATTATATTTGAGGCAATTATATTTTTAACTGGAGCCTGTTGATAGGCGGAGAGGGGAGGGGGAAGGCTGTGAGGGCTCTTTTTGCATCCCTCACTTGTAACAGTGGGTTTACACGTATCGATATTTTCACGGCAATAGTAGATCAACACAGGAAAACTTGTTTTATTGCTGTCGAATGACAATTACTGTAATATGCACTGCCTGGGAGAGTAAAGTCCTGGTAGGAGACCTGCAGAAATATGGAGAGATTGAAGATAAGAGTTTAGTTTTTAATGCTTACCTAATAGGAACAAAACATATGACAGGTTACACGTGCAAAATACAATACTTCCTTAATTTATAGTTTCTCTGCTGAAGTATGTTGGATCATGAAACATAAATTAACTGGGCTGTATACATTGTATAATCTTAAATACAAAGGTGTAGTTGAATGGGTTTGACAGACTTTAGCAGTCATAGAGTAGAGCTGTATAAAAGTGTTGCACAGATTACTGTGTCCTTTTATTAAGAAATATCTTTCACATGAGCATTGTTTTTTATTCCCTGTTCTTTGGCTCTGTCAAAGTGTGATCAGAATTTTCAAATATGGGTGCATAATGATTACACATCTGCTCTGCTGCAGCTATGCATCTTTTTTCATTAGCATAATGTGCAAATTTATGTCATGAATATCATTTATGTTATATCATGAGGAGGTATACATATTGAACTCTATCAGTAAAGAAAAGGAGTTGCTGAGCACGTGCTGCAATTTTAAAGAAATGAAGTTCTCAGCTGTTCTTAGCCTACTGTTAGAAATTTTTTTGTAAGTTCAGCTTAAATTACATGCATTTTTTAAAACTGCTGTGACCCAAATGTGCAAATACTTGTTTTTCATAAAAGACTAAGGCTAGTCAATTCTCGTAGCAAGATTAACCAATGTACTTGTCGAGCTTTTTTAAAATAGAGGGGTTTAGTTCTGGTGAAAGAAGGGACTTGCTGCTATAGCTGATGAATACCCCCGTAAGTGCCACAGAGTTACATAACTCCCCAAATGTAATAGGAAGCTAATTTGCTCAATTCCTTGTCCATTGCATTTTTAAGGTTGCCTCTACACCATCTAGCCCGTTCCTCTTCTGTTTTTCCCCCTCCCCACAGTCTCCATTGTGCGTGTAATACTTCCAAAGTTTGTCATCGTGAATTTCCTGTTTTGCTGTGTCAAAACTTTCAAAAGATTGTGCAACTGTGTTCAGACCAGATGAAACAATTTTGTATTGGAAGCAATTTCAGATATGTGGCACATGAGTTGTTTTACAGGCCATGTTAATGGTTTTCTGTATATTCTTCTAAAAATCTTTCAGAAAAGATACAATTTGGAAAGACTACAGATATGGAAAGTATGTCAGAATATATAAAAAAAAAAAAAAACCAACCACAAAACCCCTTGCATATATATGTCATTTTATTAATCTGCAAATGGTGATCCATAGTATTAAGGATATGCCTGCAATGACTTGTTCCATGCACTGTCCCTTTAAAGATTTTTTTTTTCTCCCCACTAAAGTTACCTAGTTTCAATTGAGGCTGAGTTTGGTGTACCTCTGGGTTGGGATAGTAAATAGCGGGGTTTTAACCACCCTTAAACTGAATGGTTAAATATACTTCCATGTATGTTTACTGCATTATTATATTAGAACATAATAAAATGCTCTGTTGTTTGTTTAGTTCTCAAGATGAAGTATTTAAAAACGAGGAATTTCTAGAAAGTGGGAGAAAAACTAATAAAAAAGAAAGAAGCCAGCAGATGAATCATTTAGACTATGGAGCTGTCTGTTGTAGGCCGCTTTAAATGTCTAATGTTAGTATGACTCTGAACACACTAATATAAGAACCTGCCTTTATTTTGTAGTTAGTGGATGAAGAGAGAGAGGCATTTTCTGCAGGTAGCTTAAGCCACCCAAGGTATGTGCTTAAATGTAGAGCAAATAGTCTTGTGTTTTTGGCAGTATTGTGTGCAGTGTTGGAAGAAGGATGTTCAAATAGCCTACTCGGGTATTTTTCAGGATCCATTTTTAAAAACTGAAAGTACTTGGAGATGCAAGTAGGGCTTCAGTTCCAAAACTTCGAAAAACATCGATATGTATCATCAGGTTGTTCATTACTAAGTCGCATAACAATTGCTGTGACATCTATTGTGTGAAATGCTGTTTCATTTATTCTTGCAACAGTTTTGTATATTCATACAACGTAGTCTTTTGCATGAAAAGGATTTTGTAACAAGGTCTACATGAAAACACATGTGGGTTCCTGAAGTATCAGTCCTGTAGTACTGCCTGTAGGGAGAGGGGCCGAGAGAATGCAGCATCTTGCAGTGGGGAGCTCCTGAATGGAGATGGGATCGATCGGTGACTCAGTTTAGCTGGAGCATCGCTTTGTTTTTTGGGTGTGCTGGAGGGAAGTCTCAGCAAACAGCACTAGTTCAGCCAGCTCTAAGCTAAGCTCTTTGCTTATGTGTGTTTTGATGATCTTTACCATCAGTTTCTAAAATGCTATGAAGGCAGACTCTGTATACCCTTAGGAATTTACTTCATTGTTGTATTTTTTGCAGTAGTTCTTTGTGTGTTGTGTTAATACCTTTGTAAAAGAAGGTTTTTGGTTTAATTGCTTTGCAGGCTATCTGTGTTGCCTTATTTAATTTGGAAAGGAATTGAACAGCCAAGACTTAGAATTTTTTGGCTTTTTTTGTTCATGGACTGTTGAGTTATATAGCCCTTCCAAAACCTGTGATTTCTTCCCATTTCAACCCACAGTTGTAGCAACACCGACTCTGAATTTCCTGGGTATTATGAAGATACTGAGATAATTCCCCTCTTCTTAAACTAACAGAGACATAGTATGGATTTAAGAAATTTTAAAACATTAGGCTCCAGAGGAAATGAAGTAACAACCCTAAATATCACCTTTGTAGTAACAGTTCCTCAATGTTTGTTTTTTTTTCCCCAATGTGCATCTTAAGGCTTAGTAATTCCTGATCACAGTGTGCAAGTTCTTCCAAAGTATGTATGCGCTTGGAGGGACAGGTGCCTGCTTCTCCGGTAAGGTGTGGTAGATACCTGAGGAGTGATATGGAAAGAACTGTATAACTGAGTGGGATGAAGCAGCCATACAGGTAGGATTAGCAGAACACACGTGAGGAAGGGGCATCGAGTAGGAGATGGACATGCACAGAAAAGCCATGATCAGAGCTCTGAAAGCAAAGACAAGTAGTTTGAACTTCATGGCTACTTTGTATATTAAGAAATGAAATTAGTGTGAGCACATCTGTCCCGTAGGGAGATTTTTATTGCAACTTTTTAGAAGCAGAAGCCAATGTAGCAGAGGAGAATAAGATTTACAACTTTTTATAGTGTGGTGGGAGGGTAACTTAATGAAATGCATTACAGACTGAGCCCAGAAGTGACTAGTGTTAATGATAAACTGTCAGGTACTGAGAACTGTGTTTTTTTCTGTCTATAATTAGGGATGCATAAATTAACTCCAAAGATACCACTGAAGAGATTCAGTTAGCTTGGGTATTTGCATAGGCGCTAGTGATGAGCAGCATACTATATAGCAAAATAATCTGTACACAAAAATTAACATGCTGATTATCTAATTTTTAAATAAATTGCACTTTTCTGTGTGTACTTCTGTTCCTGAGACTACTTCACATGTTACTTCTAAGAAGATGTAAGTTGAATCAGTGTATATATTCTCTAAAATAATTGTTTTATTCTAACTCTTACATTCTGGATTTGATTCAGGTTAGCTCATAACTGTAGTTTTAGCTCAGAGTGAGATGTATGCAGTTCATGTGCTGTAGTGCAGTACTATGTAAGAGGTTAAAAAATGTGGAAGCTGTGATAAATTCTGAATTTGCGCTGATCTTGTTTTAAAAGGGATTTAAAACTGTGGATCATGCAATTTTTTCCCCAGTTGGGCTTTTTTAGCTGAAATGTGATCAGTGTAATGCAGCTGTTTTAAGTCTGTGATGAAAGCCAGCTTAGTGTTCTTAAAAATGTTCTGCAACACGACAGCTGTTCTGTAGCTCTGTGTTCCATACTTGTGAAAACCATTAGGCAGTTATCTGTATTGGCAGAAAATTACTCAGCATGCCTTTATCTGTAGGGAAATAGTCTTTAGGCCTCAAATGTGACTGAACTTAGAATTCTTCTGACTTGAAGGGTAACTCTAGATTGTGAATGTGCAATAATATAAAATTTTCTTTCCTGGGCTTGTGCACAATGTCATTGTGCTGGTTAAACAGTCTCTCAGTTCTGCTGATTGCAATTCTCCTTGGAGGTTGTATATGTACTACAGTGAAATGATGACTTGATATGACCCCAAAAATGTCATTAAAAAGAAGGTGAAATTAAATTTCCTTTGGACTCTGAAAGAGCTTGTGATAGGTCTGGTGACTCTGAAATATTCTCTAAAGAGAATCTTGTGGAGACCAAGAGGGAAATCTGACTCTGTAGCTGTGAAGGGGGTTAATACCCCCTTTTCAGGATGAGAGATACTGGTATATGCTGCCTTTTGTACCCGAAATGTTTGAAAGCTGGTAAAGATTCATGACTAATTCACAACAGCATGTGCTGAATTATGATGACTAATCTTATTTTTGCTGTAAGTCCTAGAAAACACCTTGAGTATCATTAAAATATTGTCATATAATTACAGCCTGAATTAAGTATGTTTGTATATTAAAAAAAAAAAAGCTTAAAAAAAAAATTGTTTCCTGTAGTGTTGCAGCTTAAATATTGATATTCCAGTGGTGTGTGAAGGCTTGCTGAAGCTCATTTGAAATCAAGATTAAAAAATGAATGCTTAATGGCTTCTTTTGCCTGCCCAGGCTGAGTGAGGTGTAAAGGATAACTGGTGTGTGGAAGTGGTTCATAACAGGCATTCTTTGAGACAGTATGGTGTAGCTTGAGAAATTCAACTATGGCAGTTTAGTGTTCCTGTGAACTTCTGGCTAGCTGGATCTTCGTATCTTTTCCAGAGAGCTATTTCCACTGTGTGTGTGCAGGTGCCCCTTTATAGAGAAGGAGATGCTTTTCTTCCATCGTGCACAGTAGGTTTTTCCACTCTCTTGCAGGACTTAGAGGAAGGATCGCTGTTCGTAGAAACAAGCTTGTATTTTGTTTTCTATTTCTCGTAAACCTCATATAGCAAGTTCCTTGGAAACTGAACAACTGAGATAAGGAGTCTTTTTGCAAGTTACTTCCAGTTAGTTGCTTTAAAAATAAATGATAACTACATTTATTTCAGATAGATTCTTTGGTGAGGGGTAAGGATTGTATGTGCAATTGTGGTTTTGTTCTGGGACTACCTTTGTGATTTGGTTTTGAACTTTCTGTTAATTAAGCTACTTCTTTACATTTATACATGTATAGCTTTCCTTTTCACTTGATGTTTATCAAGAACTAGTGCATGCTCACTTTTAAATGGAATCAAGAGTTAGCCCTAAATCAAAATGCAGTGGGAAAATAAACAAATATTGTCCTCTTCTGACTTCCTCCATTCCATACTTTCCCCTTGCTTGTTATCTTGAATCAAGTGTAACCTTGATTTCACATCCTCTTTCTTCTCCTCCTTCCTTTTTGACAAACCAAAGCTGTTTTAGATAAGAACATCAAAGAAGAGAAGAGGAGTAATTTACAGTTAAATACCTACATTTCTTTAGTCCTCACATATAAGCCCTAAGCTCTGGAAAATTTTATGCAGTGTATCAGAAATGTAATGTAGTTCTTCGTGTGTTAAATTTTTGGTTGTTTTAAAAGTGTCAGGTTTTTGCTTCTTAACATTATAAATAAATAGGTTGTAATAGGACTTGTTCATTGAAAAGATGATTTTACAGTACAAAATAGCAACTATATATATATATATATATATATATATATATATATATGAAGTTACCAAATAGGATGGAGTTTGTCTTCGTAGGTTCTAAGAAGAAACACTATTTATACATATGGGTTTTATGTATGAGTTCCTGCTAAAGGGAGAAGTTTTAGCAATGTAAACCTTAACATCACAAATTCACATGCATTTTTGTACAATGGGAGTTCAGGATTAGAAACGATTTACCAAAGAGGTTTGATTTCAGCTTCAGTTGTGATTAATAGGCATCATCGTTTATTTTATTAGGCACGGGCCTTAGGTTTTTGTATGGACTTAAACCATAGAGGTAGTATCTTGAGCATAGCAGTTTGTGATGAAGTGTTGTGTATGAAAATATGTTTAGGAATACAGCTGATATTTACAAGCGCTCTTCCTCTCTCCGGACTCTTATTGCCATATTTATGTTTAAGAGCACTACTATTTTTAGAAAGAATAATCATAAACGTTTCTTTTTTTTCTACAAAACTTACCTTTACTGTGTGAACAAGACTCATCTAGTAAACGTTTTCTGTAAAAAAACAACAGTTGTGTAAATATGGGGAGGTTAGGGGGTTGCAGGTTGTGGACCAGAATGCCTAGAAATTATTTTCATTTCAGAAATGGAGAAATAGGGTTGCCTCTGACTCAGTGTCCAGATAGCTGCTGTCTGGAGTTGCTAAGTGTGGATTTGAATGTGTTTATAAATAATTCATTTTGATAATTTGATTACTTTTTATTGTAGTTCTGCCTTTGACACAAAAACTGGGTTGCGTGTGGCTGTAAAGAAGCTGTCCCGACCATTTCAGTCTATCATCCATGCCAAAAGGACCTACCGAGAGCTACGGCTACTTAAGCACATGAAACATGAAAATGTAAGTGGAAGATGGTATGAAAAGTTGGTCTAAAGTTGGACTATCCAGTGAGGATCCAGCATGATTGCATTTAAGGATCTTGTTACATACATTTTTCTCATACAAATACAAAGTTTGCAGTAGTCCAAGGGATTATGGTTGTAGAAAAGCTTCAGATTAAAACAAACAAACAAACAGCAATAAACCCAAAACACCAAAAAAAAAAACCCAAAACTTGCATATAACAAATTTTGTATTAAAAAGTCTTAATATTTCCTACGATAATCTGGAAATTGCTGCTTAACAGGTTCATGTTGTCTTAAGGATTTAGGACACAGGTGATGTCACTTACATTCTCCTGCTCACTTGCTGTAGTAAGCTGTAGTTTTTGTTATGTTACGAATTTATTTAAAAAAAGAAAATCTCAAAGGTTTTTTTAGTGTCTTCCAGAGGGTTTTTCATATTTGTTTTTTTTTTAGCTTGTCAATGTCAGAAGAGAGTGGTGTAGATGTTCACTAGATTCCTGTAGGTAAAATAGGGAGGAAAAAAGGGGGTGGTGAGGGGGTGGAAATCTGATGGCTTTTCATACAAGCCATCCACTTAAATCATCAACAGAGAAACAAAATAGGATAAGTGTTACATTGAGCTATTTGTTTGATATAACCTCCATTTGGTATAGAAAACAGTAGGTTGACAAGTTCTGTGTGTTTGTGACATTAACACACCGACGTATTTATATTGCATGCTGGTTGGAGCAAATATGACATCCAATGGAGCAAAAAGTCATAACCTGTCCTCTGTAGAGCTGTCAGAATGTCAAGAGGAAAGGAAGGCTCCTGATTTCTTTTGTCCAAGCAAACTGCAATTTAGCAGAAGGGAAATACTGTTTTGGAAGTGGGCTGAGCAAACCTAGGACCTTTATCTAGCACAAAAAGCCAAACAAGCCTAATTGCATTGGCAGGTTCTCCTTGGAAGGTCTGTTCAGGACTTCTGTTGTGGCAGTGGTGGTTGTGTATTGTGGCTTCTAACCACTGCAGTCAGCAGCTGGTATCCCTTAAATCTGCTTGGTGTTTTTAGTGTGGCTAATGTAATTGGAACTTCTGATGTGTATATGTACTATTGTCAACAATACTTCCTCAGTGCCTCTGTATGATACCATTGTCTCAAAGTAGAGGTAGCATTTGATCCTGCCTAATATCCAACCCCTGGACTTTTTTCTGGACCTTTTCTTCTACTTAAGATGTTCTCCAAACAGGAAAGCTTTGAACATGTGTTACCAAAAAAAAAAAATAAAAATCAGCATATCAGTCCCTTTTGTCTAAACTAATAAGGTTAAGCAATGAAAATTAGATTGTGACTGGTGCTGCAACAGTTCTTTGTCTGGCGTTCATTAATGTTTTTGGATTAGTATTGCAAAGAGCCTAGGTAGCTTTGAGATAAAAGGAAGTTAAGTTGTTTATATATAGAATATCAGTTCATAGTACTGTCACCTATCTGTGGGAAGTTTATCTAGGTTGTGGTTTAAAAATCCTGCAGATGCTGAGATGTTCAGAGCCGGTTCAGGCAGGCTTATTAGGGCTAGTGTCTTCAATATTCGGATCTCAGTTCAGAAGTAAACCACTTGGGTTTACGTGGCGCAGAACACACCAGCAAATCTGGAACGTATGTCAGTTTAAGGGGCTTGACCATAGGATGGTTTTCTATATCCTGTATTGTGTGGTACATGATGATCTTGAGCAAATAAATGGACCTGCAGAGCACTCAAGCGTGTCTGCATTGTACTTTCAAGTTCCAGGAGGCCTCGTTAGCTTGTGTAAAGCACAACACTGAGCAGATGGGAGAGCAAATGGGTTTGTTGTCATATGAAGAAATTAATAAGCTCTGTGACATCCTAAAATGCTGGGAGGGGAAAGCAAAAGGTTAGGAGTTGGGTTCTGAATCTACTGGTTTTTGCACTTACTGGTGTTCACACTTCCATAGAATTGAGTCAGTGATGCGCTCCAGAATAACTGTATTTAAGTGTTTGTGAGACTTGATGAAAGACATGGATTTTGCTACTGTGCTTTACAGTGTAGCAAGATAAAAATGATAAATGAAGACGACCTGAGGTCGAGATAGCACAGTCAGTTTTTGTCTTTCCATGCTAAACTGTGTGGATAACGCTGGTTGTTTTTTTTTCTCTATAAAAACTGGTATGGAAGAGTCCACTGGAGAAAGAAACCGGAAGCATGAGAATCATTATACAGGATAGATGTGCATGTTAGAGTTTGAAGATGATGTCTGTCTGGAAATGGAGTTGCTGCGATGTATATCAAGAGAGACAGGAAAGTGTTCTCTCTCTTCAGTTTCCTCAATAAAATGCAATCTATGATGTATGCTGTAGATTAGATAGGGGCTTTTACTTCCTACCCACTTGATCTTTTTTCCAAAATCGTAGTCTAGGTTCCTCAAAGATTTTGTCTTTTAATTCTCTGCTTAGAAATAACTCAGTTGAGTCAGACATCCTTGACAAGTGTAAACAATGGGATAAAAAGGATGGTGTGAAGGGGAACACGGGAATCCAACTCTTGGTTTCATATGCACACTCGAACCATTGCTGAAGTTGCTGAAATGTGCATGATGCTTGTGTATCCGAGACAAGTGACACGCCGACTTCAAAACGGAAGAGGAATTTTTTGGAGGTGGATGAAGAGAACCTGTCCCTTTATCTCATATATTCATAAAATATTATTTGCTATTAAGAGAAGGAAAGTAAAGTTTAAAAGCATGTTCCAGAGAAAATTAGAACAATTTTTATCAACCAGATGGATTTATTTTCTGCTCTTCAGGCAGAAAATACAAATGACAGTGTGAAGCTTTTTGTGAATATTTGGTCTTCAATGCATTGCACTGTTTTCGTGGCTTATTTTCTAGTGTAGTAATTCTTGTTCATTGCTTGTGTTACAGATCCTTGAATTTTTCTAGCCATTACTGAGCAGAAGTGAAACAAATATAGTCTCCCAATTCTGATTTTAGTATATGGTCAACAGTGTAACTAAGAATTGAGCAGGAAGCAAATGGTTTTGTCTGGTGGTTGTTTTTCTGTATTTCTCATCCCTTTATTTGCTGAACAAACTTTAGTTGGTTTTTAAAATAAGGTATTCTAAACCCGTTTACACCTGCCTTTATTTGGCTCCTGTTTGATGCTTTAAGTGGATGGCTGGTGTGAAAAGACAGCTGTATATTTTTAACCTTAATTTTTTTTAATACAAGAATTGAATTTTTGTTTCTGATCTTGTATGAATACTAATTTGTCTACATCTGAATGATTCATGTAGTTGGAAATGAAACATCTACTGGAATAAGTAGTTTCTGTTCCACGAAGGATCTTAGTAACTGTGTCATATTATACTGTGATTGTATTTCACAGCTTTTTCACTTTACCGTTTTCTTTCTAGGTGATTGGTTTGTTGGATGTGTTCACCCCTGCTAAGTCACTAGAAGAATTCAATGATGTGTAGGTAACTTCTCTGAAGACTGCAACAGAACATCTTTTGTATCTTCCTTACATCTCCCAGATTATTATAGAAATATTTGCCACCTTAATTTGTCTGCTGTTGTTCTCAAATGATTCTGAATTCCATCACAAAATATACTAAGACATCCTAAACTATTGGACTCTTCAAACTTGTTCACTTGTGTTTTATTGACCAGTGCCGTAGGAATAGGCATACTAATCTGCTATGTTGTTTAAAATGTCATGAACTATATTTCATTCAGCAACACACTTTGGGACAGTCAGCCCTGCTACTGGTTCTTCATAGGGAATTTTTATCCTAATCCTGTTGCAGGGATTGCTTCATAGCCTATGTGTTTCCCTTTGTTTATAGGTACTTGGTGACACACCTTATGGGAGCAGATCTGAACAACATTGTGAAATGCCAGAAACTCACCGATGACCATGTGCAGTTCCTCATATACCAGATTCTTCGGGGACTGAAGGTACTTGCACCTGTCCTACCTGAATGTTGATAGCACATCGATGGGAGGTGGAAGTTCTTGATGAATGTCATATCCTTAGAGATTCATATGAATACATAGTGGGGCCTCTGTAGCTTTCCTAATGTGTTGTAGGATAACCTATTACTGTTGTTCCTTCCTTTCATACCTCTTTGAGGCTCTGTATCAGTAAAGCTATGTATCATTTAAGAAGATATTTCTATACATTGCTAGGGGCAGAGTCTGGAAAATTATGAAGTATGCTGCCCTCTAATCTGCTATGAATATTCAATTTCTTCAGTTTTGTTCACTTGTGTTGTTCCACTTGTGGTGGCAGTACTCCTGGGTGTTCTTAAGGGGAGACAAAGTGAAACACCTACCTGCTTGAAACCTGTAGAGACACACTCAGTTCCTTCTACAGAAAAGCTGTAGCATTTGAATTGTGTGGAATGGGGTTGGGCAGTATTGTCTAGTGAAGAAAAGAGAAGGAGGCTGCCTGGACTGTTATATAAAATTTGTCATCTTGCCTTACAGTACATCCATTCAGCTGACATAATACACAGGGTGAGTATTCATCTGAAGATTGCTTCCTGTACTGAACCAATGTCTTTAAAAAATGTCACACAGAATCTTACAGCGTAGCACCTAAGGGAAGAAATTTTCCACGAATTATTTCAGTTAAACAGTCAAAAGGTTAAACATGGGAAGTGGTTGTCATGATCCATAGTTGCTGTTCCTGCTTATGTTTGACTTGTATCTTTGTGAAATAGGTTCTCTATTTGTTAAATACACATCTACAGCACTGGTGTTGCAATAAGCTTTTATACGTTTTTGCTTATATACAACACCTCTGAGGACCACAGAAGAGAAAGCTGATTCTGGGATAAAATAATTTTCCCGAGTGTGGAGGATTGATAGTTACAGCCAGTTAGAATCTATTTTCTATCCGCATTTAACATTTTTATCTACTTTAGACTTGTGAAACAATACATATGCTGATGTTAATGCTGATGTTGTTTATTTTTTTAGGATTTAAAACCTAGTAACCTAGCTGTAAATGAAGACTGTGAGCTAAAGGTAACGTAATCACAAAGTCTGATTGGTTTGACTGTGATTTGAGTGAATGCCTTGTGGATGTCCCTTGAAATTAAAGGGACAAAATCGTTCCTTATGGAAATACTTTTGTGGCCCAAAGTAATTGTGTCCTTCCCAGCTGTAAAGGTTTCTAAGGATGTTTTTTTCTGTAGCTGTTTGTGTTTTTAATGAATCGTCTTGAAAGTGAAGCGTTAACAGCTTTAGTTTGGGTTTAGTTGTTTTGGAGAGAAGATAATCCAGACATAAATTCTGATTGTTGGGTCCTACGCTGTTCTAGGCTAGTGTCTTTTAACAGGTTGTGAAATTTAGTTTCATAACTGCTTTTGCAGTTGCACCACCTCTCCTCCACCCAATCCAATAACTGCCTAGTTCTTTGCTCTAACTAGTTTGCGTTGTTCCACTGCAGTAGTTGGTGGATGACTTTCTTGTTCTGTAGATCCTGGATTTTGGCTTGGCCCGACACACAGATGATGAGATGACCGGCTATGTGGCTACCCGGTGGTACAGGGCTCCTGAGATCATGCTGAACTGGATGCATTACAACCAGACAGGTAATGCATTTAACTGACATGAGGCTTTTCAGTTCCTGAATTGTGGAAAAAAGAGGTTGTCCTTTGTACGTTCCATTTGATCACATAAATTGCTAGTCATGTAATTAGACTTCAGTAAGGGTGATTAAAAGAAGACATAGATTAGTATTTGAACCAGATGTAAATTAAGAATCATTGTGATAGCATTCACAAGATTTCTTTAAATTTGGACCTTTGAAACTGCAATCAGCAAAATGTTGTCAGCACTTACCCTTTATTTTTCCTAGTGCAGTGGTTTTTACAGTAAGTGAATGGACTGTATCTGGATGAGAAGGTGCATTTCTGGGAAGCTGCTGGGAATATGCTGAAAAATGCCAAGTTATGGTGTGAAGAAATGCTAAAAAGTATATAAATCTCCCTTTCCTCTCTTCTTAGCCGTTTCTTCACAGTTTTATCTTCCTCACAGTTTCCAGTATCTTCTCAGCAACACACTGTGCTTCCCTACAATACTTCCAGATCAGAGACAGAGAAGAAAAGCAGATTCTGAGAATAGCTCTTGTACAGGAGAGCATATGGATCAAAGAAAATAATGTGCTACTCTGATTTCATACCTCTCTACTGCTTCTTCTTTTCTCTTTTCCTCTGGCATGTATATGGACTCGTCTTGTATCTGTAGTATAATAGTTGGTGGTTGTTTGGGTAGAATTTATGTAAGGCCATATGCAAATTCATTCCTCAGAGTTGTCTTGAACAGGTTTCTTCCTCTTTGTGTAGATTCCTCCCCAGCTCTTGGGTGTTCAATGCATGTTACGCTCTGGAATTAAAATTTGCCTGATCTAGTGTTCTGTTATTTGGACAAGTCTTAGTTGACGTAGTTACCGAACAGTATCGGTTAGCTTGCAGTGTACCTCAGATTGTTTTGACGCCATAAGACTGTTTAAGGATAAAGTTGTTTGTACTTGTTGGATAGAGTGATTCTATTGAGACTTTATTTTTCTGCATTATGTTTTTTTGTTTTTTATTTTATTTTGTTCAGTTGATATTTGGTCAGTGGGATGCATTATGGCTGAACTGTTGACTGGAAGAACATTGTTCCCTGGTACAGACCGTATCCTTTAAAAGTAATAATTTTTTTCTGAAATGGAAGTTAGAGATCTTCACTTTCACATACTTCACAAGAAAAGAAGTTCTGGGTTTGTTTGTTTGTGGGATTTTTGTTTGTTTGTTTTTAAATTAATGGCTTCTTTTACTCACAGTATGATGAGGTGAGTTCTTGATTTTGCTGCACATGAAACAATCACAATGTGCAAGAAGGCAAATTTATTCCTCTTTATTGTCTATTAGCATCACTAGAATTACTCTCATGTTGTTTGTTTCTGGGAGTTACTTTCCTTTAAGTTTATTTAAATTCATTGCTCTTTGTAGAGAAAAACTGCATGGAGTAGGCTGTCTGCTATGAATCCTCTCACGCTTCAGGTTTCTAGCAAATGTGAAGCATCCCTTCTGGCCTCTCTTCTGTATCCTGGTGGTATGCTGTGAAAGCAGTGGGTTTGCAGATTTGTTAGTGCCAAGGATCTCATTCCAAATTGCTCTGAAGTGTTTAGGTTCCGCTTCCATGCTTGAGTGTAAACAGATTGTGAGCCTTCTTTTACTGTATGCTTGTATTGATGTGAAAAATCAAACTTGAATAACATCTTTTCAAAATTATTTTTTTACTGCACCGAAGTGGGCTGGATAGGACACTTTGGCAAATTTATGAGAGAGCAGTGAGAGTTGGTCATGATTTTCCCCAGGAAATTAGAACTGAGACTTGATGCAAATTGTCATACTTACAACTTTTTGTTCAGCCACACACTGTATAGGGATAACTTACAACTGGCAAGATTTTTTTTTATTGCCTAAAAATTTGACTTCATTTGCCAGAGAAAGTTACATTGCCCACCTCTTACTAAAGTTTATTTTTTCAAGCCCAGTTTGTTTATTTTAATAACTTGTATTAGTATTTATATCTGTTAATTCAAATATAGTAGCATTTGATTAAAAGAAAACTAGTTTTGGAAGTGTTGGCCTTCTGTGTACTACATTACTTTTGGAAAGCATCTAGACTGTAAAACTCGTTGCCAGGGGGAAAAGGCTTTGATTCCAGTTTTGACAGTTTCATCTGCCTTTTATATGTGCTTTAACTTTACCCTTTTTTCTCTTTTTCTGCCTGTCTCCATCTCATAATCTCTCTTCAAATTTGTTGAACTTGCTGTACTATTTAGTCATCTCTGCCGTATTTTTCCATTGTCAGGAACAGAAGCAGAACTAAAATGAAAATGGCTTAGAAGCTAGAAGAAAAGTTGCCATATTTCTGTTGGCTGATTTAGCACGTATAATTTGGTTTGGGCAGATCTTGTTTGTTTCCGTCAAGAAAAAATGGGAAATCAAAAATTACTGATTCAAACTAAGCAAAAGTCTTTAAGCTGTTGCCACTGTTTAACCCCAGTAACACTTTAGATTTTAAAAATCTTGATATTTTCAAATAAAACATTTGCTAACAGGATTTGCAATATGTAAGAAATGCTTCACAATGTGTTCTTTAAGAATTGAACAAAACAGTTATCTTCCGAGCCTATGAAGTTTTTTCTCCAGCTGCGTTCTTAGCTGTGAATTACAGCCAGTAATATTCACAATGCAAAATAAATTTAGGATCTGAATTGTTTGCTTTGTCATTTTAAGATACTTTACTAATCTATATCTCCTAGCAGATGCTTGTGATTCTTTACCTTAAATGTTCATTTTCTTTTGCAAATAGTAGTAACGCTTTTGAATTAAATGCTTTTTCTGTTCTGAATTGGTTAGATTTCAAGGAAAATAAAGCTTAATCCTTTCCCATTGTAGATAAAACTCTATAGTACTGTAGTTCTTACAGTTTGTGTGTGTGCTTCCCCACTGAGTAACGTATATGCTGTTTGATCACGAGGTTAAAACTGTAAGGGGAGCAGGGTTTGTGGTTACGAATCTTGTTTGTGCATGTTAACGCTTATCCAAGGATCTAGAAAGACACCAAGCTGGCAGCTTTCGCTCCAGGTTTGCTGACATCCAAAGGCAGCAAGCAGAAGATGCCAGTGGGTTCGAGCTTCTTCCTGTCTTGAAAGGCTTTTTGAGATCTTTATATATGCATGATTTTTGGAGACAGTTTTAGGAATTTTCGAGGTGTAGATCCTGTTGGGTACTTCTGGGCTCTTAATCTGTGGGTACAAAGAAATTATTTGCTGAGGCTGGTGTTCCTCCTGCAATGTCGCTGTGCAGTTGCTGATTTACTGCTTTTGCAATTAATATTAACATGCTTAATTCAACATATATTTGCCATGCATCTAGTAGCCAAGGATATAGTATATCCAAATCCACTGCAGTTCTAGGGAATTCACTTTGTAGTTGGAGGCAATGTGACTGTGTGTTCAGGAAGCTGGAAACTGCTCCCATTTGACAACTGAAAATTTGACGTTCTTGCTTTTTGGCCTGATTATGTTGATTTTTCTCAACTATATAGCTTCACATTACCCACATGAAATACATAGCAACAGAATAGGTAATGCCTTCTCAGGTTGATCATCCTCCTTGTTTGAAATATTGGTCCCTTTCAGCAAGGATTTAGCAGAAATGGTGTGATGTTATTTACAGTCCATCAGATGTTTCTTTTATACAGCTTTGAGATGCGTATATAACTTGTAAGGGGCTTCAGTATAGGCCAGCTGTACAGTTAATTGAATCTGGTAAGTAATAAAGTTGTGTTCTGAGATGATGATCTTCAATGCTGTCTATGATAATTATGCCACTGGTAAACTAATGATGAATTTAGTTTTGAGTTCTGAAGGACCAGATCTGTAGAGATTCTGAACATGGCTGTTGCTGATTTAAAGCAAGAATTGTAGATACTCCTGGGGGGTGGGGGGGGGACACGACACACAACAAACTGTGATTAATATGGGTGTAGCTCTGCAGGACTGTTACAATATTCCTAACTTAAAACTGAATATAAGTGTTGTGGTTTAGGCCAAATCGGCTACTGGGGACCTGGGGGACCCCAGATGGGACCGACAGATGCTCCCCTCTTCAAAGAGAGAGGCAGAGGAGGGAAAAAGAGACTTATGAGTTTAGAAGGAACTAAACTACTTTAGTGAAATATTAATAATAAAATAAAAGGAAATAATGAAATTGAATTGTTCCTATTGTAATAGCTCAAGATGTGATCACCCTGCTCTAGTTGATGTCCCTGCCCATGGCAGGGGGGTTGGACTAGATGGCCTTTAAATGTCCCTTGCAACACAAACCATTCTGTGGTCTATGGGTGGATATACTTGGATGAAAGATGGATTTCTAATACTGGTAAGACCTCTGCCAGGAGGTGGAGAAGGGGAGCAAGATTGTGGGAAAGACTAGTCAGAGACAAAAACAATTGAGGTAATGAAAATCGGAGTCCTTTGGGCTTTTAATGTGAGGCCTAGCAAGAGGCTTTCTTTTCTTATTATCGTCTCCGTCTTATGCCAAGATCAGTTTCTGTTAAACATGTGTATTCTTAATTTTTTTACAGCTCTTGATGTGAATGATTCATACAAATAAGTAGGAAAGTTGACTTTAGTTTGACAATTTGACTTGCATGAAATGATATAAAGTACAAATAAGAATATCTTGAATGTTTTGTATTAGTTTAGCCGATTTTCTTTTTCAGTATGTTTTAAGTTGACTGTATTCCCTTTGAAGAGTATTTTATTACTATTTTTATTCAGTAGTATGAGACTTCCATGATAACTAACCAGTCAGAAATTACATATTCTTCTGATAGATCTTATTCTTGCTTGTGGTGGCAGCTAAAACAACTTCTGAACTTTGCTTTGCCTGGATAAACTCCTGCAGTCTTGCGGTGCCTGCTACTGCTGGTGATGGCAGGTTGTGTTCTGAACTTTAGAGTTACCGAGACACATCAGTTGTTGGGGGTACCTTGGTGGTGGCACTTGGGGTTTGCATGCTGCGCTTTCCTTCTCCATGCACATGTGGTTTTCTTTTCTTTCGCTTTGTATTTACTAAGTGTTTTTCCTGTCTTTAATTGCTTATGGCTCATTTCTCTGGGACGTGGTAGGCCCTGTAGTTAAATGAATGCTGCAATTGAGCAGGTTATAGATGGCAGGCCTGAAGCTAGAAGCAGGGGTTGGGTTTTGGCATGCCTATGGCAGCGTCGGTTACACGTTCTGTGTTTTCTCTTGTTTATCTGAGAAGTCACTGAAGCGTAATACACAAGTATCTTCCAATAGCAATTTTCCCTGGGAAAAGAGCTGGCAGCAAACTGGGCAGCAATATTGTTGGCACACCTGGTGCACATGATTTTAAATTCCTTTAAAAGAATTTAAATATTTAAACTGAGGTATGGCATGTGACTTCTGAGGCATGTTAGCAGTCTGAAATTTGCACAACTGTTTCTTGCACAAGAATGAGTGAAAGGTGTAAGGGCTGTTTTAAATGGCACTGAAGAAAAGCCAATTTAAATGAGCTAATTGTGCTTAGCATAGCACCTTCTGCTAATTCTCTTACACCAGGACATATACTGATTTCATTTTAAGCATTGACAATTAAGAGTTAGCAATTCAGCAGCTAAGCTAAATCCAACTAGATACGTTGGATTTACTCTTAGGTTTTGGGTGTTTAAGTAGGTGAGACTTGGCCAAGCAACTCAAGAAGTGAGAAATCAGTTCAGCAGTTCTGACAAAGTACTGTTTCCAGGGCTTTTGATTCATTTCATATGTAAAGCTTTACACCAAAGTTTACATCAAAAGAGAAAGGTTTTAGCAAAGTATTGGTGATTCCCTTTGTATACAGCTTGCCAGGAACTCTGAGGCTTTTTTTTCTTTTTAAAGAGACAATATTTAAAGTGCTTATAGTATTTGAATTAAAAGATGTTCTAACAAGGAATTTTAACCGTATCTTAAAACATCAGGAAGGCATAGGTCCCAGAAAAAACATTGTCTAGTAATTAAACTGCTCTTATTGAAAGGAAAATGTGTAACTAGTTTGATATATTTTAAGGGCAAATATAAACATTACAGTCTGAAATCATTAGTAAGTTTGAAGGGCACCATTGAGGGTAACTCAGAAGAAGGGAGATTATTCTTTTAAAGGTTTTTAAAAAGGTACTTTGTCTCTCCTTGCTATCTTGAGTTCTAGACCTAAAACTGTGTCTTTAGTGGATTTTTCCCCTCAAGTGTATGTTTTGTCACTTATGTCAAATATTTAGTTTGTCTGCCCTGTTAAGGAGGACAGCTTAGATTGGTAGGTGGCCTGGTGGAATCTCTGTTCTGAATAAAACATTCTTTGCATCTGCAGCATTACGTGCCGAGAGCTTTCTACATAGAGGTTTTAAACCTGAGCCCATGTTCTGTTCTGTCTGCTGCCGGGCAGAAGGGAGACACGGGCACTGGTGCCACCTGCCGTGCTGGTCCCTGGGAGCTGGCGGGGGTGAGCACCCCACTGTCTGCAGCACCCCAGCTGCTCTGGGCCCGAGAAAGGTGCACCCCGTGTTCAGGTGGAGGGATGCTGTAGGGTGCGAGCAGGATCCAGTCGTTTTCTTACTTTCTAAGTATTTCTAAGTGGCTGAATTACCTTGGAAGGTGTTCACAAAAGGCCTTGACTATTTTTTTTAATATTAGCACCTACACTTTTCAGCCTTCTGCTTTACTTCATCTGTCACTAACACCACCTAATCCTGCTAACTGCATCTGCTTTGGTGTGGGGCCTGAGGGTGAAGGGAGCATGTAAACTGATCCTTTGCCAGTGGGGTGAAACCTTTGACGGCTGCTTCTTGATGATTAAGGATGCAGCGGCCAATTCAATGCATGTGGTGTATTGTAGACAAGTTGTTGGATCTGTCTCATACAGAGCTGTGTTATGAAGGGGTGTTCAATTGTAAACGAGAGGAATGAATACGGTTTGCTTAAAATAGCTTTTCAGTCAAGGCCTTGGCAGGTGTTAACTTTCAACATTAATAGGCTGACATGTTGCGCTTTTCATTTTGATTTGTCCCAGCATTTTCCTTTATGGTCCATCATTAGATATTGATCAGTTGAAGCTCATTTTGAGACTCGTTGGAACTCCAGGGCCTGAGCTTTTGAAGAAAATCTCCTCAGAGTCTGTGAGTTTACACTTTGATTGTAATATCTGCCCTTTCGGAAGTCCCAAGTTTGTGTATTGCCCTCCTGTAGTCTATCTGTAGTATGTGTTGGGATTTATTTTCCATTATTTTTCTTCCTTTGTCATTCTTCGCTCTTGGATGGCTTTGAGTTCTTATGCTGTGTGTATCTGATCTTTATTCCTCTTACCTCTGCCTGTGGTATGATGTCTTCCTTACATATTCTCATTTTACTGCTTCGTGACTTTTCTTTCAGTTTGTGGGTTTATACTTCGTGATATATTGTCTGATCAGATGCTGCTGGGGAAGTATTTTTCACAGCTAAGAGCTTGAGGCTCATCTCAATTATTATTTCTCCAGATTGCCTACCCAAGGATCTTTCTTAACAGGAGCAAGTGTGTTATCCTCTAAACACACAGTCCCTTCTGTAGCATGATTAATTTCTGAAATGCTACTGCCACCATCTTTGTTTTTGTAGCATAAAATCTAAAATGCCTTTTAGGTGCTTTTATGTGGCAGCTGTTTCCAGGGCATGCAGCATGTAGTCTGCTGAGAATATAACTAATTGTGCTGTGTATTTAACGGGTATTGTTGTATGGGGCCCTTTTATCAAGGTAATAGCAAAAAGCTTTCTGCAGTCTCCTTTTCAACAGGTGACCTCTATTTTCAGCCATACTGCTATTTCTATGTCGCTCTAATCTTGAACTGTGAACTTTTGCAAAGGCAGTATTAAATGGCACTTAATTTTACCTGTTTCTGAAGGTGAAGTGCATAAAAGTTAGAGCAAGAGATGCTGTAACAGTACGGAATAACAGGTTAATGCAAAGTGAGCAATGAGCTTGCGCAGAGGTAACTGTCAGCGTACTGTAGCAAGTCGCTCTGCTGTTTCTGATATGTAATAGAGGATCAGCGTGGTGGAGAGTGATAAGATTATGTTGTACTGCAGCTTATGTTCTGTTTCTCGTAACAGTGACAGTAAATGCGAAAAGTGAGGTTAACCTTGACTTACATTTGATGAAGGTAGACATACAGTGCAATTGGAATCAATTGGTCAACTTGCTGAATATCACACCGCTTTAAAAAGCCCTGAGATGTTCTGCCCTTGGAAAGGTTGGAAGCGAATAGTGCAGGTTGCTTTGGGTGCCCTGCGAACGGACCTTAAGGGTAGTCTGGTATTTGGAGTATAGGGGATTAGCGAGAGAGAAGCTTAAAGGTTGACTAGGTTAAGCGAAAGATTAGTTTGCATACGTAAGATTGAAGTGGGTCTTTTTCTTTTTTTTTTTTTTTTTTAACATTGCATATAAAAAGAATAGTTGCTCTCATCCAGGTCCAAATCAAGAGTCCATTAAAAAAAAAAGTACAGTAAAGTACTGTTTCTACTGATTTTTTTCCATTGTATGGAGATGGCAAAACTATTAAGTGTTTGAGGGCCCTCAGTGTGTCACTAACAAATTCTGGTTTTCTGCTGCATTGCTTTACTTGCTCTTACTTTCCCTGTCTGTTCACTGACATCAGCTAACTCTGTCTTATGCAATGCTAATGTTTTGCTAATTTTGCATTTATTGCCTTCTGTCACCTCGCCCACATATCAAAGTGCATTCAAAGCTGTTTAGAAGGAGGTGTCAGTTGTGAGCCGATTTCATTTTGCACCACAAGGAATTTAAGTACTTTCTATGCAGCAAGAAAAAAGGCCGGTAACCAGTGCAGAGGATACAATTTTTGTTTCTGTTTTAATTTTTTGTTCATTTTCCTGAGGTTGTGCGTAGCTGCAGCAGCCTAGGAAAATTTTTGAGGAGTAACTTCAGCCAAAGGAAACTCCTACTCTGGTGGCTTAAAACTGTTGGGAAATGGTGGACGCAACCGTGTTGTAGTGTAACACTACTTATGGCGGACAGAAATACTTTCTGTACTGACACTGTTACCCACTGTTCAGTAATTCTCCGTTGTTTTAAGTGTTCACTAGTGCAATCGCTAAACTTTTCACAAATATTTTGAAAAAAATAGTGGACTCTGCCTGTATGGCTTTTGCCTTGTGGTTTGCAGAAGAGATGCTTTGTATGCAGCTGTTTTCTGTTTAAAATGGTTTTTGCACTGTTTTTAACAAAGCCCTTGACTAGGCACTTAAGATATTAACCAGCTTCAGCAGATCATGCGTCTGACGGGAACACCCCCTGCATATCTCATTAACAGGATGCCCAGCCATGAGGTGAGACCTGAGCACATGAGGGGGGTTTCCAGGGCAGGTCTTCACTTGCAGTGTTGGCTGCTTCTATAAATGATATGCTCGCATGTGGCATGGGGTGGGCAATTAACTACCTGCTCTTCAGCAAGATTTTTGTACTAAATGAAGACTTGAGATTTGGACAGTGAGTACTCAACCACAGACTTCTAAGACTCAGGAGAGCCTGGATGTGAGTCGGTTTTGCATTGTGTGCCCTGTTGCGCGGCTTACTGACAAACACCCTACTGCACGCAGCCTTCCCGGGACTCCGAGGCAGCCAGCTCTTGCCGCACCTCTTTGCTTTTCAGTCTTGCATGACCCCCAAGGAATGTCAGCTCTTCCTCTGCTGTCTTGAGTGGCCTTTAGTTGGGAAGGGGTAATGATGATGGGCTTAGTAAGTATCAGAATAAGTGAAGAGAAGGCAAAGCCAGGAGACAGACCATAATAACGTGATTGAAATGTACTGTCTTGGTGGCTGGTTTGTATTATACTTCAACAGAGCATTTATTTCCACAGGCAAGAAACTACATTCAGTCTTTATCTTACATGCCGAAAATGAACTTTGAAAATGTGTTTATTGGTGCCAATCCACTAGGTAAGGCTTGCTTTTGAAGTGTTATGCTCCTCCTGAAGCTGAGGCTAGCGTGTCCTGGGACACCAGGGCTTTCCCAAAGCTCTGTTTTGACTGCAGAAGTAGTTCAGAACAGAGCTCTGTACCACTGTCAAAGTTTACAAAGTATGTGTGGGCTGAGGGTATAAGAGGAAAAGATTGTGGATGATGGGGTGGGTCCTGAGAAACTACAGATCCCTCATATACGTTGGGCTTTTATGAGCTTATGGTTAGAGTATAACGTCCCATACCTCACCATGTAAAATCCTTTCTTTTCTGTTTCGGTGATTTTTGCAGCTGTGGACTTGCTAGAGAAGATGTTGGTACTGGATACAGACAAACGCATTACTGCAGCAGAAGCATTGGCTCATGCTTACTTTGCTCAGTATCACGACCCAGACGATGAACCAGTGGCAGACCCCTATGACCAGTCTTTTGAAAGCAGAGAACTTGAGATTGAAGAATGGAAAAGTGAGTTTGGGGGACGGGAGAGCAAGCCAGCGTGCTTCCCTTGTGGTCCATTCCATAAGCCCTGGTCGTTAGAGGCACGAAAGAAACTGATAAAATTGCGGGCATCCTGTTGATTCTGAGGTCCTTATACTGAGTGAATCTGTCACGTGTTGTGCATCAGGGAGGTGATTCTGCCCCTCTGCTCTACTCTGGTGAGACCCCACCTGGAGTACTGTGTCCAGCTCTGGAGCCCCCAACATAAGAAAGATATGGACCTGTTGGATTGGGGCCAGAGGAGGCTGCGCTGCAATGGGCTGGAGCCCCTCTGCTGGGAGGACAGGCTGGGAGAGTTATGGGGGTTCAGCCTGGAGAAGATAAGGCTCCGGGGAGACCTTATTGTGGCCTTCCAGTGCCTAAAGGGGCTCCAGGAGAGCTGGGGAGGGACTTTAAAAGGGCATGTAGTGATAGGATGAGGGGGAATGGCTTCAAGCTGGAAGAAGATTAGATATTAGGAAGAAATTTTTCACTGTGAGGGCGGTGAGCCCCTGGCGCAGGTTGCCCAGAGAAGCTGTGGCCGCCCCATCCCTGGAGGTGTTCAAGGCCAGATTGGACGGGGCTCGGAGCAACCGGGGCTGGTGGGAGGTGTCCCTGCCCCAGGCAGGAGGGTGGAACTCTATGATCTTCAAGGTCCCTTTCAGCCTAAACTTTTCTATGATTCTATGATATAATTAGCAGATTCTATGATATAATTAGCATAATCCCTGGTAACTAATTATTATATGAGCATACAAACACATAGGCGACATAGTTGCTCATATCTTTATGTTTTCAAACTTATTCACATCTCCTCAGCATGCTGAAAGTATCTTTTATTGTGTATGTTAGCCTCTGAGAATGATGTAACCATTTTTTTTTTTCTTACTCTTCTTAATTAAACCATGGTTTTCGTTTAAAATAGTGTTAAAACCTTTTAAGATTGTTGCAGGTTTTCTTGCATGAGAGCTCTCTTCAGTACTGCCTGTTAAGCTTCTGTCACGCTTTTCCCACCAGGCCTGACTTACGACGAAGTCATCAGCTTTGTGCCACCACCGCTTGACCAAGAGGAGATGGAGTCCTGAGGAGCGGCTCTCTTCTGTTCGTCCCACTTCACTGTGAGGGGAAGGCCTTTTCATAGGGACTCTCCAATTATCGTCCAAGTGCCTCGTCACAACAATATTCTCCTTGGTGGAGGGGTTTTGTGTGTGTTGAATTGGGGAGGGGGGGAGGGAGGGGAGGGAGGAAAGCTGAGTCTATGTAAACATGCTGCATGCTCTGTTGTATTCTGTGTACGGCCTGGGGCAAGCCTTGCAGCCCTGCTCTGACTGCTCTTCAGCCCTTGCAGAGTAACAGCGATCAACCAGTTTTGCGCTGCTGGGGCAAAGGGGGGGAAGTTGGTGTTGTAAAGTTTGGTTACAATCGTTGCCATTTATCAATTCTTCTACAATTAAGTAACCTCAAAATAATGGAAGTTGGTTTATAGCCCTCTGTTTTCTTCAGGACTGAAGCGGGGGGTTGAGGGATGTCCTTGTTCAATGCCAGATGACTGATTTTGTATCCAGATCTTCCCGGTACACCAGAATGTACAGGGCTTCTAATGGCTGATTCCTGGAACATGGAAGAGGTCTTGTTTGAAACTGTAAATATGTTTGTGCCTTAAATTGAATGGAGAGAGAGGGGAAAGGAAGTCTGGAGTGGCAATCTCTGACCCCACTGTTTTTCAGGGTGAAGGCTCCCAGATAGCCAGGCATGAACTCGATGTAATCAGGAAATAACTTTCCGAGGCAACAGCCTCTACCCCGGGATTGGGTTTTCCTCTATTTTCCCTCTTCCCTTCCCCTCATTCTGAGGCTCCCCAGCATGAGCTCCCAGGAGATAAAGGCTGGAGAAGATTCTTGCTAGCCACATGTTTGTGTATTTTCTTCCTTAAAAGGGTGGGGTGTTTTTGCATGTCGTAGCTGTATGTGCATGTAGAGCTGCTTGATTTTTGTCGTCACTTTTTGGGGATGGCACTGGGGCAGTTAAATCGTCAGTGAACTATTTTACTGAGTACCTCAGCCAGTGCCATGAAATCACAGCATCCTTCCTCTTGTGCTGCAGCTCGTTGTGAAATACCTGCCGTTCTGGAGGCTTCGCCGAGGAAAGGATAAAATATACGGCATAGAAACATGCACCTTTTTCTTTGTGTTCTGACCTTCTAGCTTCAGAGAAGGAGAGCTTGGGACAGAGGGTTTCTTGTGAGGTCAAATGTAAAAAATGTTCTTCAAAGAAAAAATAGGGCGTCTGGTGCCAGAACTTAAGTTATTTCCCGAAAAGGATTTTTTTAGAAGTATTGGAATCCAGAGCAAAGAAATAAGCATGCATAAAACCACAATCTCCCTTTCACTGTCTATATCTATAAATATAAATATTTATATATATAAAACTAACATTTACTAGAGGTTGGTTTTTTTTTTTTTCCCTCTCAGATAAGAGCTTCTTGGCTGGTTTTTAGCAGGTTGATCTCTGCCTGAGGAAAGGTGAAAAGGGAGTTTGGTTGAATACAAACGTGGTTTAAGTATTTTGTGTTTTACAGGACTCTGCCTGAGCGCAACGCCCGGCGGTGGCGAGGGGCCCGAGGGAGGTTTCTCAGCACGTGTCTGTACTAGAGCTGTACCCGGCGAGCTCAGGAGCCCTGTTTTAGGACTCGTGGAGGAGACGTTTTTAGAGATTTATTTGTTGCAGGTATCCTGTGCGGACAGCGTACCTGTGTATGTGAGGAGAAAGGCTTTTGAGATATTTTGTGTTCTTGTTACTGATGGGACGGAGAGGAACTGTTTGTGGTGTTTTTACCCCGTGTTTGAAGAGGCAGCACAAAGGGATGGGACGTGGATGACAAAGCCATTGATTCTTCCTAGGCTACTTTCCAGTGATCTCTTCAGGTCAAACACTTAATAAAGGTCTGGGGCGAGATGTAGAGAGCGGTTATTCCCTGCTCTGGGATAAAACTCTCCTCAGACCAACAAAATCAAGATGGAAAACCTCCCTTTTCTGCTGGACCAGCAGTCCAGGTATTCAAATGAAAATGTAGATATACTATGTAAACCTACAGCAAGATTATTTTTATCAGCCATTTTATGTGTAGATGCTACAGTGTGATTTCATGCGGAAATATTGCTAAAGATTTTTAAAAATATAGATGTTGTGTGTGTGTGCGTGTCTGTGCGCGCGTGTGAGTGGGAATGTTTCATTCGGAGTCGGGACTCTGCCGGGAGCCTGCGGTGGCATGCACTCCCTCCCTTTGGTGCGCTGCTGTTCAGCCACTCGCAGACTGAACAGGAGGATGCACTTCAAAGAAGAGATCGGCTATTTTGTTTCTACCCATGAATTTTGCTGTAATTGGTTATGCCAGATAAGATGTCACGATACCACTGGTTAAAAATAAAACTTATTTTTCAGATTTACTGCGCTGATGGTACTTGCAAACCCCGGGTACCACAGGGTGAATTTCTCCCTCGTGTCGCGGGGGTCCTGTCTGTGATCCTGGGGCAGGGGGGGACGAGGCCGGGTGACTTGCTGACTGCCTCTCTGCTGACACTGAGCGTGTGCCCGCATATCCCAATGGAATTCTTTGCTACAAAACCAGCTCAGAGTCCGACATCAGTACTGGACACAGAAAAAATACTTTTATTTTCTGTTTAGTACGGGGAAGCACGTATTCAACACAATAGATCAGCGTTCTGCTACTTGCCTGGACTGGGGCCCTTCCTCAGTAGTACTGGTTTGTCGTTGTTTGCTATTTAAAAGTGATTTTCTTTCCCTCTTCAGCTGCCATCTAGTTAGTGGTGGAGGGTGTTTGTGGGAGCAGGAGCATCGTCACTCTCCCTAGTAGAGATTTGCCATCTTTCATGTGGACAAACAATTGCCCAAAGCTGTGTTCTTCATGCAAACAAAAGCTTCAATAGCTGAAGTTCCCAGGCCTTGATAAACCAAGGTGGGTCCTGCTGGTCCGAGTCAGGTAGCTGATAGCCACAAGGTGTGCGATCCCCTGTTGCGGAGCTCTGCAGTGGCTGGTCTGCAGAAGCACATGGGGAGGTGTTCTCTGAGTGATGGGAAGCTGCCTCTCTGCTTGTTTTCACCTTCTGCTGGCCTTGGAACGAATTGAGAGGAAAAAAGCCTAAACTGGACCTGTCACATTGTTTTCCGGGAGGGGGGAAAAAAAAAAATCCACAATTGTGCTCAGTTACAATATATCCTAGTCAGAAAAAAAAAAAAAACCCCACAAAACTAAAATCAGTGATAACTGAATTGGGGGGGGGGGGGGGGGGCGGAATTCCACCTACACAATCAAATTACTTAACTCAAGGTTTCCTATTTGATCTGAACCGGTCACTTGAATGAATTCATCTTTCTACAGCCAAGACATGCCCTAGATATTCAGAACTCCTTAATTGTGTGCTGATTACCTGCGTGTGCACGTGGGGTTGTGCAAGAGTTGTGTTCATGAAATGACAGATGAGTTACACGTTTGCTTATGTACTGGGAGCTGTTGCTGTAACACCTCTTGCTCACAGGTGTATTTATAGAACGGAGCCCATCCTGGGTTTATTTCCTGACTCCGCTGTTGCTTATTTACACGTATATACGTAAGCAAGGTTAAAAACTGCCACAGCACCTTGTCCCTAATTTGTGTTTTACAAAACAGTGACCTGGCCGTGGCTATTAGAAGAACGTAAGGGCCACCACTGGTATGCGTTGTGGCGGTTGCCTATAAGGGCGTAAAATGAATCTTTCCTAAAAACCCCATGTCCTTTTTCAGGAGTTCCTATTTATCAGGTAAAGGCTCTGCTCCCGCTGTGTGGAGGTGCTCGGGGCAGGGAGACCTGTGGGGGTTAGGCTGGAGAGCCCGGTGTGAGTGCCTGGGCTGGCTCGGTTGGGTGCAGCTTAGTCACTTCCTTTGGGAAGTCTGTAGGATGCTCCTACCTGCGGTGCAGGAGCCCCACCTGCGCCTCCTCAAGTTGGAGCAAAATGCCGAGGCGTTCTCTGCTTACCAGGAACGGAGGGAGCTCCTCGCGGGCTGTGTTTGCTGCTCTGGCGCGGTACCGGCAGGCACAGCAGCGAACTTAGTTTTGGTGCTGTCCAAGAAGACCCGAGAAGGGGTTGGACCTGCTGCAGGAGGGGAAACCAGACCCAGCAAAGCCTGGGGCAGGAAAAGTTCTTAGGATGCTCCCATCTCACAGCTGCTCCTCAACCTCCTCACTGCAGTCAGCCGGATGAAGGTGGAGAGCCTCAGCCTGCTTTCACCATGTGCCCTCTCTGCTGGGAAGCTGGGTTTGGAAGACAATCCCCATCGCTTCCTTGCTCTTGTGTGGATGTAACACCCTGGTGTCCTTTGTCACGAGCCTGGAGCTGTCCTCCATCAGCTGGAAAGAAGAATGTTCCCACTCGTCTGACGAGGCGCTGTGGCTTGTTCCCCAGATTCCCCGGCTCCACAAGTCCTTACTCATCTGCTTGTTCAGAGCAGGGATTTCACGAGACCCCCTCCGAGCCCCACGAGGACATTTCTTGGCTGGTGGCCCGGTGGAAGCAGGACAGCAAGAGCTGCAGGTGACGGCGGAGCTCCTGGAGGTGTGCCTGCCGTGGGGCTGGGTGCTTGTTCCCGTACCAGAGTCCCGAGGCACCTGTACAAGACCGAGGCGTGTCGGGAAACCTGATGCCTCACCTCTGCCGATGTGGAGGCGGAGGGAGGAGGGCCCAAAGACATGTCCCTTCACGCTTGCAACAGCTGAAAACGGAGAAGGAAACTCGCTAGAGCTTTTTTCACCAGCGCAGGCGGCCTCGCTGTCCCTGTCTCACCCCAGAAGCCCTCCTGTACTCCAGTACTCTGGGGGGGTGGCAGTCCCGCACCCGCCGGGCGATGAACATCGCAAGGAGAAGAGGCTTTTACAGACAGGAGGTGAACAGGACCCTCTGGGAGCTGCCCAGGAGATACACGTCCCTCCACCCCGTGGGGTCTGGAGCCTATGGCTCGGTGTGGTGAGTGAGGTCCTGCCTGCACGGCCAGCAGCAGCACGGGGCGAGTTGGGGGGTGTTTAAAGTATCATGCCGGGAGGGGGGGAAACGAGGAGGTGCCTGTCAGCACCCCTCCATTAGGAAAGGCCATTTGCATGTGTGATGAAGGCAGTTTGCCTCCTGCTCTGGTGCGGGCAGCAGGTTGGAGACTTGGGTCGCTTGAAGAAACAGATGTTTCCTCCCGTGGTTGCCCCGGGTGGGCTCAGAGGAGGGTGTTCCCACCCGAGCTCGCCTTGGTGGGTGTCCTCAGGCAGCGGCTGGAGGAGCAGGCAGGACTGCGAGTGCAGCCTGGGGGTCACCTCCACCTCCAGGGGGTCTGGCATCTTTCGCGCTGCTTTGGTCTTGAGCTTGCATGAAGATTTCTGTCTGGCAGCAAAGGCGGGAGGGAACAGCTGGGTGTCTGAAAGCAACGTGTGGATGATAAGAGGTGGGTCGTGGAACAGCAGCGTGTCCTCCGCAGCGTGTCCTCGCCGCTTGAGTGCGAGGCAGCTGATGCTGGGCTGCCTGGAGAAAGGGGCTGGACAATGGGACCCCCGCCTTGATAGTGCTTCCAGCTCGAAATCATCACATAGATAGAAATGATTGTAAACCAGGATCGGTAACAGACTGGGACTTCTTCCTGGCTGAGGATAATCCTCAACCGCTGAGAGTTCAGCACGAGCTGCTGTTAATTAATCAGTTGGGCAAAGGTGCCTGTAGTGTGAGCAAGAAGTCGGATCTCGCTTTGTTTACGTTGGCAAACCAGTGGAGACGGGTGACTTTTTGAAAGGTTAAATATGAAGCAGCCCATTGACAGGATCTGGACGGAGCTCTTGTTTCATAACACACCGAGCTAAAAAAAAAAAAAAAAAAAAAAAAGGTGTGTCCTGTTTTTTAGGTGTTGGGCAGAGTCTGTCTGCTGGCTGTCACGGCACGGATCCTGAAACCCCGGGGCCCAGGTTCTGTCCTTGTCCCCTGGCTGCCTATTGACACCCAGTGTTTCCTTCCCCCATTCTGCTCTCCAGCTGCATTTGAGCTTCTGAGATGCTTAAATGAGCCCTGCCAAATCAGGCAACACTAAACTTGGCATTTTTGATATTTGTACAGTGTTTTCTGGGTTTTATCATAAAGGACAGAAGGAAGAAAAGAAAGACAGGGAAGAGAAATCCTTCCAAACTTTCCTTGCCCACCGGAAAAAAAAAAAAAAAAAAGGCAACAAGATGACAAATCTACAAATCTTTCTGGTTCCAGGGAAAGTCTTGGCTGCTCTGGAGGTCTCAGGGAGGGAGGGATGGGTGTTACGGCGGGTCCAGGGTGGTGTTACTGCAGGGAGAGTGCTCAGCAGGGCAGGTTTGGTGCTGATTCCTGCACAAAGCAGAGATGGAAGCGTGTGGAGTTAGGATTTGCTGTCCTCTGCTGGGAAACTTTCCTGTCGCAGCGTTATTCCGAGCTGCCGGCTTTTATACCTCCTTGGGCAGCTGGGGAACTAACTCAGGTGAAACAGCAAAGATGTGTTTCTTCATTAATTCTGCCAAAATCTGTAGTGATTTGGCTTCCAGCCAAATGTAATTGTGGAAGAAGAGTCCTCTGACCCCTCCAATGCTGGTCTTGCCCATCTCTGCCAGGGACACAGCTCTGCCTGCCCAGTGTCATCCCGAACTTCAGCCATTCATTAAACTTCTGCTGGGAAGAAACGTAGTGGGTTCTCCCAGTTGTGGCAGCTCAATTAACTCTCCGCTGTGCCTTATGACAGCAGTGTCCGTGCTGGGCAGGCTGAAGCTTCATCACCCAAACTGTCCTGTGTTGCGTGGTGGGGTAGATCTGTGCTCTGTAGGCCAGGAGCTGGGAAGGTGGGTAAGAACACACGCCCTCAGATTAAGAAATCTGCCGTAAATTCTGCAGAAGCTGTTTGACTACATGGTCCAAGTCCCTTCCTCTTATATCCCTCACTCCTCGGAGAACTTTCACATGTGCTGTCCCCCCTGCTGACACCTACTGAAGTCCTGAAACTGAGACGCCTTTTCCCTGTCTTCCCAAGATACCCCATGGCATCTTCAGCGCTGAAGCTGCCTCATGTAGCTGTTCCTTTGCTTCCTTTGCTTTTCCCATCTGAATGCGTTGACAAAATCGCCGTTGCGCCTCTCAAAGGATGTGTCTGCTCTTGTCACACATGACTTAGAGCGACTGGAAGGGAACTCAGTGGCCAAGAGCGGGGAGATTGCCTGATGGCATCGGGGAGGCTGACGAGAGCTGCTGCTGGCCCAGGCTGCCGGAGGACACACCACGACTGATCGCTTGTGGCTGACCGTGGGAGAAAGCTGGGCACGAGACTTGAGATTTGCAGCAAGGAACTGATAACCCCTCCTCAGCACTGAACCGAAGGGAGAGCCATGCAGAGCAGGATGGTCCCACCTCTCCTACTGTAATCAGCCCTAAACCCAGCAAAATGCACTGTTTGATTGCGTTATTATAGATGGCATTTCCCTGTTTATTCAATTTATGAAGTCTTGCCTCTGAGTGATGGCCCTGGAGGTCACGGTAACGTTGCTTTACAGCTTGATGGTACCTGCCTTTCCCCGTCTCGGGTCCTGCAAGAGCCTCGAGGAAGGAGCTGTGGCTGCAGTCGGGGACTGGTGGGGGTGAATCACGTGTCCCTTTGGAGAAGGAAGCAGGAGAAAAATACCTGTGCGAGGCTGGAGGATGTGTGCAAAGCGTTAATGCCAGCGTTCACAAGGGCACGGGTACGCTGTGCAGTGAAAATCCGTGGGTCCGAACATGCCGATTTATAGCCCTTCCGTTTCCCTGTGAGATAAGGACTTACAAAGGATGGGAACTGTTCTGGAAACCCACAGTGCAATTTGGCCTGGAAAACCCTTTCTTTGTCTTTTGGAGGCGTCAAGGAAGGGCTGAGGCACCAATGTGTAGTGGGGTGCACTGAGACCCCCCCAGAAAACACCTCTGAGAGTCCCCAGTTACAGCTGTCCCTGCCTGACGAGCGCCCTCCCCGCTTCTCCTCTGGTGAAACCTGGGGCCTGATCAAAGAGCCTCCAAAAGCAGAGAAAGTGTGACAGGATCACCCTGTTCAGCCACAGACAGCAAACGTGACCAGAGGGAGTAACACGGCACGTCTCCAGTGGCGGCTGTTGTACCACGTTTTCATTAGCTTTATAAAAGACTCTCGTTTTCAGCCAGACCTGCTTTTGCTCAGAAGCATACGTATAGCATCAAAGATCCTGATTGCAGGACAATTAATTGCTGCAGCCTGTATTTTCAGTGTGTGACATCCAGTCTTTGCTCCAGAATACGACGAAGGCGGCTGACGTACCTTTAAAAGATAACACACCCCAAGCAGATGGCAAAGCCGAAATTGCTTTTTTCCCCTAACCTCCATGCATTAGGGAAGGAGAAGGCAGAGTTAGACCTAATTCCTGACCTTTAACCATTTGTGTTTTCCTCTTCTCACGGTTCTGTTAGCTCCAGCTCATCTCTGCGGGTTAAAGGGAATAAAGACCGGGTCACTTACCCTTTGCTCAGTATCCCACCTCGTCCTCCAGAGAGCACGGGCTGCGGTCCGCTGCACTGGGTCGCACAGGGTAACCCAGAGCTCCACTGGGAAAGATGGAAGGGCCTTTCTTTGCTCTTCTTCTGCGAGGTCCAGAATTAGCTCTTCCCTAGGAGGACACCTTTGGTATTGCAAAGTTTGTTAAAACATACTGCCGATGTCAGAACTGTTTTTTATTTGTCTGCCGCAGTTCAGCCATAGACAAGAAGACAGGGGAGAAAGTGGCGATCAAGAAGCTCTGCCGCCCATTCCAGTCGGAGATCTTCGCTAAGCGAGCGTACAGAGAGCTCATGCTGTTAAAGCACATGCAACATGATAACGTAAGTACTCACTTCTCTCCATTCCTGCTGAAACAAGGGGGATTTTCTTGCCACCTGGCAGCAGGTCCTTTCTGGTGGCATCACCTTTATTTTAATTGAGAGGTCCTGACGTTTGGCACGTGCAGGTAGTCTCGGCGTTTGCTGCCTGTCTGCTGCTCCCAGTTGGCACCAGGCTGAAGCAGATGTGTAATGGGTTCTCCCGTGCATTAGTAAGAGGAAAAGCAGCTACGCAGCATAATGAGGAGTCCTTGGATTCCTCAGATGGAGTTCTTGGTGCTCACCCATCTGCGTGTACTGATAGAGAGCTGCTACCTGAGTCCCACGTGCACAGCAAATGCTTTCCAGGTTTAAATGTGGAATTCTCTCCTCCATCAGGTCATTGGGCTGCTTGATGTCTTCACCTCCGCTCCCTCCTACCAGGGATTTCAGGACTTGTAAGTTTGGAGTTTGCATTCACTCTATCTAGACTCAGCCATTGCCCAAGTTGTCTGTGACCTAGCGGCAGGATAATGGCTCGGGGTGAGGTGTGGTCCAACAGGCTGTGAGTTGAAAAGGGGACAGACTAAAGCCAGACATCCCCAAATAACAAGGAGAGTCAAAAGCACAAGTCAGTTCCCAGAATACATCAACAGATCCCGTGCCATGCTCACAGCTGGGAGAACACAGTATATGTACAGCAACGTATGTAATGAAGCGGCATTGCATTCCATGGCGTATCACATGTAGCGTGATCGGTGCTAACGCGCTGCCTGTGTGACTGCTGAGCTAAGGGGCCGCACTCTGAATGGGAGAAGTATTGTTCATCAGCCTCTGGGGCAATTAAACTGAGAATTTTAAGGATCTGGTTTTCTTTTCATCTTGATTCTGACTGTTCTTTTTTGTTGTTGTTGTTGTTGTTGGCATTTCCCTCAGTGTTGATGGTCAGGTTGGATGAGTCGTTTTCCCTTCCCCATCCTTTGGCACGAGCAGCGTGTGCCTGGGTTTAGGTTTTCGGCTGATGGCTGGGTATTTAGCAGCCTGCAGGAAAAGTGTTTGAAGGTTCTCAGAGCAGTTCCTGTTGGAAGACCGTCAACTAATTAGCAGTCTCAGCAGGCAGGCCAAAGACTGAGGGAAGCTAGGTGTTGCCTTCCCAAGGCAGGGCTGCAGAACATTACAGAGATAAATTTGGGAGCCAACACAGCAGTTTTGCAAGACTCTTTAAAGCTGCGCAAGATGTTTCAGCTCCCAGATGGTGTAAGGCTGTCCGGAATTGAACATCACTGACGTCTAAAGTAAAATAATTCAGGATCCTTAAAGTTTGGAAGGTTCTTGTTCTTACTTGACGTCAGATATCCAATATGAAGGGAGAAGAAAGAGCAATTTTCAGAGCAGGTTGAAATCCCAGCATCACTGTGAGCTCTGCCAGTCAGCCAGGGACACTCTCACAACAACTCATCTTATTTACAGTAAGTTACACAGCCAAAAAAAACCCAAACAAGTGAGAACAAGGCTAGCCTGGTTCCCTATGTTTTTCTTCTAGACTCAGGGCCTTGTCTTACTGCCTTTTAGCTACCTGGTGATGCCATACATGCGGACAGATTTACAAAAGATCATGGGACATGAATTCAGTGATGAAAAGATCCAGTACCTGGTCTACCAAATGCTGAAAGGGCTGAAGGTAGGTGGGCCTGGAGGAGTCTAGTGACTCCCCGTGTCTCCTCTGCACGTCACCTTTGGGTTGACCATAACTAAACCCCCTTCTAAGACTGTATAGGAAGATTTGGGGGTATATTTGCTGTTGAACTACTCTTGTTCCAGCACACATCAGCAAAGTGACTGCTTGTTCACATCAGTCAATTGGGTATCGAAGCAATCGGCAGTCAGAGACCTCATGATAGTTTTTCTGTGACAGCGGTAGTGTCACTCTCTGACTCCCCCAAACCCTTAGCAAAATTGTGCATAGAAAGGAAGAGGCTGGCAGCAAAGGGAGCTTCGACTGAACTCCTAACCGAGGCTCTCGGGGGAGAAGACAGGGAATGATTTTCTATTCAATAGAACAAGGAAGGAACATGCTGCTGTAACTGGCTTTGAGAGAGCAGAAAGCAATCACTGCAAACCCTGGGATGTAAAGACAATGTCTTAATGCTGCCCTCTGTAACATCCTTCGCCTGGCGTCAGAGCAGTGGCTTACAGGCATTAATGGGTTCACCTTAATAACCCTTCCCCAGATCACTGTTATCTTGAGCTTAAATAAAGGGGGGACGAACACACAGAAGGTCTAACTGGTGTGCTAAAAGCCACGTAGTCAGTTTCTGCAACTTGAATCTGATTTCCAATATTGTGTTTTAATGATGAGATTTTTTTCACATGGTTTAACATTTAAACCAACAAAGTTTTCATATCATCTACTCACTGTGTTCCTACCTGTAATCCCAAAGCCTTTGTTTGAAAGTTTGAAGCTATTAGTGTACTTGCCCTAAGGAACTATTGCTCCATATCTCCTCTTCTGCTCTATGCCTCTTCTTTGGAGCGGCAACGTAACTGCAAATACTGTCAGAAATTCACTGCAGTGATTTCTTTTCCAACTGCTGCCCTGGGGGCTGGGGACCTGCAGCAGGCTGCAGAGGTGTGTTCTCAGCAAGGTCTTGTCCGTAGCTCTCGTTTCTCTGCTGGAGAACAGAAAGTCTTGTCTGCTGGTGCTCACATTGTGGCTCCTCTTTTTATTGCAGTATATTCATTCAGCCGGCATCATCCACAGGGTAAGTTCATGTGCGCTGTTACTCTGATTTTTGTCCGTTTAGGAGAAACACAGCTTGGGCGTAAAGCTAATACATTCCTAAACATCGTTTCACTAATAGCCTGGTCTGCTCTAAGGCCTTTCTGGTGTCTGTCGCCTTTTCCCTCCTACACCCTGTATGTGTTTGGATTTGCTTATTTGTGCAGCATTTTGAGGAAATGTTGTGTTTTCTGATGAGCTGATAAGCATTTTATGATCCTTTTTGAATTAAAACTGTTGCAGGAAAAAATAAAATAGTAATCTAAAGCTGTACAGTATAGCAGGCACGGTGTCTCTGCTGTATCAATACTGGACTTGGGATGTTACGGGATCCCATCAAAGATGAGCAGAGGTTTGGCTGAGGTTCGTGTTGATGCGTTGCAAATTAAAACATCCTTATTATTCTGCTCTTGTCTGTCGTAGGACCTGAAGCCAGGGAACCTGGCTGTGAACGAAGACTGTCAGCTAAAGGTAGGTGGCAAAGCACCACTCTGTAGCATGTGGCATATCAGATCGCTGAGGAACTGCTCTGCCAGCAGGAATTTGGCACAGTCATGTTTCCTCTTGCCTTCCGAGACTCGATTCGAGGTGTTTCATTACTCGTCGGTTGCAGGCAGTGGGAAATACTCACCTGCTGATGTAACTTGCTGAATCAGGGCCCAAGACTTGGAATGAACATCCTGTCGCTGTAATTCCTGCGGCATGGCAGTTCATAATGTCTTCCTAAATAAATTCAATACTGCTGAGCAATACTTGCGTTAGGTGGACGATCTCTGAAGGATAACTGGATTCAGCCACGGTCACCCTTTGGTTCTCATTGCCATGATGGTTGTGATTCCAGACAAAGTTATTTTCAGTATTGCTCCGAAGGGTTTGCTCGCAGCTCGCTGGTGTGGCGCTCTAGCATGCGTTTTCTGTAATGTATATTGCAGGGAATGGCTCCGTTGCCTGTAAAGGTTGGGTCGAGCTATGCTCATCTCCGGTATTGAGGGAGAGGCCACCCCGTCAGCCACAAGGTGTTTTTATAGGAAAGGGTGAGTCGGGGTGGCTTGGGAGCACGCCTTTGCCACCAGGTTATGGAACAACTCAATTAAATAAAGCTCATAGAGTTGAAACTTAAGATTCAAGAAAGGAAGTGACCTTCCGGGTAGCACACAGCACTGATCCTTTCGGCAGGGTCTTCACACGGCAACTGGTTTTGCAGCTGGCTTGCAATTTACAGTGGAATTAAGACAAACCTGTTAGTTCTTTGAACTGTCCCGTGGGTGGCTGTGGGGTAGTTGGAGCTTCGTTATTATCTGATTGGATCTGCTTCGTTTCCTCTTAGAAGTAGATTCTCCCTTGCCCGCAGGATTTCTCTTTTCTTTCCTGCCCTTCCTTCTCCCTCTTCCTTTGGTCAACTGCAGATCTTGGATTTTGGCTTGGCCAGACACGCTGATGCTGAAATGACCGGCTACGTGGTTACGCGCTGGTACAGAGCCCCAGAAGTCATTCTGAACTGGATGCATTACAACCAGACAGGTGAGCTGCCGTGCTTCAGTGGTGTGACTGGCTGGTGACGAGCCCAGGGATCCCGCTGTCACGCCTGGGTCAAACCTCACATAATCCTCCAGATATTTTTCTTCTTTATCATCAGTGTCCCCTGGAGCGGAGCGAGTCCCAAAGTGGTTGCACAACTCCCAAAGCTAGTGCCTGTGGGAAATGATGAAAGCAGAGATTTTAGCAGCATGGAAAGAACAGGGGAGGGTGGAAAATAGGAGTGAAATTTAAATCAGTGCCTGCTGCAAACAACACAGCAAGCAACAGCCCCAGCAATAATTGCTGCCTTTTTACTGTCCTTTTCTTTTTTTCCTTTTTTCTCTCTGAACAGTGGATATCTGGTCTATTGGCTGTATCATGGCAGAAATGCTGACCGGGAAAACGCTGTTTAAAGGAAAAGACTGTATCCTTTCAAGCTGAACCTTTTCCCTGGGTGGAGTGATAATTCTTGGTGTGTGTGAAAGGGCTTTTATGACTGAGGCTACTGAGAAAAATAGGCGTCAGTCTGGTGGTTTACTAGGAGGTAATCACAGGGACCAGTCTTTTTGGTGAGGAAAACAGAGAGAAGATAGGAGGGGGCCAAGCTGTCCTTAGAAATACACCTCTGTGCTGGCCACGTGTGCTCTACAACCTTGTGTGGCCACAGCTCCATTCCCAAACCCTTGTGTATCCCCCAAGCCCACAGGCATATGGCCTGGATGAGTCATGTCAGCAAAACTATCCGTTGATGAAAACGGCATCCCAGGAAAGAAGCCTTAGAGCTCTTATTGCTTGCACAGTGAGTCTCTGCTCGTGTGGCTCTGTTGGGTTTGTATCGTAACCTCCTCAGAGCTCCCACGGGTCCTCAGGCTCTCCAGCACCAGCCCATGGGCTGAGCTGTTGGGGGGTGTCCAGGGCTGCCTTCCAGACGGGTAATCTTTAACGCAGCCTGGCAGACCTAGATCAACTGACTCAGATCCTGAAAGTAACGGGGCATCCAGGAGAAGACTTCGTGGAGAAGCTGGAGGACAAAGCGGTAAGAAAGTTCGCTATGGATTCAGGCCTTGCTGGCAGAGGGGTGGTGGGGTTAACTTGGCGGTGTCTTTGGGGTGGGAGAGGTGCTGCTTCTACAGCAGCAGTGAAAAGGAGCAACAGCAGTCTGTTGCACACCTGATGGATTTGGTGTTGTGTTGGACACCGGTGTGGATTGCACGGACTTTCTGCGAGGTACCTGACACCCCTGCAAACTAGTGACCTCCTCTGTTCTCCAGTTTGGCCCTTAAAACAGAAATATTTCTGTATCTCCATTGATAAAAATAGTTCCTTGCAAACTGGTCGCTGAAATGTGACATCTGGGATGATTTGCCATTCTCTCCATTTGCCTTTGCTCATCTGTGCCGTTGAGACCCAAGAGCTGTATTTCACAGCCCCCCTGGCACTTGTCCACGGGCAGTAAACGTCTGTGTTTTCCTTTCTCTTTCAGGCTAAGAGTTATATCAAGTCCCTTCCTAAAATCCCCAAGAAGGATTTGTCTGTGCTTTTCCCCAAAGCCAATCCTCAGGGTAAGTCATCTCCAGCGTTTCTTACCAGTTTTCACTGCTGGAAAGGAGACAGGCTGACTGCCACAGCTCCAGTCTTTTTTCTCTTCTCTTTCTCATAATTTCTTGCTGCTTTCTGCCTTGGAGGTTGTGCCCCTGCCCCTCCCCAGGGCAACTACGTATGAATTAAAAGCAAAATGATTATTGGTATTACAATGGTGATGTTCTGGTGTTCTTGGCCATTTACTGCTTTCTTTTTTTATTATTATTTTGAAAAACTTTTTAAATGACATGTCCTGTAAAGTACAATATTTAAGGAAGAGATAAACTTCATACTCTCGTATCAACAAGCCCAAAGAGAGCAAGTGCTGGGTATAACAGGATGTCAGGTTGCGGGATGCAAATTATGGGATTAGGACAGTTGCATGTATCAGCTCCACTTGGTATGAGAGTTGGGGTGAATTTTGGCTGATACTGGCTTCCGGAGCTTGTTGCTTGTAGCCAAGGAGGTGCTATTATGATCAGCAGCATTTAAATAAAGAAACCAGCTCTTCATTTTTTACATTATTATTTCCCAGCTCCACATGTAAGGCATCATCAGTTTTGGTAAGGTGCTAAGAGAGTCCCACAGTCCACACTAGTAATTTATTTATTTATTTATTTTTCTTTAGAGAACGGCTTACATCCTAACTGTTTGCTGAACACCTGGATCTATTGATATTTAACAGGCAGCTGAGATGTGCATTTTTAGGGTAAAAATTGATCTCTTACAAGGAGCTCTTTTCCCAAGTAGATTAGAGGTGAGAGCAAGCAAAACTCTTTTAAAAGCTGAAAGGAGGAAAGCATTCAGATGTTAAAACCAAGGGGGGGGAGCAGAGCTGACAGGATAGTTGGTATCTGAGTTTCCTGCCTTCCTGTTTACCAGGGATGTATAGATTTCTGTATAGATTACACATGTTAAGATTCCTTTGAGTTGTGGGGGTCAGAGCGAAAGCAAATGATTAAAACTGAAAAATACCTTGAAGTTACCAGCTTGCTCTTTATGTTCTTGCAGCCCCATCTGTGCAGCATGGCCTAGTCAAGACTAATTTGTTATTTCTGCACAATTTACACCTCCAGCTCTGTTAGTAAGAGCTCCCTAAGGCTGCTGTTGGGCAGACTTTGCATCCCCACTGATGGGAGCTCCACGCTACCTTGGCCGGGATGAGGAATCTCTTTCGTTTTCAGGTCTGGAGAATGTAGTACCGGAAACAATAGTCCCGTCACCTGCGGGGCTCATGTGCAGGGTGCCTGTTCTCCATCGCACCTTGCTTAGCCCTGTTCCTGTCTTCTCCTACAGCAGTGGACCTGCTTGACAAGATGTTGCAACTTGACGTCGAAAAGCGCCTTACAGCGACGGAGGCGTTGGCTCACCCCTATTTCGACCAGTTCCGAGACGTTGAGGAGGAGACAGAAGCACAACAGTCCTATGATGATTCTCTGGAACACGAAAAGCTTTCGATAGATGAGTGGAGAAGTAAGAAGTATATCATCTTTGAGCTTCCTCTCTAGCATGAGACTTTCCTACCTCTCTCTCTTTACTGTGCACATGCTGAGTAAGGCTGCAGTTGTCTGCTGGTGCCTCGATGATAGTGCCCATCTCCCTGGCCTCGCCCTTGCATTTATGCATTCAGCAAAGATTCCTCCAGCACTTCAGGCAGACTTCTTTTCCCTCTCTGCTCTGTCTATCTCTTCCAGCTTGTACCTGCCACATACCCTCCAATGAATACCTCCTCTCTGCACATATAACATTCAAACTTTCATTTATGTCCACTAAAATCACACATTCATGGCTATTTTGTTCTGTTTTTCAAGAGCACATTTACAAGGAGATCTTGTCCTTCAGTCCCATTGCACGGAAGGACTCAAAGAAGCGAAGTGGGATGTCTCTATAGCGACTGGTGCGGCTGTGGCTGGGAATCACTTCTCCTAGATGATGGATTGGGTTTACTCCATGCTGCCTTGCTGGTAGCCGTCGTTTGGCCTGTGGGACTTCTCTGTGTGCCAACATAAGGATGATGCTCTGCTGTGGGCATTGGACTTTATTCTACTAAAGGGGGAAGCACCCCAAACACTTTTCAACACAAAAGATAAATATATTCTCATTGAAACTAAGTGGTAGAATTTTACCTGGTGTTTCTTTATTATTTTTTTTTATATTTTTCCACTTGAGAGAGCAGGGGTTTCATTGCTCCCGTCTCATTAGTCTTTCCAAGCACAGGTTTTAGTCCATTAATTATGGATAAGGTAAAGAAAAAGGTAAAATTGTCTGGGAAGTGAGTCCCAAGCAAAATAATTAGAAATAGTGAAATTCAGCATAAGAAGACTTTATCCAATCTAACTCTGAGTGCGTCCCTGAGCAGCCAAACACCATCCAGCACAGCAAGGTTGCTGGAATGGTGGATCTAATCCACCATGGGAATCCAGTCGATCATGGGATCGCTCCGTGTTCAAAGCAGTTCCGAACCCTTGCTATACACACAGCACCTTGCTAGTGTGCTTCTCCCTCTGGACAGCTGCTGCCTCCTCTTTTTTTTTGCTCTGCTTATTTCATTCCCTGGGTTTTGATCAGTGCCGTCTCCTTATTGCTGGCTGCAAACACATGCTGGGAATTCAAGGCTGCTTCCCCCATTGAGACACCGCGTGTCCCAAGGAGCTGGGTTATAATCTTACACGCCTGCTGCCCGCCCTTTCTGCTCAGCTGTCTTTCCCCAACGGTTCTGTCTTCACCATGCTTATCTCTGGCTGAGCCCCCTCTGCCTGCAGTCACCCTGCCTGCTCCAGGCTGCCTTTATCTCTCAGCAGGGCTGGGGTTCCCTTACGCAGCCCAGCGATGTGACCCCTTGTGTTCTCATACCTCCTGCCCTGCGGGATCGGTTAAACCCGGGATCCTCTGCTTCAGTTCTCTCTAACGGCAGCCCGTTCCTCAACACAGAGAGACATTTAAACGGATCATTTGGAAAATAGTTAATTGTCAGTCCTAAGGCTCAGGTCCCAAGGTAACTAAAATAAAAAAGGGTTCATATATTGGGGAGAAAATGGCAGAGAAGTATGTTGCGTGAACAACGTAGTATTAGCAGAAAGAGGAATACAACGCTTCAGCTCAATGGCCACAGAAAATAAGTTCAGATATCTTAGTTTCTTGGTATCAGATTAACTCCTTCAGTCGACATCATTATAAATTGCATTTAAGATAATCTTATTAAATAGAATATCTCACAAAACCCACTACAGGCTAGAAAACATCCTTGTGAGCAAGAGCTTCACAGATTGCCTTTACTGTGCTTTCACTGAGGTTTTGCATTTTTTTATTTTGTCTATGCAAATTTTAATTCCTTCACTTATTTAGTGAGTAATTCTTGGTAGCTATAAGAAATTGCCTTCTCTGAGATGCTCAGAGTCCCCACATGTGACAGAGTGGGACTGTACGGCACTGCTGGCACTCAGCTGGGGAGAGTGCGTGTCCCCAGCCAGCTGCATCCAGCCCTGCTCTAACATGGTTTCTTTAGTAGGTATAAAGTTTTATATGAGACAAAACCCAACACAATAATCTCTTTTTTGCTCCTGGATGCGGACAAGAAAAAATGTACAATGATGTGAGACAATCCCGACAACTTGCCTGGATTTAATTGCTTTGGAAAGGTGTTCAGATAGTATCATGATAAGAGAGTATGATACACAAATGGGGGGAAGCTGTTTTATGAATGCAAACCAACCAGCCAGTCATCTGGATCCTCCCTCCAGGGAAAGTTTGTTCCATCTTTTGGTTCTACAATATGCTAAATAGTTTGTTCAAATTTAAAAGTCTGGTTTGATCTTTAAAGTAATTTGATGTACTGGAGGTGTAGCGATCTCATCTGAAGCCTGGCGTTTTTTGATGCGTATGCGTCAGTCTGTCCCAAGCCACCACTCGGGTACACGGGTGTTTGCTAGGAATGTTATTGCCATTAGAACAGAGGAGAGAGGAAAAATAATTACAAGAGCAAAATAAGCAAATGGGATCTGGAAGTGACTGTGGTGTTATTACAACTGCGTCTGCAGGTTCTTGCCTTGGTGAGTTCAGGTCTTACATGAACTTACATCTAAATACTTGTGCTTAAAGTAATCCAAGCGTAACTTATCCCCAGAGTGGGATACTTCAGGATGGCAACTGTGGAAGAGCAGAGGTTTGGGGAGTAAGGGGACTCCAAGGTAGTTTCAAAGTCTGGTACTTTTGTTACGTAAATTCCTGCCTCTCTTTCTGATTCGTCTTGATGACCTCTAGGCAATACCTCTCATTAGTCCTTTTGAAATACATCCCATACGCACTTGTGTGGCTTATTCTAAAGCAAGTAACTGCTAGGTCCTGACCACCGGTATCTGAGGTGAAGTCCAAGAGAGCGGACAGTATTTTTTTGAGAATTTTTCCCTTCCTTCTCTATGCTTGGAAGTTCTCATTGTCCACATGCTAAACAGTTAATTGCCAGATAGGGTCTTTGGGGGCTCTTTATCCCCTCTCTGCAGTGCTACAGAATAGATTTTACTTCCCCCCCCCGACAGGCCTTTATTTATTCCTGCTCAAAATATGAATGAGTATGCTTCATTCCCACAAAAAATCTTTAAATATGTATTAGGACGCCCCCCAACCCGTCACTTTGGTTAATAATCACAGTCCTAGAAATGCAAATTGTTAACCCAAAATTTATAAAGATACTTACAAAAAAAGGGACCTAATTTTCTGCTGGTTATATGCTGAGCGGGACACAAGTGCACAGCCATCTGTAAAGAGTGATTCTCTAATCAGGCATCTACCTGCAGCTCTGCTGAAGGATGGAAATCGTTAGTTTTCTTGAATGAAGTCTACTAAACCTCTGCACCGGTTACGTGTCCCTGGGTATTAATGTTAGTGCAGAGACAATCCTGAACAGTAACGGAGCTACGATTCACTGGGGTTCAGTATCTTCCGTGGTCTGACAGTCTGCACAGGAGCTCAGACTTATGCCATCAGTACCTTTTGCAGGGGTCTTCTGGGAAGCTATCAGGCGTAAGGTTCGCCAGCAGTAACACAGGTTTGTCAGATATAAAACAATGTAAAAAATATCTACACGAATATAGATCTGTTTCGGACACACATTTTTTCTTGACCATTACAGGTGTTTGGTTGCCAGAGCTGTCCAGCTCTTAGAGATCTCTTGCCAATGTATTCTGCCTGCCGTTGACAGCAAAAACTATAAATATCTCTAAATTATTGCAATACCATTCCAAATCCTTTCCTGTATACCGGTGGCAAGGCACAGACCCACCCTGCAATCCAGAGGTGTGACTGCGGCTCACCCAAGCATATCTGAACTGGTTTTACGCTACTGAGCTCGATATTAATAGCACAGTCTGGGAAGTGGCAAGGAGCTCAGCACAAGTTAGCCTGAATATTTACCCAGGATCTTTAGAATTTTTTTTTTCAGCCTGTACTGAATCTGGTGTCTCTGCAGACCCACGGCTTATTGATATAGTCACTAGACATTTCAACGCTAGGCAGGTATGACTGTTAGTCCAAAGGTGTTATCACAACTGCAGCATAAGTATCTTCCTAGTTGGCATCTTCTTCCTTATTACAGTTGGTCAGGTCCAGCCGGTCATTCCAAAGTCCATCCCAAGGGACATGTGCCAAGAGATGAGCAGCTTCTCTGCGCGAAATCTCAGAGGACGCATTCCCGAGGGCTACAGAAAAGTATTTGTTGAGAAGGTATATGAACTCAGTAATATATGCAGTATTTCTCAACTCTCCGCCCCTTCTGTAGCTGCTGAGTCATTTTAGTTTGGTTTAGCCAGGATGGACGCTTTCAGTACTCTAATTTTCTTTGCCTTAAGTGATATCTGGTTTTGCTGTACAGACCTCAAATAAGTGAAAAATGCAATGTTACCAGAATTTTCTGAGCTCTCACCTCCACTGCGAACCAGACAAAGTGATGTCATGTTTCTTGGCTGTCTCTCTGTTGCAGCTCATGCCATGTAGTGCTTGGGATAACCCTCCAGCGACTGTAGCTTTCTGATACGATGGTGTTGATGGTATCGTGCTGTAGCTGCGCAGATGCTCCGCACTGATGAGATGTGGTTTCTCTTGGCTCATATCTTTCTGGGCCACATATGAGCACTTCGCCTCACTCTGCTCGTAGGTAGGGACAGTGAGCACAGAACCGTTGTGATGTTCCTGCTATTCCCTTGAAATTCAATGGTTTTGTTACAAAGTACTCCAAAAAGTTGGGCTGGAGGACATGCAGCGGTGTCCTGCTGACTCTGTCTTGAAGAACACCAGCTTGATGAGTGTAAGGGACCATCCTTTCTTCTTCCTAAGTGTGAGAAAACCTGCATTTTCCTTGAACAGTGGAAGGGAGAAGTTCCAGCTGCATCGGTCCAACAGCAGTTGAAATATTGTCCTTTTGAACCTGGCATCTGACTCAGCTGCCATGTCCGCTGCGTAATCTTTAACAGAGGTCAGAGTGGAGCTCTCTGCAGCTGCCATAAAGCTCTCGGAGAGCTGCAGACGTTTAGAGCTGCCTCTGCCCTGGTAAAATGAGGCTTGGTGGTTAGCAGCAGAGGGGCATCATCCAGGTGAGTGTATGCAAACGCAGAGGGAGATGTCTCAGCACTGTGGGTGAGGCAGGCTGGCCTCCTGACTATTACATAGCTATGGACATAGAGAGGCAGAGAAGTCTTAAAAGCACAATCTTGTAGAGGAAAAAGTGAGTAAATCTATGGAGACTTTTGGAGTAGAGAGCTTTCTTTCAGAAAGTCATCTGTTAAGGTGAAGAACCTGTTCAGACAGAACTCATAAACCACTTTAAATGGGAATTTAGAGTGTGATTTCTTAGTCTTCCTGTCCCTCGTCAAAAGGGGATAGGCAGAGCTGAAGAGGATTGGAGTTGGCTGTCTGTCTGTAATGATGGCTGAGAGAGAAAACATCTTCATGATCAAGTAATCTACTGAGCAATCTACTGGTGGTTGAAAAGGAGCCTCCATAGCTTCAGAGAATAACCTGAGATGCCCTTCAGGAATTGTCTGTCTGACCGGAGGACGAGCATGGAAAAGGCACTGGGACTTCTGATATGAACAGGTGTGAGAAGAACAAGCATGAACACAACTGAGTACACAGGTTTTGCTGTCAATGACAGCGAATGTTATTCCCACTTGTTTCCGGGATAGCATGTAAAAAAGTTTCTTCAGTATCAGTCTTTCTGCTGAATACGCTTCCAGAAAACATGTTGTTTCAGGGCCTGGGTTTCTCGGTAGGTTTTCTCTTTTGGGAGCTTACGCTGAATGCTCTGAAATGGTGAGAGCAATCTCAACAGCTGGTGTGTGGGCTCTGTGCTCTGCTTCCATTAATTCACCCACCAACCCTGTACAGTGACCCTTCAGCACGCTGTCCGAGAGCCAAGCACTATTTCTTCTGCAATTCCCAATACCCTGACAAACGCGGGGAGCTGGTGCTCTGCACGCCCAGGAGCCATGGACGTGTGCACGTATTTGTTTTTCATGGTGTGTACCAGCCAGAAACTCAAAATAGATAGCAGGAAATGTAGCAGGTTGGTAGTGGAAAGACAGTGTCTGTTTGTAAAGACCAACTGTCCTACTGTTCGTATGGCATCTGAGGACGCGTTTCAATGAAGAGGAATCAGCTACTTGAAGGAAAAAAAAAATCATATTCACATTTCATGGAAGGAGTCTGAAAAACACCTACTCGACAGAGCCAGTGACTCAGGCCAAGGCTTAAAATACTTAAAAATCAGTACACGAAACAGGGGTGGGATTGACCCTGACAGAGACTGTTAGTCAAAGAAGCACTGATCTCAGCTGAGGTGCGCCTGGTAGATGACCCACACTGCCACATAACTGATGCATATTCCTTTCGTTAGGGTTTTTTTTTTTCCCCCTTGCTTAGTTTACATACTTAAAAATACAAAATTGAGTGATAAAAATCACTCAGCCATTAAGTGAACATCCAACATTCCATCAGTTAGGCCAGTCAGAAATATGTTTGCTGTTTATATTTAATATAATCATTAAGATGTATGATAAAAACTTATATGGATACGACTTCTTCATACATAACATACAGATGGTTACCTTGAAATACTACTTACTTGTTAGTCCTGCATTTATTTCTGAGTTTATTATCTGAGCATTTTTTGTTTATTTGGAAAGTGAAGCCTTCATCATAAACAATCTTCCTGGGTAAATTTTGACAGCTAATTAGGTCTGTGAAGTTGCAAGTTTATGGGACATATTTATTAGGTACTTCCAGATGTAAGTGGAAAAGAAAAAGCAGATGAAGCAATGATTTTTTTAAAATTATTATTATTTTCTTTCTTAAGAGACAGTACAAAATTATCAGTTCTTTTTAATAGACACAACATTTGCCATGTTTTGGACACCACCTAGAAACCTTTCAGTGCAGAGCTTTGAAAATATCTACAGCCTCTTAGAAAACCAAAGGCTTATTTTATCTTATAGGAGAAAGAGAGAGAATCTGTTTTCGTATTTAACCTTTTCACATTCTAGGTAGCAGGCTAAACAAGTAATTTTCAGGTTTTAAGTATGGGATAACGGGAGAGAAGGAAAACAGAGAAAATTATGAACACATCTGAGAACTCTAGTGAGATACTGTACAAAGGATGGTTAATACCTTTTCATATTTCCATGTCTGAGTCTCGCCTAAGCAGCCCGGCAAAGCGTTCCTAATCCTCTGCTGTTTCCCGTATCGCGGGTCAGTGGCGTGTTGGCTGGTAACGTGATTATGGCTCTTTTTCTTTTCCCAACTAAGAGAAACAAGACATGAAAGAGAAAGATTGAATGAAGACCAAAATAGCCAGCACTAATTCATTTCCCCCCCCAAACAGATGAATGCTTGCTGCGCTAATTGCAGTTATGTTCAAGGCCATCAGCATTACTACACCGTGAAAATGTCAGTGTTTCCAGGTGTTTTGGGATGTTTTGCCCCATTTCTCTCTACAAGGCCGTTTCCTGAGCACACAGGGTTTATACGTTTTTTAATGTAACGTTCAGCCAGTAGTGCTGCTTCACAACTAATTCAGTCAGCACTTTGGCTGATTGATACCTCCTTTTTTGTTGGATTGCGCTCTATTAAATAATACTGAAAGGTTAGTATATATCTTCAACCCTCATTGATTTTCTGTTAAATGAGAGTGAGTTAACTCCTTTTAGCCAAGTTTGGCTGGAAAAAGAAAAATTCTTTCCCCATCAACTATGATTTCATATCTGTCTGCAGAACACTTCACCTGAAAATGGTTTTAAAGCTATGATTTGCATGTTAAGATTAAAAAAAGGAACATCACCAAGGTGATAGCGCTGAGTCTTCATGTCACCTCTCTGAAGTTAGTGGGACTGAACACGGTTATATATAGTCCACACAAAACCAGGGTCTTAGAAAGTGCAGCTGAGCACTTGCAAATCCAGCTGAAATAAACTCCAGCTAAGGTTAATCGCTTTGAGATACCAGGCTTTTAACCTTTAATGTGCACAGGTCCTTTTTAGCAATTGCATTAATTTCAACAATTCTGAAGAAAATGGCCACAGAACAAACAGCTGAAGCACAGGCACCAACATTACACATTTTTGAGGCTTAATGAATCAACAGACAAAAAAGGTCAGTTCTCAATTCCAAGTGATAATTTTCTCCCCTTTTTAAGTATGTTTTACGTACTCGAATAAAGATGAAAAAAAATTGTAATATGATTGAAGGTGCCCAGCTCTGTTTGAACTGCCTTGGCTGCTGTTTTCATTTGAAGTGACGTCGCTGGTTTTGAACTTGCACCCTTTAAAAACCGGGAGAGCGAAGAAATTGAATTAAGTTGTGCCTCTGGGATTTGAGATAAGTTCAGCATGTTGTGGGGTTTTTTTCAACTAACACATTAGTTCCACAGCTCTATTATAAAATTAAATGATGGATAACTTGTTTTGATTTTCTAACACATGGCCCCCAGTCTCTGGAGATGTCTGTACATCGCTTTGTGCATGAGCCATCCCACTGAACTTAACGTGGCTATTCACATGCTTGATGTTAAGCAGGTATGCAAATCATTGCAAGACTGGAACCTAATGTGATTATAATAAGCCAATTCCAGTGTGAATCTAAGAGTATAGAGTTTCAAAACTGAGGTCAAAATGAAAAAGTTTGAAAAAGCTTGTCATATTTAAAAACAAACAAACAAACAAACTAAAAATGCAGGGAAAAAACCCACTGTTAAAGTGAAGTTGTCACATAAAGAAGGAAAATGAGACAGTGAAGTTGCTCATCGATTATTGAAATGATTTTATTTAGTGTTTAATTGTCTTCCCAACACTCAGCTTGGAAGCAACCTATAGATTTTTATTTGTTTTTAATCCTTCACAGATAGAAGTGTGCTGTTGCATAGTTGTTCTGTTGGGGTTAGGCGAGATCCTGTGTAAATCAGTGAGAGTACTGGGACTTTATTTCAAAATCTTTGATATGTTATTTTTCATGCAGGACGAGAATAGAATATATTGAGTTCTGATGTGTTAACAGTAGATACTTTGAGAGGTATACGTAGAAAGGAGTACTTAGAGGTTGACACGTAAGGCTGCTCAGCATTAAATAACATGTTTTCCCATGCTTTTAAGACTTCAACAACCTCTGGTCCAACCCGAGTGCTTTGTAAAACATACTTGTCATACTCTTTGGCTGCTCTCAGATTCCACAGTTAACATACATTAAAAGACAAAAGATCTATAGTTGAACTGTAAATGAGGGAAAATAGCATTCATTTTTTCCTTTGAAAACAATTCAGTTAATTCTATAAATTCAGCTGGTAATATTATGCAATACTCTGCACGATCGTGAGTGGGAGGTGGAGTGCACATATGCCCAAGTATGTGGTGCACGCTATAAAAAATAAGTGTAGGAGCCTCTGCGGTTCCTATCTCACCACTTATCTCAGTTGCAAACATAACTTCTTCCTCGCTCATTCCTCTCAGTCCCTCTCTTGCTGTCCTTCCACCCTGTCACACCTCCGCACGTTAGGAGCCCATCTGGACCTCACGTATCAGACTAGAGAATAAATACAGGCTTTTATTATTCCCACCGTTTGGTTGATGTTGCTGGTTTGGGTTAGGGGTGGCAAAGAGGAGGCTATGGGCTCTCTGGGGGTGCAGCCGGGCCACGGTCCAGCACCTGGTGATGCTCCCGCGCATTTGGGGGGGGCCGCACACCTCCCGCGGATGAAGGCACCCCAAAAAAATCCAATCTGCCCACACCCAGTGGCCGGGGGGGCTCCTAGAAATGGACCCCCACGGCTGTACCCAAGCTCCCGGCCCGAAGAAAGGGGGGGGGGGGACGGGGGGGGACACACGACACGGGAGGACAGTTCCCCTCCCCGGCCGGGGAACGAAGGGGGGGGGGGGTAGGGTGTCCCCCGCCATGAGGGACACCCCCTCCCTCCCCTCACCCCCCCGGGGGCCTCCCGTTCGGCGCGGCCCGGGGGTGGGAAGGGAGCGGGGAGGGGCGGGCGGTCCCTGCCCGCGGGGAGGGGGGGAGAGCGAAGCTCGGCAGCCCCCTCCCCCGCCTGCCCGCTGGCTGCCGCCTTTCCTCGCCGCTCGGCCGGGCTACGCTTGCTGCCGCCGCCGCCACCGCCTCCATCTTGTGCCTGTGTCCCCGCTCCCCCCCCCCACCCCCACCTCTTCGCCTCCACACAGCACCGGGGGCGCTGGAGCGAGCGGGGCCCCGGGGAGGGTGGGGGGGAGCGGGGGGGAGGTGAGGGTGGCGGGGGGCGAAGCGGCACCGGGGCCGGAGCGGCAGCGGCGGGAGCAGCGGCATGAGGAGGCGGCGCTGAGGAGGCGGCGGCGGCGGTGGTGTTGGTGGTAGCCGGAGAGGACGGAGCCGACATCTTGTGCCCTCCCCTCCCGCCGCCGGCTGGGTGAGCCCGTCCGCCCCAGGGGGAGGGGAGGGGAGGGGGAGGCGGAAAGAGAGGATTTAAAAAAAAAAAAAAAAAAAGGAAAAAAAAAGAAAAAAATTCCCCCAAATAGGAGGCGGCGGCAACGGTGGAGACCGCCGCGGCGGCGCGCTGAGGCGGCCAGGTAAAGCGCTGCGCGGGAGGCCGCGACACCCTTCCCTCAGGGGGTCTCTCCTCCCTCACACACCCCCGCGCCGGGGTCGCGGGAAGGTGACCGGGCGGGCGGGAAGGAGCTCGGGGAGGTCGGTGCAGCCGCAGCTTGGCGAGGCCCCGTGTCCCCCGCGCGGCGGGACCGGCCTGCGTCTCCTCGCCGAGGAGGGAGAGGCGGCGGCGAGCGCCTGAGGAGGGGGAACGGGCAGCGCCGTGTCAACAGGGCCCCCCCCTTGTCGCCATCTTGGCCTCCCCTCTTCGCGGCGCCCGTGGGGACCCCGCCCACCTTCTCCCACGCTATTGGCCCAGGCGGGGCCGAGCGCACCCCCCTTTAGGCCCGCAAAGCCTTGCGTTGCTATTGGTGATGGAGCTGGGATGGGCGGCGGCGACAGCCAATAGGTTCGCGGCGCTGCCTGTTCGCTCTCTCGCTCCCCGCCGCCCCGGTCCCGCTCCCCTTGGGGGCTCTTTTCGCTCCCCGGGGGGCGCTGGGCCCGCCCCGCTGGGGGACGCTGCTGAGGACTGGCGTAGCTCATCGCACGCACCCGCCGCGCCTTCTCCTCCCCCGCGGGTGGCTCTGTTTTTGTCCGGGTCCCTGCTGTGTCTTGACCCAGATCGCTGGCCTCTACCGGGGCTCCCTGGAGGGATCCCACAGCCCTCGCTGCACAGTGGAGCCTCTGAGAGGAGCTCCCGGCCAGCACCTGATGCAGCTCGTGGTGTGTCACGGTTCCCTCAGAGCGCTGCTGAGGCCAGGCACGGCTCATGGCATGTCACGGTTCCCTCAGAGCGCTGCTGAGGCCAGGCACAGCTCATGGCATGTCACGGTTCCCTCAGAGCGCTGCTGAGGCCAGGCACGGCTCATGGCATGTCACGGTTCCCTCAGAGCGCTGCTGAGGCCAGGCACAGCTCATGGCATGTCACGGTTCCCTCAGAGCGCTGCTGAGGCCAGGCACGGCTCATGGCATGTCACGGTTCCCTCAGAGCGCTGCTGAGGCCAGGCACAGCTCATGGCATGTCACGGTTCCCTCAGAGCGCTGCTGAGGCCAGGCACGGCTCATGGCATGTCACGGTTCCCTCAGAGCGCTGCTGAGGCCAGGCACAGCTCATGGCATGGCCTATCTGTTGCTGAACCCAGACTTTACCTTAAACTTCATCCGCAGTCCGCCATGATGTCTCACACCCTGCCAGCTCTGGAGGGAGCTCCTATCCGGTGGCCTGGGGCATCTCCTGTCAGCTCGGCTTGGTTACAGAAATATCAGGGGATCGATAAAGATCTGTGCGTGTGCCGGTGCAGGCAGCTCTCTGCAATGTCTGCTGAGCACTGACACACTTTGTTGTAGGCATCAGTGTGGGTGTGAGGAGAGTAAACCCTTGCCGGGTGCGTGAGGGGAATATGGGCCCGTGGCGGGAACACGGAGGGACATCAGGAGCTTCACCCAGTGTTTTTGGTTGGTGAGAGAAAGGCGGAAAGAGGGCTGTGACTGTTCCAGGCCGTTTCTTTCCTCTGGCATCTGTTGCCTTTATTTTGCGGACGTGTTTCTTGAATAGCTCTGTAGGTGTCTGTTCCCTGCTGGGCAGGAAGGGGTTTTAAATGCAGCGACAAGTGGCTGCGTGGCTGCCAGCGTGGGCCAGGGACGAGGAGGAACGTCTCCAAGACCTTGTGTTTGACATGGTGCCCCAGAGAGAGGCAGTCTTTGGTTACATCAAGCCCCAAACTGTTTAGGGCTGTACGTGGTGTAGTCACTGCTGGTAATCATGGTGCATCAGAGTGGAACGAGAGCCACCTTGTTCCCATCTGTTGCTGCCCACTGAGGTCCAGGTGGCCTTCTCCTCGCTGCAAGTTATTGAAGGTCTTCATCCTCGAGGGACCAAGCTCTTCATCATTGGGGGACCTGGCTCTTCACTGGGTTCCCCAAGCCATGCTGAAAAGGGCCGGGAAGCTCTGCCAGCAGCTCTGCCTTGAGCTCCAGCCTTGTGTCCTCTGCCGGTTAGCAAAGAAACCTGGCGCTGGAAGGAATATCCTTGGTTGTCAGCATGGGAAGGCTGGAAAGAAGGACTGCGGTGGGAAGGAGACAGAGGTCTTCTGTGGTGCAAGAGGATGCCTCTGCCCCTCAGAAATGCCCAATGCAGTATTGCATGGGGGTATGTCACAGCAATGTTTAGCCTTTAGAGGATCCACTTGTGCTGGATTTTTTAAGGCTGTGTGTACAATAGGGGCCTATATTGCGATATTGTTCGATATGAGGATCTTTCGTTTTTTTTTTTTTCAGTGGAGCTTTCAACCCCTGGTAGTAAATTTAAATCTCTTGATGATGGGCTGCTGCTTAGCTGCTTTTTGCAGCCCCCAGGCGTCTCTGGCCCACAGGTGTGACAACTGCTGTTTGGGGGGAGAGTTGAACTATTCCTGAGCGAACTCCTGGGGTAGAATTAAGTTCATCCCTGGTGGCTTTGTGCGTTGTAGCTGTGTTGTTTGCTCAGTTGTGCTCTCTAGGAACCTCATCCTCTGCTCCTGGCGCAATACCCAGCGGAAATGGACGATGGGAGATTTTTGGAAAAGCACACTGTGGCGACTGCGAGAGGACAACTGAACTTTCTGCTTTCACATCAGCAACCTTTGTCCGTGGTGCGACAGAAACAGCATGGGCTGAAATAGCATTTAACCCTGCCGAAGTCACCTCTGTTCAGCGTTTCAGTGTGCACGGGTGCTGTTTGCAGAGGGATTACTTTTTATCCATGGCTGGGAGGTGTTTTCAAGTGTGCCAAGAAGATCAAAACATTCCTAGATTGCTGCTTAGAAGTTTCTGTGTTGCAGACAAGGTTGCAGTGTTCAGCTCGGTGGGTCTGAGTTCATTTCGTTGCTGCTTTCAAGGTATTTCCGAAGTGGGTAGCTGTGTCTCTCCTAATATCCAGGTGCATGTCTTATCCCCAGCACTCAGCTCTTGCTGGCAGCAATTTCCATGCCATTTTAGATGCTTCCGCATAGTGCTAAGTAATTGTGTGTTTTACAAATGAGTTGGTTTATGGCAGTCGGTTGCTGCGGTGGAAAGCCCACTTTGGGTAATTTCTCTAGACAATATACTGATTGTTTCACTAAAGCAGCAGGAACGCTGTACCCTTGTTTTTTCCCCATCAACAGGTACAGTGACCCTTCCTTGAGGTGCTTGTTTCGCTTAAATTTGAACTCCCAGCAATCAGCTAATGCCTTGTTTTTTCCTGAATGCAGTATTAAACACGAGTGTGGTTAGCTCATGCTAATTACTTTATCCTCCAATATCTTTTGCACGTATATCTTTTTGCCTCCAGTATCTTCTTTGCTCATAACCCACCTGAATTGCAAGAGAGCTGTTTGTCAGCAAGATTTTCTAGTTTTTTCATTTGATGATCAAGTTGCTTTTATACCCTTATTTTTTAAATTATTTTTTCCTGCTGATAGAAGGTGTTGGAGCTTGGCTGGGACCAGTGCAGTTGGGTGTCTCCAGTCTGCTGATCAAGTGGCTGATTACAGTTTTAAGGCAAAGGTCCCGAAATTTGTGGTACCTGTATTTGCAGGTGGAAATTGTCATCTGAAATGAAATTGTGCCTGCAGGCTCCATTGTTGTGGGTGTGTGTACTGAAACTGGCACCTGCAGCTTTTTTCTCTGAATACAAAGGAGAGTTTGGAAATTTGCAAAACCTGTTTGTTTCTTAGGACACATGTTGTATCATGGGTTAATGTCCTGCTTCACAGAGCCAGTACTTTAAAGAAAAATGTGTTGCTCCTGGAATTTGTTACTTCTTTTTGGAGTAAGCTCAGGACTTCTTGTTAGGTCCTGGTCCTGCGAGGTGCTGCTTGCTCTGACGCACGTGATTGAGGGTTTGTGGAGCGATGTCCTTCATAGAGAAGAAATAATGCAATGGCTAAGTACAAATTACACGTTTGTAGTGTGTTTTCTTGTCTGTGGGTTCCACAGAAAGGGGATGAAAGTGTGGATTGCTCTAAATAAGGGTGAGGTGCTGGTTCAGGCCTCTGTGTAGCAGCAGATAAGTTCTGGGCTGACTTATCTTTTCAGGGAGATTTTACATTTGCTTTTCTTTGTCTTCTCTCTGGCTTGTTTCAGCCTCAGCTTGTTTTTTCCCATAACTCATGTTCCCATCCCTGACGCTGCCCTACTCGCTTGCATTACTCACTTGGCTTACTCTTCGCTGCCTCCCTCCTTCGCCCTCAGATCGCCAGGCTCCTGCCCCTGAGTCTCCATCCTCCCCCAGCTCACTTCGCCGGCTCCGGGCTTCTGCTCTGCTCCCCCTCAACGGGCACCTCCTTAGTGTCAGGGGCTGACTCTCAAATAATTATCTGGGTTGCTGATTAGCAGTTTGTGGGGGCAGAGCTGCCTTGGGCTTTTCGTTAAGGTTCCGAGCGAACATTGCTGCATGGTTCCTGGTGCAATCCAGAAGCTGTTTTGCTGCTTTCCTGCTTTTACCCCTGTGGACCCTCTATCAGAACCGGCTTAGGTGCTTGAACACGGATTGTGGCTCCAGAGGAGCTAACGCTGAGCCAAAACTAGTAAGTCCTTCTGGATCTGTGCTGCTTTTTTTCGTGGTCATTCCCCTCTGCTTCCTCACGGATCCCAGTGAGGAGCAGAAGGGATGCACATCTAGCAGCTGCTGCATTGCCAGTTCATCTTCTGGTTCTGTTTGGGCTTTTGGGAAGGACACAGTCCATTCAATGCACACTGGAGAGTGGTGCAGGGAACAGCTACATCTGCAAGAGAAGGGAAGGCAAAGCTGGTGGATGATTTTTCATTATGGGACTTTTGCATCTGCAATGAGGGAGCACTGCTAGTTTTCTCATATGGAGCTCAGTGACAAAAAAAATAGGGAACTGCTTTCACAGGGCAGGAACTGTGTTTTCTTTTCCATCTGGAAAACATCCAGCACATTTTATGTGCTATTGGGGAAATAAAAGAAAAGCCGCAGGCAAAAGAACAGAGAAGAACTCCTTGGCTTGAGTGAACTTAGTATGTGAACGTTGCAAGCAGGTGTGGTAAGTGCTGTTTGAATTTTGGAGGAACTGAATGGTTTGCTGAGCTGAATGCACAGCAGACTCTTTGGATACTATACTGTAAAGTATATTTCAGCTTTTCTCATCCAGTGGTATGGGGGCTATATACATCTCCTGGCATGCAAGTAGAGAAGGTTGGAGGGTGCTGTGCATTGCTGTGATACACATTGCAAGAAATGGTTGATATATTCATTGCCTGCTTGTGTGTAAGAGGATGAAGAGGCCTCAGCAAGCCTGAAAATGATGGAGTGTCTAGTAGAAATGTTGCTCTATTGCAATGCTGAGTGAATTTTTGAATTTGTACTGCTCCTTGCTTGTCTCCTTGGCTTACACTGTCCTCTGTCCTGTTTTGTTACAGGGCCTCTGGACCGCAGCGATGAGGAAGCCTCGGAGGAGGTCCCGGCAGAACTTGGAGGGAAGGCGTTCTCCCTCACCCTACAGCCTCAAGTGCTCACCAACTCGGGAGACCCTGACATATGCTCAGGCCCAGCGGATCGTGGAGGTAGACATCGATGGGCGGCTTCATCGCATCAGCATCTACGATCCTTTAAAAATCATCACGGAGGATGAGCTGACTGCCCAGGACATCACAGAGTGCAACAGCAACAAGGAAAACAGCGAGCAGCCCCTTTTCCCTTCTAAATCTAAGAAAACACCTTCCAAAGGCAAGAAGAAAGAGCCCTGCTCCAAACATGCACCAGGGACGTCCTTACATTTACCCCAGCCCAACTTCCGTGTGGTGGACTTCTGCAACCAGCCAGATGCCGCTCCTCTCCCTGCCGCCTACTACCGGTACATTGAAAAGCCTCCTGAGGACCTCGATGTAGAGGTGGAGTATGACATGGATGAGGAGGATCTGGCCTGGCTGGAAATGGTCAACGAGAAGAGAAGGGACGATGGTTATGGGACAGTTTCTGCTGATGTTTTTGAGCTCCTGATGGACCGGTTGGAAAAGGAGTCGTACCTTGAGAGCCGGAACAATGGGGCTCAGCAGTCCCTCATCGATGAGGATGCCTTCTGCTGCGTCTGCATGGACGATGAGTGTCACAACAGCAACGTCATCCTGTTCTGTGATATCTGCAATCTGGCCGTGCACCAGGAGTGTTATGGTGTGCCCTATATCCCTGAAGGGCAGTGGCTTTGCCGCTGCTGCTTACAGTCCCCTTCTCGCCCTGTGGATTGTGTCCTTTGCCCGAACAAAGGTGGAGCCTTCAAGCAGACCAGCGATGGCCGCTGGGCCCATGTGGTCTGTGCCATCTGGATCCCAGAGGTCTGCTTTGCAAACACTGTGTTCCTGGAGCCCATTGAAGGGATAAATGACATCCCCCCGGCTCGGTGGAAGCTCACATGCTATATCTGCAAGCAAAAGGGCATGGGAGCTGCTATCCAATGCCACAAGGTGAACTGTTACACTGCCTTTCACGTCACCTGTGCCCAGCGGGCTGGTCTCTTCATGAAGATTGAACCCATGAGGGAGACCAGCATCAACGGCACGACGTTCACCGTGCGCAAGACTGCCTATTGTGGGAGTCATTCCCCACCTGGGACGGTGAAAAAAGGGACTCCAGCTGCTAATGGTGAGGGGCAGGAGGACACTGTGAAGGAGGAGGGAGAGGAGGAAGCCAATTATGGCCCTCCCAAAGGGTCTCTGAAAAAGAACCAAGTGAAATTGAAGCAGAAGGTCAAAAAGGAGCCTGGTGACGTGACCAATGGACGTTCGTCTGTGCCCATGGTGACAGTCGCACAAATTCCCTCTTACAGGTGAGTCTTGTAGGTGGATGGGAAGGAGCTGGACAGCTGGAGCTGGTCAGGGTCTGTTTTGAGGACTCGGTTCCTCTCGTTGTTGAGCTTGGAAGCACTGTGTCCGGTGAAGACCTGGCAATAACCTTGTTCAAAGCCTGCTCTGCAGAATCATCCCTGACCAGTGTTCTTCCACATGAGTGTCACTGGCACACTGTTTTTCCTGCCTTGCCAAGAGCTTATCCCAAACTGTTGTGTAACGCAGAATCCATGGTGGTCCCTAACAGCAAACATCCATCTAGCATCCAAAATTTATATAGATAGCTGTGAAGGTTTTTTCTAAAATACTTCGGGCATTACAAGTTGGCAGGTGGATAGGGGTCATCCTGCCATTATTTTTTTGGTTTTTTAATCTCATTTTGTAGTATCTTAATTCCTCCTTTTATTACAGAGCATATCAAACTCGTCAGTGTTGCAAACAGCTTTGAATTTGGCTGTGTATTTTCTCCCAGCTCCCTGTCATGCAGAACGGGGTAGTGCTGAATTTTCATTTGGTGCCTGAGGAAGTGTGGTGATGTGTCGCTGGTATTTTAACAGATAAGCTTTGGAAAACTGCTAATAAGGCACCACATATAATACAACAAATGGTTTGAAGAGGTTAAAATAGGTGCTGTATAATTCTTGGACTCATTAGTTCTTCTTCTTTAGAGGTTAAAATAGGTTCTGTATAATTCTTGGACTCTTGGACACGTTAGTTTCCCAGACTTCAGATTAATAACATCAGACTTAAATGACTCCCAAGAAAATTCTTGACACTGAAAGTAGTTTTGAAATTAAGTCTGGGCACTGAATTGGTGATTGCGTACTTTGACTGTGCCATGGCAGGTGCTTGGTTAGAACCTCCAGCTAAGCTGCTTTTAAAATAGGGTTATATCGTGTAAAGTAGGTACATATGTCTTTGTGGTGGGGAGATCCCAGATTGTACCAATTGCATGTGTAGTTCAGAGTGTGCGTTGACACAATGCTGCAAAGCTTCACCAGGAAACCTGCTGGTTTCACCAGGATCCGCAGAGTTGTGTTTGCTTTGCAGTTGGCTCCATGACACCTCTTTGCTCCCTTCAGGCTGAACAAAATCTGCAGCGGCCTCTCCCTCCAAAGGAAGAACCAGTTCATGCAGAGGCTCCACAACTACTGGCTGCTGAAGCGGCAGGCAAGGAACGGGGTGCCCCTGATCCGGCGTCTGCACTCACACCTCCAGTCCCAGAGGAATGCGGAGCAGGTACTGGTCCCCATCTGAACCCGCCTGGGAGGATGGGGAGCTTGCATTCCAGGGGGAGATGCGCGTGATGCATGGCTGGGAAGGGGGGTGAGAGTGAAAGGATCAGAGGGAGACCTGATTTAAGTCTCTTTTGGTCTCCTCTTGGTGTGCTCATGCCTGAAGAGCTGAATTAGTGTATCAGTGGGATATCCATCGTGCCACTAGAATTGGTGTTGATGCGCCAGCAGGTAAGAGTTTTCCCCCTGAGTCAGGAGACCCGGGATTGTGCAAGGATGTGATGGGCCCTTGGTGGACTGATCTCTTAGATGAATCATAAAACCACGTTCCTCATGAGTGATTAAAGATCCCCTCCTCGACAAAATGGGTGTTAGCTCCAGAGTCCTGGCCAAATTCCAGTTTGGGTCATTCTTCCTGCTGTTTCAATTTCCGACCCTCCCATGCACATTCATATGGAAGTTTAGACATAATCATCAGCTCTGGAGTCCTTTGCTTCCTCCTCTGAGCTGGCGTCTGGAGTCCCTCGATGCTGTTAAACAGCACTGCGTTTGGCACGAGTAGTAGTTGGTGAAGTAATGAAGCAGTCAGACTCTACCCTGTAACGTAGCCTGTCAGTAGGCATTGTGTGCGTTGTGCACGTATATTTTTACTGTATCTGGAGGAATTTGTAGGCTTTTGGTTTGTATGAAGACTGCTCTGAGTGATTAATAAAGAAAATATTTCCCACTCATCAGTCTGGAGCTTGGGGAAGTGCAGCATTTCCTTGGAGTATTAAGTTGGCAATTCACTGTGAGTAAGTTCTTAAAAACGAATGTCCTATAAATACAAACCATCAAGATCTTGTGAAGAATTTTCCCTTCTTGGCAATCATGCGAAAGTGTATGCACTTCAGCTATATCCTCAAAACCAGTGGAAAAGCTACAGATTTAGGAGAGGAAGGATAATTGTGTTGTAAAGCCACTGAACTGTGTCTTGGAAGGTGTGAGCTCATCTCCCAGCGTTGACTGTTCCTTTGTGTTTTGGCAAATCTCTTTCTGTGGCTGTATTTCTTATTGGTTATGAAGAAGATAATAATAGCTCTTTTCTCCCATGCATTTGCTTGCCTTGCAAACACTTTGGGCTGCCTCTTCCATGCACAGCAGCCAATAGAAGGAATTTTCAGCCTCTGTAATGAACTTGGATATAAAAGCAGGGAAGGGTGTAAATGAGCATGCACTGAAGCGTGTTCCCAGAGTGTAGCTACAGTATGATTTAGGCCTAACTTCATGGACGGCATAAAATCCAGAATGGCTGATGTTGTGTTTGTTGGACAGCTAAATGCTATAGGAAGGAGGAGAAATAGTCTGAACAGGATACAAATAGAGAGGAGGAAGACTGAGAGCAATTCATGGGGGATGCCTAGAAAGAGGACGAAGCCTGTTTTTCATCTCACCCCACTGTTTTGTTTTACAGAAGGAGCAGGATGAGAAGACCAGTGCAGTGAAGGAAGAGCTGAAGTACTGGCAAAAACTGCGGCATGATTTGGAGCGGGCACGGCTGCTCATTGAGCTGATTCGTAAGAGGGAAAAACTCAAACGGGAGCAGGTAGGTAGTTTTGGCTGTCAAGTTGCTGCACTTAGCTTTGGTCCCATGCAAGCACCCTGTGCTGCAGGAGGCAGAGGAGGAACACGAAAATTTTTCTTGAGCCTTTTCCCCTTTTCGTAGAGTCTGCCTTTTGGATGTGCAGAGCAGCCATGTCTTCTGGTGTCAGTCACAGGCTCGTGGTGCTCAGCCTCTGTACTCAGAACCAGTGCTGGGCTGCAGAGTGCTGGGAAAATGTATTTGCATAAGTAACGGTGGATTTGATTCCTGCCCTACGGCACCCCTTCTCCTTCTGGGTACGGACCAGGTGTTTTGCAGAGTAGAAGTTGGATCTCTCTTAGTTTGGTAACACCTATTCCAGAGAGAGGTCTAAATCCCAATTCTGCTCTTCATTTCTAAAGTTAAAAGTTTCTGTGTTTTGCCCTCTTAAAAGGGCAATTATTTTTGAGAAGAAGCAGTTTTTTAAGATGGAGACTGTTTACTAATTTCCTCTTTGATCTGTGTGCAGTTCTCCAAAGTTGCCCCAGTTAAGGTTATTTCCTACGCTTGCCAGCTTTGCCTGTTGAGGGTCTTTCCTTGCCATTCCTGGCTGGATGGTGCAGCCACGACTGTGCTCTCTGGCACGAGTATCTTCCAGGACAGCTTCATGAAAGACTCACCCCGTGCAGGGTGAGCCTGCGCACCTGGCCTCAGGCACGCTCTCTGTGCTGCTCGGCACTCCGGCTCTCTGCAGGGAGCCAGGCAGAGGGAAAGCAGCATCCTCTGTGATCACAGCCCCTCTGCAAGCTATTTTTTTTTTTTTTTTTGTGGCCAGAAACTGCCAACAGCTTTTCTGGTGTCTTTTTGATGCCAGCACTGGTTGGTTTGCTACGTTGTCCCTGATTTACAGCAGTAGCTCAGTCCTGCTTGCTGTGTGGATGTATTTTAGGTAGGAGGATCAAAAAAGAAAAAATTGCTCCTGAGCTTTGTTTCTGTTTGCTTGCGATATCTTGATATATCCATATTGCAGTTGGCTAAATCCATAAAAGCTTGTTGAAACTACGGTGTGCTTTATAAAAGGATACGGGTATCTAGTTGGAGCTCTGTCCCAGCCCAGCTTTTAGCTGAAGGATGCTCCAGAGCTGAAAGATGCTCCAGAGTCCTCAGCCTTTGTTTTGGTTCTTTCCTGTTTTGGGGGAAGAGTGTGGTCTTTATATCCGTCTTCATTCATTCTCTTGTTGATGCTGTCTTGTTGACGCTGTCTTGTTGCTGAGCACATCAAATACAGTTTGCTTTATGTAAACAGACTTGCTTTCCTTTGCTACTGAAGTGGTTGATTTAATGGCATAATGAGGGATTATAAGATCAAAGAAATTAAAATGTTAAAGAAGAAAGAAATACTTCTATGCTGTTCCAGTCTCCTTTGAGTAGAGTTTCAGTGTAAGAGATCAAACCGGTGCTACAACTTGTTTGCTTGAAATCAGACAGTATTAGAGACTTCATAAAGGATGTAAGAAACTGTGTTAGGAATTTGCAAACATCTAACAACTGTTGTTATTTGGATTCTGCCTTGAAGTGCGAGAGTTTATATCTTAAACTTTGTTTATGCTCTGTAGTCTAATTATGGATGTTGTTGTTCATGTAGACGCCTACATACTTTTAACTTTTTTATAATGTTGCTAATTGGCATAATAATATCTTGAGGCCGGGAGTTCTACAGGATAATTTACAAGGCATGAAAAGCTTCTTCCTGTTTTCATTTTTAGTTGTATTATCTTTAATTTCATGGGGTTTTCTCTTGTTTTGGCTTTGTGAGATCGGGTAAACAGGAGTTCCCCGTACAAAAGGACTGGACTGTGCAGTTTACTGCAAAGTGCTGTCTGCTAGTGTGCATCCTGTACATGGATGGGACAGGGTGTTTGCCACAAATTCTTCAGCAGTGAGTTTACCAGACCAGTGGTATGATGACCTGAGGTTTCCATCACTGAGTAGAGCTGGGGTGATGATTCAGGAGAAACCGGAGGGAGACACCACTCACATACCCTGTCCTCGATAACTGTGCTTATAGCTGTTTTCCCATTCCCAGGTCAAGGTTCAGCAAGCTGCTATGGAGCTACAGCTGACCCCTTTCAACGTACTTCTACGCACAACGCTGGACCTGCTGCAGGAGAAGGATGCTGCCCAGATCTTCGCAGAGCCTGTTAACCTGAACGAGGCAAGTCTCTTTCCTAGAGGTGTATTAACGGGTTGTAGATGAGGTGTTGCTGGGCAGAAGCTCATGTGCTGTCAACCCTGCAAGCACAAACCACCTTGTCCCGAGCTGCTGGTGGACTAAAGACTATCTCAAAGAGGACTCACAATGTGGGCATCCTTCCAGGCCAAAAAGGGTGTTGTTTTCTGGAAGCTTCAGCACGTCTCAGACAAGTAATGTTCTGCAGAGCCAGGATGTGTCTGCCTTGACTGGGTGACACAGAAATGACCTGCTGGCACTGCCCCTTGCCGGTGGAAAGGGCATTAAGAGTGCTTATGATGGATGCGCTCTAGTTGGCTAGTAAATGGTTTTTGTAATTGTACAGGTTTTATATGTTTAGGTTCCAGATTACCTGGAATTCATTTCCAACCCAATGGATTTTTCCACCATGAGGCGGAAGCTGGAGTCCCACCTGTACCGAACATTGGATGAGTTTGAGGAAGACTTTAACCTTATAGTTACCAACTGCATGAGGTATAATGCTAAAGACACGATTTTCCACCGAGCAGCTGTCCGGCTCAGAGACCTCGGAGGAGCGATATTGCGTCATGCACGGCGGCAGGCTGAAAACATTGGCTTTGACACTGATGTGGGGATTCACCTGCCCGAGTCACCCAAAACCGAGGACTTTTACCGCTTTTCTTGGGAGGATGGTGAGTGTTTAATAGCCTTTTATTTTCAGGCAGATCATAACTGTGGTCTTCGTTCTGAGCATGTCACTCAGCCTGCATGAGAATCATTGTCATCCTTCAGCATACAAGAATTTTTGTATCCATCTGTTTACCTGAGCATATATCCTTAACTCCTTCGTAGCCTCATAAAGCAGGATTTTGGGTAAGCTGAGCACTTGGGAGCTAGGTGCAGCTTAGCTCCAGCTCTCCTTGTGCACGTCTGCCTTAGAAGAGCCTTGTGGCTGTCCATGCTGTTTGATTTGTGCCATGGCTGTAGTACAAACTTGATATTTTAAAGAACAGTGCAAAGGTGGATCTAGGAGGTTTTGCTCTGAGGAAAGCTCATACATTTAATTGTAAATTGGTAAGGTATAGAGCAACTGGGTTAGATGGAGCACTGATGGCTGGGAAGGGGTGATGTGGGGTTAGGGTACTGGAACCCAAGCAGTCCTCCTAGCTGAGACTTTCAGTTCACAACGTGACCAATTCCATTCCCATAGCTGTCCTGAGATGCAGCTCCAAAGCATGGGTTGAATAACTTGGCTAAAGTTAGTACAGAATACTGCTGCCATCCAGCACACTGAGCTTGCAGTCTGCGGTCTGTTTCCTAAACGTTGCATCCAAGGTTAACCATTCCTAAATCCCCGAACTAAAGCAGTTGGTTCATGAATAGCAGCAGTGGGAATGAGGCATGTCAGTGGTCCCAAATGCTTCTTCAAGAAGCCTTGCTCCTTCCCTTCACTGTTACACTCTCTTTTGATGCAGTGGATAACATCCTCCTCCCGGAGAACCGGGCTCACCTCTCCTTGGAGGCCCAGCTGAAGGAGCTGCTGGAGAAGCTAGACATGGTGAGCACCATGCGGTCCAGTGGCGCTCGGACGCGACGCATCCGGCTCCTGAGACGGGAGATCAACTCCATTCGGCAGAAGCTGGCCCAGCAGCAGAACAAGACCATGCCCAATGGGGAGCCTGTGCCAGAGGAAGAGGGGCTGGATAAATCATCGAGGGAAGGCGACGAGGAAGGGGATAAAGGTGAGAGGTTGCAGCAGGATTTTTAGCTCCATTTCGCCTGGTGGATATCAACAGTCAACACCTGCTGTTTCTCCTGTCTGTGGCCCTAGTGAAACATGGGAATGATTGTTGGTAGTTCTGAGAATAACTCTGTCTAAAATATTCAAGCAAATTCTTTATTCCTTTAGCAGATGATGCCAAGCCCCCGCACCCTCCGACCTTGGAGCCCACAGGACCTGCACCCTCCCTCTCAGAGCTGGACTCTCTGCAGGACCCTCCGACGCTCAAACCCATCAGTGAAAGCAAGTCCTTGAATCAGCTGCAGAAGAGGGTGATGTCGGACAGGGAGCTCTTCGACAAGAAGGCACTGCATCGGGAGAGCCAAGCCTTCCAGCGCCTGCTTAGCGACAACGGCCTCAACGGACTGGCCTTGCCGCCTGCAGACACCCCTGCCAGTCCCCCTTTCAGTGGCGTGGGCCGACGGACATCTGTCCTTTTTAAAAAAGCAAAGAACGGGGTGAAGCTGCAAAGAGGCCTGGACTGCTCCCTGGAGAATGGGGAGGACCATGGGCAGAGCGGGCAGCTTTCGCCCTCCTGCCCTGGTGGGGAACGACAAGCTCGGAAGCGGCTACAGAGCAGGACCTGCAGCGAGAGCGATGGAGAGAAGTCGCCCAGGCAGGCAGGACAGAGAGGTAATTCCTTGGGATTTCTCTTCCTTCTGTACCCTTGGAAACTGTGAGATGGGGTTGAGGGAGGGTGAATCCTGGGGCCAAGTAAAGACATCTGCATCTGAACTACTCACCTGAAACTCACTTTATGCTTGGGGGAGACATAGTCACTGTAGCCAGAGGTGTCTGATGAATGCTTCGTCTCTTCCACATGTTCCTAAAATAGTGCAGACAAGACATGTCCATAATGAGTTGTACCTCTCTTCTCCACTAACTCTACATGGAGTTTCTGGTAACTTAGTTCAGCTCTAGACACCTCCATTTCAGACATTTAAAAGTACTAAGGTAAAGCCCAGGGAGATCACAAGTAATTCTTCCCTTTACCAGTCGGCAGGGCAGCTGTAAGAGAGAGTTTGCCGTTTTTTGTAGGGCAAGCCAACATGCCCAGCTGCTTGCAGAGCTGTTGAATGGCCTGGCTGGAGACTCCAGGGTCTCTGGTAAGCGCTGAGAAGTGTTGGCATTCCTGCCCTCGTGGAAGAGTTTGTGTTGGCTCAGCCACTCCTGGGAGTGAGGGTTTCCTGCTGCAGAAATGATGCATTCGGTTGGAAGCGTGCAGTGGAGCAGAAACACAGCACCCATGTAAGATGAGATGTTAAACATTGCTTTTACATCAGGTGTACCCTCAGTTCTGGGGTTTAAGTAAAATCAGTGGGAATACCGAGCAGGTTCCTTTTCAAATTAGATCTGCAAACGAGAATAAGCAGCTGAGATAAAATTTGGAAAGACACGAGGTGAAAAGGAACATCTGAGTGACAGCAATGTGATTTCTTTTTAATTCTGTGTTAACAGCTGTCATGGGACAGTTCCTATCTGTAAGGCTTGACTTAGCCCATGCCTCAAATACTATCTTAAACACATTTGGCTGTCAGGAGGTTGCTAGCAAATTGAGAGTGGGAGGAAAGCAATTGAATGTGGGGATTGACTTACCAGGACAGGTTAAAGGAAACGCAAATGGCTTGTCCAAAGAAAGGCAGTTAGTTGAGGGACTCGCCATCATCATCTGCCAGTAATTAAAGCGGAGAAGAGTTGCCCACAATGGATATGGGTCAGAATGAGAGCTTGAAATTAAAAAAGGGAAAATACAGGCAGGGTGCTGGAAAATCACTGATAACTAGGCAGCGACATTTTTCCTATGCTGAAGCAGCACTGGTGTTTGTTTGCTATATGTTGCAGCCCTGCTTTTGTGATTCAGCTCCTTCCACTGTTTCAAACACAATTGATTTCTCCTAAGTGGAGGGAGTGTCTGGTGTGCCAAATCTGTGTTAGTGCAGGAGCAGGTCGGTGTGGTCGGGATTGTCAGAACGGGGTCTTGCCCAGAAATGTACTCCTTGTGGCCATTCCATATTTACAGCTGGAAAAAAAAAAAAAAAAAAAAGTGGCCGTGGCATGAATTTGCTCTTTGTATGGCTAATGGGCTTTTGATGAGCCTTCAGGGAGCCTGGGGGCAATGGGTCCCTGGATGGGGGAAGGCTGTGGTAGTCTCCTTTCCCCTGCCTGCCCTGGGCTTGGGGATGCTCTCAGGGGTCCACCCCTGCCTGTCCCTGGTTGTGGAGCTTGTCCAAGCTCGGAGGTGATCCCAGCTCTCTGTGTAGGTATCCCTTGGGTGCACAGAGCAGTAAACCTCGCAGGAAGGGGAAGATTTCCAGCACTGTCAGCGTCTGGGGCAAAGAAGTCATTGTAGCCATGACTGTAATATTCCACATTTGTACTGGCCGGAGACGAAGGTGGTGGGAGTCTTCTTCTACCCAGAAGGAATTCGCTTCCTCAGTCTGCTCTGTTGTCCTGGTTCCAGCAAGGATGGGGTTAATTTCCCCAAGGAGCCGGCAGGGGAGGCGGGTATTCCATACCACATGACCCACGCCCCGGCTATAAGAGGAGCTAGCCGGGGAGAGGGGGGCAGTCGCCACTCGGGGCTGTGCGGGTCCGGTCGCTGCGCTGCGCGGCGGTACTGTAATCGCGTTCTTACACTCCTTTATCGGTGTTATTTCTTTCTTCTTCCCTTTGTCTGTTCTGTTAAATTACACTATAACCCACGAGTTTTGCCTTTTTCTGCCGATTTTTCCCCACGGCTGTGGAAGTCGAGCGAGCGGCTGCGTGGTTCTTTGTTGCTGGCTGAGGCCAAACCACGACAGTCCTTTGTGGCGCCCAACGTGGGGCTCGAAGGGTTGCAATAACGACAGATCTGACCAGAGCTTGTTAAAACGGATTTCTTATATGCATTTCTCCTAGTAGTTAAATAGTCGCCGGTTACAGTGTTGCTTCGTTTGTTTGCATGGCTATGTTATGTAAATTCTTATATGCTGTATGTACTCCCCTTGATGCTGTTTGTTATCTCGGGGAGAGGGATCAGGACTATCATTTTGCTGTCCTGTGCAATATCAGCTTATGATATGGTAACATCAGTATTCAGGTGGCTTTGTTGGGGTCTCTATGCAGTATTGCTGTCCTGTCCATACCTTGGTTACTGTCTCTCAGAAGTTATCAATAATCACACCCAATCTATGGGAGAAACAGGGGGAGATACTTTCCCCAGCTCTTTTGCCTCCTTTTTTTCCTTTGGGCCAGGTATGACACCTCTTGAGAATTTTGAATATCCTTGGGATGCTCAAACCAGCATGTTCCTATTGCTGTGCCTCCTGAATGTTTTTCAAGTCTTGTTTAGGGTTAAACGACCGTTTAAGACTACCATTCAGAGATCTGTCCCAAGGCCAGATAGTCAGGGGTGTCATGGGATGTGGGAGAACATGGGCAGGTATCTAGAGAACTTCTCACCTCCAGTGGTTTGGGACTTCACCCTCGAACAACTACAGGACCCTGATAAAGTAACAGAATATTTGAAAGGAAAATGCTGTGGCTATTCCAGAGAGGCACAACTTACAGCACTGTGTTGGGCCCTGGCCAGTGTCTACCAAACACTGCTCAGCACTATGCAGGACCCTCAGGGGAAAGAGGGGAAAACCAGACCAGCAGACAATGAGGCTACTCCAACCCCTGTGGCAGGCACTGTGGCTACTCAAACCCTGGTGACAGGCAAGGCAGCCACTCAAACTCCAATGTCAGGCACTGCAGCTGAACTGGACAACCAACCCGTGCCAGTATCAGTTGCTCCTATACAGAAGAAGAAATACACCAAGAAATCAGTTCGCATAGTAAGGGATGACGACGAACCAGGGCCATCAAAGGAACAGGAGGAAGAGACAGAACCAGAGGTAGTCACCTGATCCCTATCCCCGAGTGAGCTGCGAGATATGCGAAAAGATTTCAGTGGACTTCCTGGTGAGCACATTGTCACCTGGCTGCTCCGATGCTGGGATAATGGGGCCAGTAGCTTGGAATTAGAGGGCAGGGAAGCTAAGCAGCTGGGATCCCTGTCTAGGGAGGCGGGCTGCTTAGCTTCCCTTCCCTGCCAAACCACAACATCTGTCCACTGGAAAAATCTCATTTCCAGAAATTGAAGCAATGAGTTTTTCCTAGAGCAGTTTTCTCTCAGCAAGGAACCTGTAACTGAATGAGCTATGGTTTTATGTTCCTGGTCTCGTGGGCAGGGACCAGCCCAACAGCCAGGTGCGGGATGAGGCAGGGAGAAGTCTGTGCCAGTCAGCATGAAACCTCCATGTCTTTTCCAAACAACACTTGAAGCCAGATGAGCAAGTGGTTCATTTCCTGGCCTCTGACCTTGCCAGGCAAGCTGGATGCTGGATGCACGCATGGAGCTCTCCTGTACCATCCCTAGGCACTTCTCCAGCACTTGCTTCTTCAGAGATAGCTTTATTTTTCATGTGTTGGGGGTAGAAATACCTTTCATAGTCACCTTTTGGTTGCAGCTGAGCCTGGGGAAGTCTGCACAGAATTCCCCTATCTGGTTGAATCATCTTTGGGGCTGTGAGTCATGGGACAGTGACCCTACCTGAGCCTTGGTAGCATCTCTGTGTGTTGCTGCTGCTCCTTTGGGCTGATTCCCATTTGTCTTCTCAGCAGGAGTGACTAACGGCTTTGTGAAGCATGCAGAAAGCGGCTCTGACTCCGAGTGCAGCTCTGGCCTGGGCAGTGGACTGGTGTTTGAAGCCTGTGGGTAAGTGCCCTGTGCAAAACTGTTCCCCAGAACACCTTCTGTGTCTGGATTAATCTGTCTGGTCTTATCAGTTGACTTATTTGTCAAAACCGGCCCAAACTGTTACTTATTTTGTGTATTGACCCTAAAGACAAAAAGCTTCTTGGGTTCCAGCCCGTCCTCTTAAGCTATAGGTCCCAAAAGCAGTGGTTGGGTTTTTTTCAAGCAAATGGGTATCTGTTAGACTTCTGTTTCTCGATACATATGCATCCTCTCTGCTGATGCATATCTTCTTGCAGTTATTTAGAGCTAAAGCTAGAAAAACCTTGAACTCAAATGTCCAGCCCAGCACTGTGGGTGAAACTGAACTTCTGCCACCTACTGAATTGCTGCTTTCTTCCCCTCGGAGGTTTAAAAGCAGGACTAGGCACTTCAAACAGGACTGAACAGACTTAAAGCAAACATGTTGTCTTTCGGTCAGATGCAGTAGCCATACATGGGTACCAGATCTATTTTCTGGTCTTACCTACCTATCCAGCCCTCCTAACACTGACTTGAGTCATTTCACAGCCCTTTCACTGCATGGTAGAACCTGTGTTATGCCAGAATCGTGTTTGTGTGAGCGGCAGGCTGAGAACAAGGCTGACCTTGATGGCTAAGATCATCCAGGACAGGCAGAAGCAAGGCTTTCTTAGTTGATATTCTTAGTGATATTTTCAGTGCCTTGAACATGTCATTGCCCTCTGCCTGTCTTTGATGATCCTGAGGGTGATAACCTATCACTAGAGGACTAGAACTCTAGAGAATATTGGAACTAGAGTTCAGGCGTTTTGTGCTTCCTCCCAGTGCGTGTGCTCAGTTAGTCCTGTAAGACCTCAACCTGGCAATGTCAGTCAGGCGCTTAAAATCGTAAAGCTCCCCATGCGCACCCGCTTTCAGGACTGAGGCTGCAATTTAGAACTAATAGCTGTGTAACAAATTATTTTGCAGCAGGGTTGAATCCCAGGAGCATTTTTTAAATGAAAACTTTGCTATGCAGAGTGATCCTAAATGTTAGCTGTCAAAAGAGGTGTATAATTTTGCAGTTGTAGCTAAGGTTTGATTAGTATTTCCATTATAAATCTGTTTGCGAAGGCTTTTGTGCCCATGACAAGGGGCAAGCCCTGGGTTTGGAGCAGCAATTTTGGTGTGAGGGATTTTCCCTGCGTCAGAGTTGTCCCACCTCTACAGTCAGGTGCTGGACAGCCCGAGAGAAGCACATGGTGCCGCAGTAAATTATCTCCTTTAGCACCAGCTGAGCCCCCTGGAGGCATAGAATCTCCAGCTCTTCTCCGAGATGGGACACCCTCCCTACTTGTTCATCTCTCCCCACTTCTCTGGGCTGTGTGCCCAGATCTTCAGCTCAGTCATTGCCTCTTCTGTAAGCTGGATGCTACCATGACCCCTGTGCAGATCTCACAAGAAGCTGCTGCAATAAACTATCTTAAAGCAGGGAGCTGCGTTGAAGGGAGCAAAAAGGAGGGAACCGGATTCATGTGTAGTTGTAGTGTCATTTAAATGAGGGCCCTTGAGCCATGCAGAAACCCTTCCTGGGGTGAGTATGCTCTTGGAACAGGACCAGGAGCCAGAAACTCCCTTTTAAACCATGTCCTGGCCTCGTGGCCCCATCATATTTGCCTCTGTTTCCCCGTCTGTAAGTGAGGGAGACAAATCTGAAATCACAGGGGAGCGTGGGGACTTGTTAGTTGATGTTTGTATAGTACTTTGAAGATGAAAAGTGCGATGCAAGTGCTTATTACAATAATTGCAAGCAATTCACACAGCAAAAATTACATTAGAGCTGTGTGACACCCACAAAACAAGGAATTAAAAACAAGCTGATGTCTCATGGATAACTTGTACAATTATTCTATTTAGGAACAGCTCTGTTAACTGCTTTTTCTCCAGTCTTTTTGAGCACCAAATTCACTTAGAATGGGCTGGTTATTAGAGAACTGTAAATAAAAAAAAAGAAAAAAAAAGAGTAAGTGAAAAAATATGGTTGCTTGAGGTGGAGATAGTCCACTTTCTGCAATGTTTGTAGTAATGAGGTAAAAGGGTGTTCAGCACATGGGCTGATAGAGTCCAATTGCAGGTATACTCTCCAGCGTGAAGTCGTTGCTGGGTTTCTTCCTCATAGCTTGGTTTCCATTTGGCTTCTTTCATTGCTCATGGCAAAGCTGGGGTGATGTCCAGTGTACTTGCACCAGAAGAGACGTATTGATGACATTTTGCTCAAATATTCATTGTTCTTTTCATGTCAAAGGTGCAGCAGTACAGTAATTTTGCAGTATTTTAAACAGAGCTGAGGAATCTGTTTATTTGGCTTTGTTTTCAAGGCTAACCTGTTTTCTCCTAAGACCTACTTTTCCATGTCTTTCTAACAGTGGCTTGGTGCCTCCCAAACGAAGTCGAGGGAAGCCAGCTCTTTCTCGGGTGCCCTTCTTGGAAGGTGTGAACGGAGACTCCGATTACGGCAGTTCAGGTGAGAATGGCTGCATCACAGCCCCGCTTTGGGGAATGCCCTGCTCCAGTCCCACCATGCCACAGGGCTTACATCCATCTGAACCAGGGGGAGCAGGTGTCAGTGCATGTCAGGAACCAGTCCTGCACAAACTGTCCAGGTTGTACGAGAAGGTTGCTGACCTGCCCATGCTTACTTATAGAATCATAGAGTGGATTAGGTTGACAGGGACCTTGAAGATCATCTGGTTCCAAACTCCCTGCCATAGGCAGAGACACCTCCCCCCAGCCCAGGTTGCTCCAAGCCCCGTCCAACCTGGCCTTGAACACCTCCAGGGATGAGGCAGCTGCAGCTTCTCTGGGCAACCCGGGCCACTGTCTCACCACCCTCAGAGTGAAAAATTTCTTCCTAATATCTAATCTAAATCTCCCCTCTTCCAGTTTGAAGCCATCACCCCTCATCTTATCACTACATGCCCTTGTAAAAAGTCCCTCCCCAGCTCTCCTGAATCCCCTTTAGGAACTGGAAGGGGCAATAAGGCCTCCCCAGAGCCTTCTTTTCCCCAGGCTGACCCCCTCCCACCTCTCCCAGCCTGTCTTCCCAGCAGAGGGGCTCCAGCCCTCGCAGCATCTCTGGGGCCTCCTCTGGCTCCGCTCCAGCAGGTCCATGTCCTTCTTATGTTGGGGGCTCTGGAGCTGGAGGCAGTACTCCAGGTGGAGTCTCACCAGAGTAGAGTAGAGGGGAGTAGATTATTACCTGCTTTGTTACAAAATTTAGGTTATTGCATAAAAGCGTTTTCCTGCTTTCACTTTTGCTGCTTGCCCTGTGCTCTGTGTTCTCCTCAGATGAGGGCTTTCTGTAGGTCTGGTGTGTGTGATGTCCCTGGCACTGTCTTCTGATTTGGGACTATTTCTCTTTAATGATGCTGCAAGACAAACAGTAAATCATAATTATAAGAAGGGTCTCTCTGGAGATGACTTCATGGCACTTCCCTCTTGTATTGCTGCTATTGCTTTCAAGGTCTTTGTAACAAAATCGTCTTTGTCAGACTGTGCTATACTTCAGTAAGATTAAGTAACACTCCTCTAATACTACCCAAGGCACTACACCAGTCTTCCAGCGCTTACACGACTGGATTCTTGTCTTACTTTTGGTGTGTCAGTGATAGAGTTATTGCAGGTTTATGCTGAAATCAGAATTCAGCTTTTGAGTCGCTGGTACGCCTGTGCCCTCCTGCACAGCTCCCATGCGTTGGCTCCCGTCTCCCTGGGAACCGTTATTATCCTGGACCCTGCGCGCTCAGCAGTCTGCTTCGGAGATAAGCTTACAGAGCAGGGCTGGTACCGGGAGAATTAGAATCAGTGGGACAATTCTGTGGTTTAGAACATCATTTCATTAATGGAAGAATACATTTGGAATGCAATAGTGGAGAAGGACATCAAATCTGTCTTGGCAGGGTGCTCTTTTGGGTTGTGCTCAGCCTTTTCTAGATTCAGTCTGACTTCTGGTAAAGCTGGTGTTTGAGTATTCCCCTCCAGAGCAAGCACTACTTGCCGTAAAATTGACATTAATGAAGATTGCTCCTTTTCCAGGGGCAGGATCTGGCAGATTAGTTATTCAGGTCTTAAATGGATCTTTTTGCAATACTTCTGATTTAAGTTTGCAGAAATTGATAGCTAATAGACTTTCATCAACTAGAACCAGGCATTCCTGCAGAGATCAAACAGCCCCAAAGTATATGGCACTGGAATAGTCTAGGTTTTTGTATTTAGGAGGAATAAAAAGGAGCTGTCTCAACAGTGATCCAAATTAATCTCAGATACAGCTTCATCAGTTCCATTGAGGATAGATTTGGCTTGGTGGAACCTAATGGACCAAATTCATCTCTTGTATACCCATTTCATTTCAGTGATATAGCAGCTGTTCACCCCAGAACTGAATTTGATGAATATTTCCGTATTAAAGAGTTCATCTGAAGCTGCATGCATGCATAGACTTAGACCTATGATTTAGGATACTGTGGCTTTATTTTAATGTGGAAGTTGGCTGTACTGAGAGAGCATAAAGAAGGCTGGACATTCCCTGCGGCCAAGCTAGATCTCATTGCACATAAAATTTTATCATAAGCTTACTGCAGATGAGATGTGTATCTTATCACCTCTGGATTGGCTACCCAGTGCATATAGGTACAAATAATAAGTGGCTTTCCATTTTGCTCTGGATCTGGATTAAGAGAAATGGCCTGGTGTTATGCATATTTGTACACAGTAATGATTAAATGTATGTTCTAGTGTGACGAATAGCTGGACAATAGATTTGTTATGAAAAAAGGTGAAATTCTGGCTTTCTGCTTTCTGAAGAAGCAAATAAGTTAAAAAAATAAACCAAATATTGGCAGCATGTTTTAAGTACAACAGTAGTTCATGTGTTTTAGCTGAGACAATGCAGGCCATCATGCCTGGGTTAGATGACAGTGTGGTTTCTTGTCTTACCATAACCCCCTTGCAAGGACTCACTCTTCTAAGCCATGTCTCCTTCTGTCCCTTAGGCAGGACTCTCCTGATGTCCTTTGAGAGTCAGGCTGAGCTGGAGCCCTTGGAGCTCGTGTGGGCCAAGTGCCGTGGCTATCCTTCCTACCCTGCCTTGGTAAGTTCCCAAAATCATGCAATATGTACTTTCTTTTTTTTTCCTGTTTTGCACAGTTAATTTTCCCTGTGCTCGTTGTTTCGGAGCATTGCAGAGGATTCATAACACATTGTTCTCTTCGTGCCAGGGATAGGAGGAGATCTTTCCTCTCCTGTTCACTCTGCAGGTATGGGGAAAGTAATCAGTACTGCTGGCATGAGAAGAAGACCTAAATTTTATAAAGGCAGGCACCAGGTTCCACTCGTGTCTAACTGCCTGTGCATTTTCCTATATAGTGAGTACAACTCCATACGTAGGTGCCCAATGTGCCTTGTGATGTATACATCCTCTTGCAATAACCATATGTTTGATTTAAATATGAGAATATATGCATGCGTTTGCACCTAGTCCTTTGAACAATATTTCCTTAATATTTATCTGTCTTTGGATATTTGACTATTAATGTGAAATCCATAAACCTGGCTTCAGTGAGCACCATACCCAGTTCCAAAACAAGACATGACGTGCAGCTCTTGCTAGGAAGTGCCAGTGCCACCGCAGGCTTTTAAGTGCTCGTTAAGTTACCAACAGAGATTGCTGAAGTAAGTATATAAGTTAGAACGTGAGATAGGCTATGTTTTATTATTTCCGCTACTTTTAAATATATCCCTTGAGACATGGCTCTTCCTGCCATCTTTGCTCCACGTAGTTTCTGCGTGGCTGCAGCTGTCTCCTTAAGTACCTTTATGGTTGGGATCGCTAAGAGAGACGGCGCTTGAGAAATTGAAGGGGGTGAAAGCAAGTGTAGTCATCACGGAAATTACACAGGTCTCTACATCCAAGCAGCAGAGCTGTGAAACCATCCGTAAGCTGACACAGCAGGTTTGCCTGGCCGTGGCTGAGCACGCTCCTGATGCCCGTTAAGGGCAGATTCTGCTAAAAGAGTGACTCTCATCCATGCTCCCTCACCATGGGAGCCCAGAGGAGAGAACCGCTATGGATCTGCTAGCCCCGTTGGCCAGCCAAAGCATTTTTAGATCTTCGTGTGGCTACAGCCAATGTTAAATTGTGCTTTAGCATGGCTTTAAATGGTGAGATTGTCCCCAAAAAGGCACTTTTTTTTTTATAGCAGTCTGTTGCTGTAGTAAAGTGTCTTAATAAATTCCTACAGCTGTCCCATGTCAAAGCCAAACTGCTTTTTCAAGCCCTTAGGAGCCAAGATGAGGAGGCAGAGAAGACTAGACCGAGTATTACATCCATGTTGTGCTGTTTCGTTCTCCTGCGATCACATAGCACAAATGTTGGACACTGACATTTCTGCCCCGTACAAGGGAGAATCAATGCATCTGCTGTCAATTCTCTCCAAAATGATGATAGCCTGCGTTCCTCTTGCCTGATAAAGCTGGCGCTGCCTGTCGACTCTCCAAATATTGGGCCTGATTCTGATCTAATAACAGTATAAATCTGAGCAATGCCCCTGAAGTCAACTGAATTGCACCAGAACAGAGCTGTTGTGAAATTGCATTATGCCTGCTGAGAGCAGCAATGGTGTTACATTTCTTGTACAAGTTAAGGGTGAGGGAAGGAAATTCTTTGCTGAACACAACAGTACTGAGTTTGTACTAAATTACCAATTAGTGTAAATGCATCTGCATCCCCACAGAACCACATATTTATGTTCTTTCCCTTTTTTGAGATCAAATGCTTGGCCTTCGGATTGACTGGCTTCCCTTCCACAGGAGCAGCCTCGAGGACAGGAAAATTATTTAAAAATTGCCGCTGAGACAGGGCAAACAATTTTGCTTACCCGTCCTAATTGTCTAGCTTGGATAGACTGAAAGAACAGAAAAAAAATGCATTCTCTGCAGTACTTGAAGGGTTTTGTGCTTAAATATCCTTTCCCTGTGTCACTAGATAATCGATCCCAAGATGCCGCGCGAGGGTTTGCTCCACAATGGAGTCCCCATCCCAGTCCCACCTGTGGATGTGTTGAAGTTGGGGGAGCAGAGGCAGACAGAGGCAGGAGAAAAGCTCTTCCTTGTCCTTTTCTTTGACAACAAAAGAACCTGGTGAGTGTGTGCAGAGAGGCGGGGGCCTATGGTGAGTGCTGTGGCAGAGAGGGAAGATTTAACAAACTCTTTGGTATATGGGAGCATACAGGGATTATGATGATGTTACATGTAAATTGGGGAATTTAAATATGCAGCAGTTAAGAAGAGTCTAAAAGAGGAAGCCAGCCTGCTTTTCCTTGGCCCGAGAACATGACGTCTGACTGCTCCACTTCCACGGTGAACAGCCCAACATCCTTCAACCAGGGGTCACATCACCACAAAAATACTGAGGCACATGAAGGGCCAATTTAGTAGTCAAAATCTGCCGCAAATTAGAGAGAGCATTTGACTTTCAAACACCAGCAGACTGAGCAGCCAGTTCCACTGCTGTGCAGAAGATTTGGCAAAAATCTCCAGGGTAACATTTTCGGAATGCTGGGTTTATTCCATATTTAGACTTGCCTGATTTTTTCAGAGGTGCCGAATACCTGCGGTTTTCAAATCAAGACATTTGTTTAAGATGGAAAATGTGGGTGTAAGCACCTGGTTCGGGGCAAGTGAAATATCTCAACGCCTTTTACTATTCTGTCTCAGACAGATTAAATCTGCTGATTTTAGTATCAGTGGCTGACCGTGCTCACATGGTAACAATAACCCAGCCAGATATAATCAGCCACAAACCAGTGAAGTGCCTTAAAAATGAGCAATAAGGCTTTGAAATCCATGTATGAAACAACGGGAAACTAATAAAATTGGAGCATTATTGCTGGAAGAGGTGAGTCCCCATAATGAGGCAGGCAGCCGCATGCTGAACCCACTGGATTATTTAACCAGCAAATGCCACTTAGGAACACGAACCAAGCAAATAAATTGTCACACGGGAGGCAATACCTCTGTGCCTCTGGGATCACAGATCCGGGGAGTTTATCCTGCAGCCAAAGCGGATGCTGGACTGTTGGGGTGCACATGGGAACAGAGGAGAGAATGGGTTTGCCTCCTTTTCTGCTGCCTCTATAAAATAAGATACCGAGAGTTTAAAAAGGAGCCTCATGGTACTTTGAGAGACCTTTTCCTCCTTATTCTCCCGGGAGAGGTCTTTGCCGGCATCGCTGGAAGGGATTTGGGTGAGGTTGCAGCCAAGCAGTCCTGGCAGAGAGAACGTCTCCCAGTAGAGCGGGGAATGGTGAGGGGCTGGAGGAAGGAGGTGAACATTGCCCAGAGGCTGTGTTGCAGCTGGAGGGAAGGTGCATCATGAGGAGAGCGCAGAGCCAAACACACAGCAGGGTAAAGCAGCAAGGGAGAGTGTTTCCCCCTGCATTTTGGGGCTGCAGCAGTGTTTTATGCAGTTGAAAGAGATGGAGGTAACGTGCAACACAGACAAAGGAAAAGCGTGTGTCATCTTCTTGGGAAGCTGAGAAGGGGATCATGTTTGCTTCACTTGAGTATGTTTGTGTCCTCTGGGGAAAAGAGGTGCCAAGGGACATGCTCCTGAGGTTTTTTTATTAGTACACTGCGTTGTTTCACTGTCCCTGATTACCAGAGCTACTTGATATAGGGCATGTTCTTCAAAGAGCTAGTAATGATTTTTAGCTGAAAATCAATGGCAGTGCCAAGCTTCCTGTTGCTGTATCATCAGTTTTGAAAAATCTAAATCCAAACTTGTAATTGAAACTACTTTCCCAATAAAAATCAGTATTTCCTTGGCTTTGCCCTGCTCTTGTTGAAGATAAGCTCTGGTAGATGTTTATACTTGTAAGTGGCCACTTAGATTGTTGTTTGCAATTTGTGGGGAGCTAAGGCACCTCAGGAAAGTCTTAAAAACCCCTCTTAGTGCCAGACCCAAATTCTGCTGACTTCAATGATGGTGCAGAAGGGTCACAAAGACTGTAATTGGCCCCTTGTCTTCGTGGTGAAGATAAGCTGAGATGCCCTGGGCTGCCCATGGTGGCTGGTGGGGAGATACATTGAGCTGTGCCAGCAGTGACTGAGATTTAACTCCTAGGGGCTGCACTTCGTTAGGAAAGATGGCTAGCATGTTTCTGAACATGCTAGTTAACCTGGGCTAATGATTGCACAATAAAAACTTGCTATAGAAAAGACACTTCCAGTTTAAGTCATCAGTTGGTTGTGGTCAACTTGGATTTGGGACATGTCTACTGGAAGCTGCCTGTTTTGGGATGATAATCAGGTGGTTGTAGTCACCCAAACCCTGATGCTTTCAGCCTCTTGGAACAAGGCAGAGCTTTCTCGGGGATAAAAACTTAACTTTCTATCATGGAAGTCCCTGTATTTGCTGCTCTGTGGAACACAAGAGTTTCCAAGTTTCCCCCGGAGCATTGAAAACCTTGAATAAGAACTCCAAGGAGAGAGAAACCTGTGCTCATGCAGGAAGGCATTTTGGCCGCAGGTGGTTCTTCCATGTCAAATGCAGGCATTTAAACATTTGTAGTGTCATTGTGGGGTGTTAATTATAAACAAATAGATCACAAGAATGTAGTTGTTCCTGGGGAGGAGATGACAGCAAGTGCTGCTGAGATACGTGGGGAATGCTTGAGGAACTGGTGTACTTGGCCATCTCTTGGAAACTCTTGGGACAAACCCCTTGGCCTGTTGCAGCCACTGTAAGAGCCAGGGACACGGGAGCAGTCAGGCTCCTGCAGAGAGCTCAGGCGTAGCATTGCAAGGGCAAGAGGCCTCCACATACCTGCTTTTCTTTCCCCGTTTCTCTGCTCGATGCCCTCAGTGATGGGGTTTTCCACTCTCCTTTCTGTTGCAGGCAGTGGCTTCCGCGTGACAAAGTCTATCCCCTCGGCGTGGACGACACAGTGGACAAGTTGAAGATGATGGAAGGCCGAAAAACCAGCATCCGCAAGTCTGTGCAGGTGGCCTACGACCGAGCCATGATTCACATGAGCCGTGTGCGGGGAGATCATCCCTTCGTTACATCCAGTTATCTGTGAGGGGTCGGAGTGGCCGGTCCTCCTTTTCTCCAGACCCCACACTCGCTGCGGCGGCAGAGCGGACCGTCTCGTGCACTGACTGGCTGGGGGACGCCGTTCCCAACAGCTGTCAGCACTCCTCGAAGTACCCTGAAATGTGCCAAAAAGCCTGTCCAGCTTCTTTCTGAATGTGTCTCGCTGAAGAGCTGGCAGGAGATGAAATGTATAGTCTGCAGGGCCAGGAGTAAGGTCGTTAGGAAAAGCTGCCAGGTGACAGGAGCCAAGGTGAGCTGATGCAGTGAGCAGAGCGCAGCACTCGGATGTTCAGACCTCGTGCACCCTCCCTCACCCCTGCCTCCCCCGTGCCGCTGGGGTTTTAAGTCGTCAGCCAGCCCCGAGCAATTCCCGGGAACCTGTCACCGCTGTAACCGAACCAGGATCCTTTACGGAAATCCCAACTGGACTTTCTTGTGCCAAATTTACCCTAACCATCATTGGCCTTTTCATTTTTTTAAATTACATTGATTGTCCCATCACATTAAAAAAAAAAAAAAAAATCATAGCTGGGAGTTTGCATTACGATTTTCCTGCCTACGCACAGAGTGTTTTCATGTTCGATTTCTCTCATTGCATTTAGAAAGCTTGAGGTATTTTGGTAACCTTCCCCTCTGCTGCACACACTTAGATGCACAGATGCACAGAGCTTTAAATACAAAAAGCAAATTACCTGATTTTGTGTGTGTGTGTATGTCCTAGACATTTATTTGGTAATTTCACATTTAAATTCTGATTTTTGTGACTATGCTTGTTCCAGTACCATCTCATATCATGGTTTAGTATAGTACTGAGTCTAAGCAAAGATAACTTCCTTTTTTTTAAGAAGCAAACCTAATTTTGGAGGTGTCTGCTGAGCTGGAGCAGCTTTGCAGGCACTGAGGTTGATCAGGGTCGGAGGGAGATACATCTTTTGTGTTCCTTTATGCACATTTGGTGTAAGGCTCCTCTTCCTTTCTTCCTTTTTTTCTGTCTCTCTAACTTTTTCCTCTGGCTCGGTTTGGGTTAAAACCAAGCGCTAACGAGAGCACATGAGCATTTTGCCTTTTTGCCTTCTCCCACACGTGCATGTCCTTTCCCTGGTGTGGGGGTCTCCAGTGTTGTCATCCATTAAAGCCCAAGTAAACCCAGCTCTGCAGACAATCCCTGTTTTTTTGGGTTTGCATTGCAAAAACGGGGACAACTGATGGTTGGAAACTTGATGACAAAACCCTTTTCTATTAGCCAAGGACTTTATGATTTCTCAGATCTCTTCTGTTGCGTATCCCTTTTTGCTTTCCCATTTTACGAACCAAAGGTGCAGAGCAAGATTGTAGATTGAATATCATCGTTTCACTTTTTAACTCAATATTTTTTTATTATTTTAACTTTTTCATACTGAAGAGAATGTGGGGTCAAAATAATAATAATTATTAATAATAATGAATAGTGGGGAGTAATCACTGCCATTTCTACTTGGTCTACTTTTTTAAAATACCACTTCTTATACATTGGGACGTGGAACCACACTTTAAGGAAGATTCCTGTAACATATAGAGATGGGGCATAGGATTTTGTAAAAATAATAGTAATAATAATGCCTGTGGAGTGTGGCTAGGGAAGGATGTTGTGTATATAGTTGTAAAATATTGTTCTAAATTATTTAGACCTATTGTCACCATTCTTGAAGTCCTCAGTTGTGTTGCTGGGTCTTTTATATGCACACAGTGTAATTTATTTAAAGGAACATACACTTTTCCAGGTGGTAGCTCAGCTGTGGACTTGTGACCTGTGTATATGTTTTAAGATCTTGGGATTTGGGTTTTTTGGTTTGGTTTTGGTTTATTTTTTGGGGTTTTTTGTTTGTTTGTTTGTTTTTTTAAATGACATTTTAGAATTTGAATTGGCTAATATCCTGCTGTTGCTACGGGACCTAAATGTTACTGTCAGTCTGCTGTAAAGCACAGATTGCTCTATTTATTGTAGAAAGTGAGTTTATTTGCTTTCTAGAATTGTTTATATCAGATGGTATAAGAGAGGTAATAAGAAAATCTATGCTTGTAAAGAAGAAGAAGAAAAAAGCTAATTTTACCTACTATAATCTGACTGTCTGAGACTATATTTTCTCTCTGAGAAATAAATGTTCTAATGTATAAAAAAAAAAAAAAATCAGAGTCCTTCCTTGCTAATGTTGTCCTGAGCTCCAGGACATCACTTACCCTGATGATTTGTCCCAGGCATCCCAGATGCGGGCGTAAAGCGGTTGCAAAGAGCAGTGATAGGGAAGGGACACGTGGAAGGATTTCTTGTGCTGCTTCCAACGTCTCCCGGCGGTGAGTGTGTTCCCTGCGCGATGGGTCACAGTGCTGGGTGCTGTAGGTTGGGATCCCCCCTGGTGCTGTGCATGGCAGCCCTCTGGCTGGGGGGTGGTCAAGAGCCCCGAAGGGATGGGAATTGGGAATTTGGGCCTTGAATCCCATCTAGTGATGCTCATGGTGTGCTGGGGGCAGTGGGGTTTGCCAGCAGATGGGGATGGGAGCTGAGCCGTGCGGAGGTCCCGGCTCCCGGCTGGGGAGGGTTTCTCATCTTGGCAGGGCTCTGGTGTGTGCTCTCTTCCCTAAAATGCCTTTCCCTCCCCGCACAGGTTCACGTTGCCACAGGCAGTGCTGCACCATCAGGACTCCTTTGCTGCCCGGCCCCTCTCTGCAGACCCCGGGTTTCGGTGGAGGCCGCTGCTCTCCGAGGCTGCAGGTACCGTTCCCGTCCACCACGAGCACGAAGCCCTTCCAGGGCCAGAGGCGCAGACCCACCGCCGTGGTGCAAAACCCTACAGCAGCCAGAGGACAATTTCCCCCGTCCCGTTGCCAGCCTGAGTGGCCCAAAGTCTTATGAGGAGTGGCTGAGGGACCTGGGGTTGTTCAGCCTGCAGAAGAGGAGGCTGAGGGGAGACCTTCTCGCTCTCTACAACTCCCTGAAAGGAGGGTGGTAGTGAGGGTGGGGGTTGTCCTCTTCTCGCTTGTAACAACCAGTAGGACAAAAGGAAATGGCCTCAAGTTACGCCGGGGGAGGTTTAGGATGGATATTAGGAAAAGTTCTTCACAGAAGTGATGTTTTATAGCAAAAATAAGCCCCATTCCTGCCCTCCCCCCAAGGGCAGCGGGTTTGACGGGCCAAAAAAGACCCCCGATTTCCCAAAGTGGTGCTCCTTTGGCTGTCACCCGCTGCGGCATCCCCAGGGACTCGGGTGCTGCAATCCACCCGGGCCCTCCGCTGTGTGGCACTTGGCACTGGGGTTTTGTGAGTTATTTTGGGGATTGAAAAAAAAAAAGAAAATGATTAGGTAAGTCTGACTGTCCATATTTGAAGCCTCTATACCTGGATTTGGATTCCTATAAGGTGGGAGGTTTTATGGTGGACAGGGAGAGATGGAGGTGAAGGTATGAAAAGGTGAGTTCTTTGCTGTTTTTTTTCCCCCCCCTATGATTTCTACCTGTTGCAAGGAATGGGGGAGGAGGAGGATTTAGCACCAAGAAGGGATGGTGGGAAGCTGCTTCACCAAAAACCAGCAGCCACGGGTCTCCCTCAGCCCAGCCGCTGCCTGTTAACTGCCCTGCTGACATTTTGGGATGAAATTAGTACGTATTAATAAAAGAGCTTCCCCCTGCCCGCCCTGTCTTTGCCTCTTTTAACAAATGAAATTATGACTTACTGAATTACTCTGCAGCTAAAAGGTTTCCATGACAATGGCATCCTCCAGGCGCACCAGCCGCAGCCCCGCCGCTCGCCCCCAGCTTCGTCCCCTCCCCCTCCCCAGCCCGAAACTGGGGAGAGGAGCGAGAGAAGGAGTCACGCCGAGAAACTCAACCCATGATGGGGTGAAGGGGGGATGCTTTGGTGACAGGGGGGAACCCAACCGGGCATGAACTGAGTTGTGTGGGGTCTCAGTGCAGGTTGTTTTGAGGGGTCTGTCTGTGATGGGGGGCGGAAGTCCCCATTGCCATTGCCCCCAGCCCCTCGCTTGAGTGGCACCAGGAAACCAGGTCACAAAAATCCCATTGAGGTAATTAGGCTGAGCCGCAAATTAGCGGCTTGGAGACTCATTGCGGTGGATGGAGCAGGGACTTGGGGGCTTTGGAGCTCTTGGAGGGGGCCAACTTCTGCCCTCTGCCCAGCACCCTCCCGGCTGCACGGGAGTGGATTAAACCCTCAGGATGGATCTAAGCCTGCAAGGGCAGGACTCGCTCAGGGCTCCCTTCCTGCAGCTCCTCAGGCTCCACGCTTTAATAAAACCCCGGTCGCATCCAACAGAGAATGGATTGCAGATAAGGTTGCTGTTTATCATCATGAACGGGGTGGCATGGGAACAGAGTGCAATTTTTTCCCCGTCAATTCCATAAAGGCTTCATTGAGGAAAGGAAAAGAAAATGCCAAAACTTTGCTCTTGTGCTATCAGGTTCCATTGAAACCCTCCCGAGGGGTTTACAGCCCTCGGACATCCCACCTTTGCTGATGAGAAAAGCTGCTGCCGTCAGCCCCGGGACCGGAGAATTTGCTCCTGTTAACGCTTGAAAGTATTTTATTTCATGAGGCTGTACTGGAAGCGGGTGATGGGAGAGGGGGTGCACTGTCCCAGGACACCGGTGAGCTGGGGAGGTCCTCGCTGGTGGGGACAAGCCCAGGACATGGGTGCTCGACCTTGTCAGCATGGTGGTGGCTGGACGGTGACAGGTCCTGGTGACACTGGGGACCTGTTTCCCCCCAGCCCGGCTCTCCCCAGCCGGCAGCGCTGCAGCTTTGCTCATCTGCAGCCCGAGACAGAGACAATCGTGTTTCCATCGCTTGACCACAACTGGATGCAACATCATGGTGCAAACCCACAGTGCTGTGTTAACGGTGCTAATTAAAGGAGAAATAATGAGCCCTGCAGTTAATAAACTCCCTGCAGCAGCTCCCTGATGCCTCTGCTCCATCCCAGACAGGACCTGCAGCTCCTAAAACCCAGGTGAAACCCCAATTGCTGGTGGGTGCCCGGTCCCCCCTGGGCTTGAGGTGATGTTGTGCCTCCTGCAGATGGTCCCTGCTGTGGCAGTGTGGCCTGGTCATCCTCCAGTGCCACCGGCCATAGGGACACCCCACTGCCCTCCTGGCAGGGACCCGACCTTCCATGCTGCTGCTCCCAGGCTGGAAGGAGAAACCCTACTCAGGTTGCCCTGGGCCAGGGATGCTCAGCACCTCACAGGATCAGGGGTACAGTGTCCCCCCTGGCTGTAACAGCCTCCAAAGGACAACAGGACACTCCATCCGAAAAGGGCGCTGAGCCTGCAGCAGGATCCGTCCTGGTCAGGGAAGGCAGTGCAAAACCTGGACCAGCATTGAGGCCAGAACCAGCCCTGATGGGCTCTCCTGCCCCAGACCAAACCCTGTGCAGCAGTGGGCGCAGGGAGCAGAGCCCAGGAGAGGTGTCTCAGGGACTGACGTGGTGCTGGGGACACAGCTGTGATGGGACACAAACCTGGATGGGGACGGGGGCTGCGCGGCCCTGGTGGGACCCAGGGGCAGGAGCTGGAGAGCCAGCCCTCCGCCATCAGCTATGACAAAGCCTGGGCAACAAACGCCAGTAATTAAACTCACCCAGAGTAATTATATTTTTTCCACTTCACTGAACTTCAAAAAGTAATTAATAGGGGATAGAAGGTGACCTGGGGGGGGGGGGGGAGGGGGGTTAAAAGTTTGACAGCAGCAGCACCGAGGGAGGTTTGTCCTCCCATGAGCTGCTCTGACCAACAGCAAACTCAGATGACAACACTGTGTCCTGCAGCAAGACACAAAGAGCAGAACCTCCCCCTCATTTCACAGGTGGGGAAACTGAGGCACAGGAGGGGGGGTAATTGCCCAAAACCCCTCATGAGGCCAAACAAGGACTCACCCCCACCAGCCCCACTGCAGACACTTGCCAGACCACACAGTTCAGTTGTTGGATTTGGGTTTCATTGCTTCCCCCCCTCCCCCTTTTTTTTTTAATTTGTCATGTTAAACTAAGGACCACCAGGTCTGTCTCTTGGAGAAAACAACAAAAGGCACACACAAAAATAAAGTAAAAGTCCAAATGCCTGAGAAAAACAACTCCAGGTTAGGGAAGCGATTTCTTGAGACACTGTTTGGAGTTTTATTGGCAACAAGGCTCTGCCTTTCGCATGCTCGGACCCGGCCTCGCAGCCCACTGCCTTTTCCTCACCGGGAATAGCAATAGAAAGCAGAGGGACCGGGAACCTCCGCACCCTGCTGGGATAGCCCACATCGCCCCACGGGAGTGTGGGGAAAAGCCTGAGGTTGCCCAGATCCATCCCCCCACGACCTCCCGCATCCAGCCCTTGGCACGACGCGGACCGTGCCTGCCCGCAGGAAGAAAACGGCCCGTCAAAACATTCACAATTGGTTTGATTTTGATTTAAAAGCAGAGGGTGGCGAGGCCAGCCCGGTCCTTGCCGGCCCCGCAGGAGAAGCCCCGGGAGGACGTGTCCACAGGGCTGGGGAGCACTGGGGGCAGCCAACACCAGATCTGGGACTGTTCCTTCCTGGCAGCACGGGCACGGCTCTGCCCTGCAGCGCACGGAGGGACACAACCAGCAGCTGATGAGTGCGGATACCCTGTTTCCTCAACGTGGCTCTCCCCTGCTTCCCGCTGGCAGCTCCCATCTCCCTTTAAACACCCAAATCCTCTTTGTAGGGGAAGCCTCGAGATACGTATTTCTATCGCATCTCTTCCTGGCAGATCCAACACTGCAAAAAACACATTGGGGCAGAAATACCTGCGGCTCCGAAATGGCCCCCCCGCACCTCCGGAGGGGTTCAAAGCCCTACGCCGCCGTACCCAGACATCCTTCCCCGGCATGGAGAGGATGGGGAGAACAAGGGGTGCACATTATAAATATAAAATCATTATCTGCTACAAACAGAAGACGTATATTGTACATCTTTGACCCATATACACAAGAACACAATATACACAGAACGCCTCGGAGGAGCGGGGGCTTCGCAAGGGGGTTTCGGGAGATGCTGCTCCCCTGCCAGCCCCCCCCGCGCCTCCCCTCTGCACCGGAGGGGGCTGTACCGACAGCACATCAGTCACCGAAAGTCCCGTCAAGCTGGCACGCATCATTCGAACCATGCGTGGATGGAGCTGTGTCCTCCCCGCCGTGCCCGGGAGAGGATGGAGAGAAGGAGAGAGGGCAGGCGCGAGGGGCTCTCTTGCAAACCCACAAAGTGCTTGGGGTCTCCGGACCCTGGGAGCGAAGCGAGGCCCTGAGAGAAACTTCTTGCCCTGCCGCCCTCGGGGGAAGGATTTTCCGGCCAGGCGGGTCTCTGATAAGGCATTTTCATCCGGGAGTTGGAGTGAACGGTGTCGGAAGAGAGAAGGGAGCAGACACAGCAGCGCAGGTGGTGGGAGGTTAACATGAGGCAGCGAAGCCAAGGTGGTCCCAGCCGGACAAGCCCAGGGCAGGGGGTGGAGAGGACAGGAGGGCTTTGTCCTCGGCTCAGTTTATCTGTAAAGCTGCCCCCCATGTGCTCCCCCAGCCCCTTCACGCCTTTCTCCCTGGCTCGAGCCACTGGCGCGACGTGAAATACTGACGGTGGTTGGAGTGGCACATCCAGGTGTATGGAGTGGCAGACAGGCACACGTTAAAAGAGTTAAGACAAGAGTCGATGTGAGCTTTGTACAGCGAGGAGCAGCTCCCGGCCGGAGTGTCCGAGGACTTGGGACGACAAAAATGCCACAGTGATCAGATCGGGCCAGGACGAGGAGGTGGGCACGGGGGAGAGGAGGGAGTTGAGTCCTGGCACCTATCGGCGGTAATGATTGGGGGCGTCTGCAAACATGTACTTGAGTCTGTAGGCTTCAGCGAGCAGGAGTCCAATTTCTTCGTTACCCCAGTGTATCGTGGGCAGGTTTTGTAACAACATCAGAAGGCCCTGGAAGAGGGGAAGGTGCTTAATTTGGGATGGTTGACGGCAGAGTACGGATCCAAAGCAGGCTCGGGGCCGCATGACCAGAGGCAGCAGCACTCAGTAACTTTCGCTCACCACGCTCGCAGCTCTGGAAGGCTCAGAAACAGCATTAAGATGTGCTCGTGCGTAGATGTGAATCAGTGAAGCACCTGAGATGCCTCCAAACCTCTTGAGATAAAGAGTGCTACCACAGTTACAGCCGGACACCAGAAGGCAAACACAAAGGGACTTACCGTGATCAAAGCTCGAGCCCAGGAGAGAGCTGGCATTTGATGTTAGCACCCTCCAGCAGCCCAGTTCTCTGTCCTGAGCGCTGAGGCTCAGAAGTTACTTTTAGGCAAAGATCCTGAGACTCTTTGAGCCAGCTTTGAGATGATGGTTGACTGTGTCCATGCCGGAATCCCAACCAGAGCAATTCCCTCCCCTTTACCCCCAGGGAATTACTCCCAGCCCCAAGGACTTACTTGGAAGTCTTCCTCATCTAGGATCTCCTTTCGCCACTTGATCAAGAAGGCGGCGCAGACGTACAGGTGGAAATGTGAGAATCCTTCTGGCTCCGACTGCGGACAACGAAACTCCAGGTCAGCTCCCGCAGCTCAGCTGGAGCACAACTTCCCTGCTCACAGATGTCCTACTGGGCCACCCATCACCCAACTGGCTATAAATGTCCCAGGGCCACACTGTTTTGTTTCCTTCATCTCCTCAGCTGCAGGGGGCTGCCAGAAGACCTCCATCCCCCCATCTACAGGGAATTGTGACAGGTGACCCGCCAAGCTGGTGGGAGCCTGCGTACCTGGTAGGTGTCCCAGAGGCGGATGGTGCAGCGAAGAGGCAGCTCCCTCATAAGCAGATTGTTCATCCAGCGAAAGGCAAACTGCAGGTATTCGACCTCGTACTTCCTAAAGTGATTATGTACCTGCTCTGAAACAGCACATTTCACTTACATACCTGGGGACCACAGTGCCCCAGCTCCCACACGCGGCACTGCCAACACACCAGCTTTCAAACTCTTTCAGGCTGTGACCTTGTTCTCCAAAATGCCTCCACTCCTCGCCCTGTCCTACCTGGCCAGAAAAATCCCATCCCCAGGGCTTTCTGGCAGACCCGACCCTGCCCTGATTCCATACATGTTGCAGGCAAGCGTCTACCCCTGCCCTGAGGGTACTACTTGCAAAGGGGACCTCTCACTGTTGTGACAAAAGAGCCTCCAACCTGCTCAGATCCCCTTGTCACCTACCATCAATCCGGCTGACTAGCTCCTCCAGGGCTTTGACTTTCTTCTGGATCCCCGGCTGTGCAAAAGTGTAGTTATCCTGTAGGGAGAGGCCATGAGTCAGAAGCAGTAGCTCTAACAACAGCTAGAAATGATCAAAAACAGATCCCCAGCTCCACAGGGAGCCGAGATCACCGTGAGCCACAGAGACACGGCTCTTGAGCACCAGGATCTGCCCGCTGTGAAGTCCCTAGTCAGGACAGTGCCGGCTGGGAAGCTGCAGCATCTTATTTCCTCAGGATTTTACCCCCAGATTTATCTCACTGAAGCAGCAAAACCTCCCTGATGCCAGGACATGCAGTGTGCTCACCCAAACACAGAGAGAAGATAACTACACTGCTACCCCAGAAAGGTGGAGAGAAAACTCTGCGGCCCCAGAAGAGGCTCACCTGTATCCCATCCAGCAGCTTGCTCATGCACCAGAAGCTATCGGCTTCGATGCTCCGTAAAACATCCTGCGACAGGTTCGTCACGTCAAAGTTCTCCACGTCCTCCTCTGCAAAACAGAGAGAGAAGAGCATCAGGAGGACAGGGGACACCAGGGGGCTCACGCGACACACCAAGACGCATTATCAAGCCAAGGCAGGGTAAGTGACACTACAAGGCTTGAGTGGCCTGGCTGGCACAGAGCACAGCGTCCATGCACTGACCTACTTCTCCAACCCAAGTGAAGGGCTGAAGGACCACAAAAGACTCAGCAGCCACGATCTGAACCCAGTCCAGCTCCCCAGGGGACCACAGGAAGGAACCTACAGCTCTGCTGCTGTTGTCACCCCGCTGGGGCGAGGGATGTGCAGGGACAAATCCCCTGGCATGTGGGACCCCTCTTGCTGGAGCCCATCCTGCCTTGGGTGACAGCAGGTCTCTGTGGCACCATAGGGAGAACCCAGAGAGGTGAATCCCTCACTGCAGCCAGAAACCAGGGAAGAAAATGCTGCCCTTGGCCTGGGGTAGCACAAGGGAACTCCGTTCCCATGCCCAGTAGGATTCATCGGCATCATCCCAGGACTGAAGCACAACAGAGGCACCCAAAAAGCAGCTGCCAACTTTGAGGACCCACAAGGAAGAACTGCCAAAGCCTCAGAAACTTCTACAGGAGAGCAGAACCCTCAGGCACAGTTGCAAGGACCCAAAAGTGCACAAACATCATCCTAGAGAAAAAAGACTGTTTTAACTCCAGCACGGAGCCTGACAGCAGGGCAAAACAGACTGCTCAGCTTCATAGAGCTTCTCCTCCTCGAGCCTGGCTGACAGGAGAGCTCCAGCAAACAGAAACAACCCCGTGCACAGAAGAGTCTTGAAAAAGATTTGTTTTTCAAAGCCAGTGAACTGTGGATCTGAAAGCACAAGGGTTAGCGGCAGCTCTGTCCCCAGGGGGTACTCACAGAGTGCAAAAGGCTGCCCTTGCTTTTGAATGGGCTTAGGGACCCCCAGGAAGGGCAGAGGACTCGTGGGTGGCACGGTGGTGATGCTGGCTCTGTTTGGAGCGGAGATCACCTGCTCCAGGCCAGGCTCAACCTTAACCCAGAGGCTGAAGAGGGCAACAGGCACGGGAAGGCAGTGCAAGCTGGGCAGGAGATGCTCAGGAGACACAGGTCTCGCCCTCCTGGCTTGGCTGACCCAGCAGCTCCCTCCCTTTCCTCCTCGGGAGGAGAGCACCCGTCACGCTGCTGTCATGCCGCTAAATCAGATCAACAGATGCCAGGGCTAAACTGGCCCATTTCCAAACCCAGAGGCTCAGAAATCCTAACAAGCGTCTTTGATCTTCCTTGGAAAGAGCAAGAGAGGGACAGGACGAGGCTCGGGGCTGGAGCTGGGCCACCCTCTTGGCTCAGATGTGCCGCAGGGCAGCTGTCGCAGGCTGGCAGTGCTCCGAAAACCAACACGAACAGATCCTGAACACAGGAGGATGGGAAGTGCAGAGCCAGTGACTCCAACACTGCTCCCACCTCTGCCCCTCCTCTGGGCCAGAGCTCAGCTCCAGAGCAAACTGTCACCGGTAGCTTTAGGGACAAGCAAGGGTTTAACCCTGCGTGAATCTGGCAATCTTGCACTGCAGAAAGAGCACCAAAGCTGTTTTCCAGTTGCAGATCGTCATCCAAAACTATCACTCTTCTGCTGGCTTCTCTGCAGCCACTCTCAAGTGTTCCAGGTGATGAGAAAGGCAGGCAAAATCTGTTCCATACCCATCCCCTTCCCTCAGTAACTTCCCCCACAGAGGATGGGCAAGCAAAGGAGTAGGACAAGGCCACACGCACATGGTCAGGACTGGTGGGAGATCCAGGCTCGGGCACACAGGAATGAGCCTCGTGCAGAAGACCTCGCCGCACAGCTCCAGGCAAGAGGACCACCATGGAGAAGGGGATGATGGTGACCCACCCAGGTTATGGGGAACACCCTGCTGGGGACAAGAGGAGCAACCCTGCCAGCACGCTGGTTGTCAAAGCAAAACAGTGGTAGGAGATCCCCAGCATGAGCCAACACGCATTGCAAGAAGCTTTGAAAAAACCCAGGTCTCTGGAGTGCGTGGCTCAGCACAAACATCTGCTCAGCGGCATCATTAAAGAGGCTCTGTGGAAAGGAGTGAGATACTCAACATATGGCTCCGACAGGGACTGAAAAGGAGCCAGCGGCACGGTGACAGCCGCCTGCGGCTGGGCTGGGGGCAGCCAGGACACCGCTGCCAGTGTCACAGCGTGCCCAAGGGCAGCTGGGGCTCGGGGAAAGCAAAGCTCCCCAGTGACATTTCGACAGCCTCAGAGCGGACACAGGAGAAGGGGCATCACAGTCCCACTCGAACCCCGGCCTCAAGCGCCAGGCAGGGCACAGCTTGGAGCAGATCGGAGGAGCCAGGCTCCAGCATCCCACATCCCTGCTTTCTGTCAGGGAGCTTCTATGACTCCCCATATTCTGGCAGCTGGGGTTCAGTGCAGGACTAGACGCCTGGAGAACAGTTAAACCCCATCTCAGCTCACAGCTCAGCACAGTAATGGACAACTCTGCACCGCGTGCAGTGAGCGACAGGTCCAGGGAAAAACCGGAGTTCAGAACAAGGCTGATGTTACAGCCTGAGTTGGGTCAGCCACAATAACACCCAGGTACAAGGCTCCCCTTCCCTTCATCCAAGCTCCCCTTCTGCTCCTGCTTACAGGGAAAGAGTCTTAATTTATCCGTAATTAGGATTTAGTAATAAAGCCAGTTAGGAATGAGCAAGATCAATACCTCCCATGGCACCGCCCCCCTCTACAGACTTGGGGAAATGCAAAACAGGTCCCAAAGCCAGGACAACCCCTTATGCAAGATCTTGAATGAGGGATGGAAGTGGTGTCATACACTGGGAGAGGGTGCAGGGGCCAGTGCTGACACTACCTGGGGGTGCTAAGCTCATTTCTGAGCTCTGTTATTGCCATTTTAAATGCCACCACAAGCCATGAGAGCTGGGAGTGACTCAGTGCAGCAGGAAGGGCTACGGACAGCTCAGCATCCCTGTGCTCTCTCTGATCACCGGGAAAAAAGTGCATATGGTTTCCTCTGGCTGAGGTGTCATCCCTGCCCCAACTCCTCGGATGCCAGACTGTTTCTCTCCATCCTCACCGCTCATACTCTGTCTCCGCAGCGGCACTGGCAGCCTGCGCCCATCCCATCCGGAGGGCAGCAGCAGCAGGCTCAGCTGCTCCTGCAGCCTCGACACCTCCCTCGAGCTATTCCTCACGGCAGCACCAGCTGAAAACCAGCAGCGCTCAGCAATCTGCAGCAGAAGCCATCGATCAGCCAAGAGGAGGAATAGCTCCAGCTACAGAGCTGGCAGTGGCAGGGGCCCAAAGCGCCCATGCTTGCCACCAAGCAGCCGAGGCAGCCGTGTTCGCGCAGGAGGCAGGTAGAGCATCACAGGAGAAGGTGAGGCAGCTTGCTGTGCTGGGGCAAAGGGGAAAACAACAGTTAAATCTATCCCACCTGCCAAGGGCTCACAGCAGTCGGCACAGCACCTGGAAGGAGCACAAGTAATTTTGCATCCAGAGCAGGTGCAAGTACAGGTAAAGCAATGGGTCCAACTGGCGTTGGAGAATGGGCAGGGGAGTTCAGACATGGGGAGTGGAAGCTCTGGGAAAGAGCTGCTTCTCCCTGCTTCAGCCTAACCGGTATATTCTGAAGCTGGTCAAAGGGGTACACACACTGGATTCAGGGCAATCCTCGGAAGGAAGAGGGAAGCAATATCAATGGGACCCTTTCAGCCAGGCCAGGAAGATGCAAGTTAATAACGCACTCATCAGGTTCCCTACGCATCCACAGGAAATAGCTTCCTGCAAATGTTTTCCACTCACTGATCTTTTTACCTCCTTCAGAACCCAGAGAGGCATACACCCTTCCACCCCGCACCTTCTACAGTGAGGACGGAAAGCCACCAAGTCAAAGCCACAGCAGCATGGCCCTGCTCCCAAATCCAGCCAAACTGCTCTACCTACTACCCCAAGCACGCTGTGTCTAATCCCTCTGCACACAAAGGCCTGGGAGTTTGCTGGGTTACTGCTGCCTGTTGGTTGGTTGCTCGTGTGAACTTCAATGAAAGGAAGCTGCCAAATTGTTCCCTGAATGTGTTTGATACGCTACAGACCATCCCCGACCCAGACCACTCACATTTTCCCCAGGGACACACTCTAACCCTTGGTGAGAAGCCAGTCAAGCCCTCTGAAAGGTGTTTTAAGCCGTAGTCTAGTAACTGATAAATAATGAAGACACCATCTACCAGACACATTAATCAACTGATGAGCAGCAAGGAGATTTTAATTGTTGATTTGTTGTCTGCAAAGGCAACGCCTGCCCAAAGCATGGGATGAGGGGTTAGAAGTCTACAGCAAACTTGGAGATGGGGATCAGACTGTTATCAGAGGTGAGACTGCGATGTGAGAAGCCACCAGATCGAACAGCAGAAGACCAGCATGTCAGGCTGGCTGTGTGCTGAACAGCGAACCAAAGCCAACAGCTTGTGAACTCCCACCTCCGCCTGTCAGCTCGGAATCACACACGCACCTCACAGTCCCCGGAGAGCTGCGACGGTCCTGCCGAGACAGCTGCTGTGGGAGGCAGCGCTTCAAAAGCTCCGACAGAAACATCCCAGGGATGACGGTGGGCAACTAAGCAGAAGAGCCAGCTGGCAGCAGAGTGGGTCCCTTCTAGCATCTTGCAGTCAAAAAAACCTCCGCTCTGAAAGGAGAGCGGGGGCAGCAGACCCATGGGGTTTGAGGATGGAGCCAGTGCTGGTGCCACCTTCCCAGAGCCAGCTTTCAAGGAAAGGCGAGGGAAACTTCTGTGCCAGTTGTATACACATCTTTGAATGTGGAAGCACCCTCAGATGTATGAGCCTTCAGTGGCTCTGTGGGCAGGGGCTGCCTGAGCCACACAGATCGTCCCCTTTCCCAGGGGGATACAGCTTGAAGAATACAAGCAGAATTTTCATTGAACACCCATGGAAAGGTGAGTTGTCCCTTCCCACGTGCTGTGCAAGGATTACTAGACCATGCAAGGCCTCTTTCGGCTCTCCTGCTGCAAGGACTCAGATGCAGCGCAGACTTGGCTAATCCAGGGATCCTGAGAATCAGTGATCCAACACAGAGAGCCTCCAGACCTGCCCTGCCCAGCACCAGCTCTTCAGGGGCCCGTCAGCAAAGACGGCTGTAGAGAAGAGCCAATGCTCCAAATCAGCGACTTAAATCCTGTTGCCAAAGGTCTGACACCACACTGAGCACTGCCAGTTCTTTCCCTCGTACATTCAAGGCAATTACTGATCTTGTGCTTAAGCTCCTGGACAGCCAGACTGGGGAGGAGGTAGCCACAGAGACAGCTTGTGACCTAAAGGCTGGCTTTGAATCCCAGAGTGTGGGGACAGAAGATGTGTGATGTTGCTTGGCCAAATTCAACTCAACGGGTCTCATGCAGAGGTTTGTCTTCCACCCCCGCCACCTCCAATGCAAGTTTCAGAAACAGCTGGGAACGGGAAGGCCACATTCAGAAAAAGAAGTTCTCCAGCTGGAAGAGAAAACAGCCCTGGAGGATGGTGAGAAGCACAGTGCCAGCGAGAGACAGACAGCTCCGATGCAGCATGGACTCTGCAGCCACATGCAGAGTTGAGCCCCAACATGGTACAGGACTGCAAGAAGCCACACCAGGTACCTGCAGGTAGCTCTGATGCTTCAGACCAGCTCCCTTCTTGGGTAGGTAACTCATTTTGTGCACAGCTCCACTTCTAACCCAATAAATCAATCCTGAGCAACCAGTCTCTGCCAAAGACTAAGTGCCATCAATGCCGCTCAAGCAATACGGCACAGAAGCCACTCAAAGGGAACCTGCTCAGACCTGACTGGACAGGCTCTTGACCTCCCAGGAAAGGGAATTCACTCCAGCTGGTAGCAAAGCCACATTTCGTGCCATCTCCTTCAGGCTGTGAGGAGCTACAGCACTTCCTAGGGATCTGTCCTGACCACACCAGCTACCACAGTGGAAACCGAGGTGGCATACCTCTTCGCAACATCCTCAGAAGAGGCAGATCAGTACTGGTTTACAAAGCCTTAGGTAGATAGTAGAAGGTTTCCACTGACTTCAACAAGCTTTGGATCAGACCTTAAAAACATTTGTTCAACAGTATTTCTCTGTCATTAATAGAGTCTTATAAATTCCTTTCTCCTCCTCTTTACAGGGAAAGCTAAGAGCCTTTAGGCATAGGGATTAAAGCATCCCAGTGTTAATGTCAACCCCAAAACACAGCTAGAGCTGGAGAAAGAATAAAAATACTATGGGTGGAAATGACTTGATCTCTAGCTAAAAGCAACTGGCTGACATGAAAGCCAAAAGCAGCAGGGAGAAGTCAATTTGCTTTCTGAAACTCTCAGCTTGAGAAACACACCTGTACTAGCAGCACAAGACAGGAATCTTTATTTAAATAGTTTATTTACATTCTCGGCAGGGTCTCTTTATACTTCACTCATTCCTCCTAGAGCAAGAACTAGCTCCAAGCCCAAGCTTTGAGAGCAAGACCCTCCCCTCTCCCAACTCTGTATCAGGGCTTTGCCTACACTCCCTCAACACCTAAAAGACCCCATTCTCCTCCAAGTTAAGTACATTCAAATGCAAATCCACCCTTAGCACTTCAATTTCGGTGGAGCTCAGCCAAGGTTATGAAGCTGAAGTCAATTCAACCAGGCAGCAAAGATCCAGTAAGAGGTCAAGATGCATCTCCAGCCTGGCACAGGCGCTGGAGGACGAACACATCATCCCCTCCAGCAAGCCAAGCTTTCCTGATGCCAGCACTTCACACCATTTCAAACGCTGTGGTGGAGAGGCAGCACTGTGCTTCAAGCAGCAAATGTCACTTACCAACATACTCAGAGAGGAACACAACAAAGAACGGAGTGACCAGGTCATTGATTCCCTGTACATAGCCGCTGGCTGGGTGTCGGATGGCCCAGATAAACAGGATTCTTTCAAAGATCTAGGGAAGAATGAGGGAAAGCAGGTACCTGCATTAGCCGTGCAAAAAGGAAAGGCAGAAAAGCATAACTGCTAAGCTCAGGGAGCAGAGATCATGCGCTGACAGGCTTTTCTGCAGCAATACAGTTAAGATAAGAAGCATACAAGTCCTAGGAGACGCTCCTGTATGATCCACAGAGCCCACACACAAGCCAGCCCACACTTCACAGTACAAGGCAGCCCAGGCTCCTCATCAAAGCCTCTTGAAGAAATGCAGACCCAACTTTTCAAGATCCAGGTGACTTAAGACCCTTCCACCCATAGGCCAGGGCTGCCCATTAGCAGAGCAGCACGCCTTGCTGAACATCACGTGGATGTTCAAGGCTGTTATCCGGGCTCTTTAACCATTGAGCATCAGCCATCAGCACGGTACTCCCAGCAAAACATCACAGATCAGGAGAGTTCTCAACAGAGCAGTCTCCCCTCCAACAACCACTGTGTTATTTCCAGACTGCCCCAGCCCCAGGACACCATGCTCTGACACCACATACACACACTGAGCTTGTTTCTACAGAGGACAGACGTTCACACCTCCTGGCCACCTTCTCAAACCCATCCCTGCCTGGGTTTCTCACATACTGCTTCACACAGAAGAGGTTTCGTAGCAAAACAGAACTGATCTCCTGTTCTGGTTCAAATGCCTCAAAATTGTTTCAAAACAAAAGCTTCAGGTCTTCTACCAACTCTTGGCTACCTCTCGCCATAAAGGAGCTGATCTCATAACCCCTGAGCTCCAAACGCGATGTCTTTCAGAAATGCAGGACAAGACCAGACAGTTTCAGCAGGTATTTGGATCAGGAGCTGTCAGCCAGGGAAGTTTCCCTGCAAAGCTAACTCACTACTGGCAGCGCTGGTCTAACCCCAGTGCACACACGCCGCAAGACAAACATGGGGCAGGAGCTTCCCTCCTCCTTACCTCCTGGACAAGCGGCTGCTGGAAGAGGGGGATGAGTGGGTTGGTCCTTGGAATGTCAATGTGGATCTGGAAGAGAAGGTGGGTTACACATGCCAGTTGTTTCAGGGGCACAATAACTCATCACAGGTTAACAAAGGGGAACCAACCCCTCAGTGTGTGTCCCCCAAGCAAGAGCTGCACTTGCTGACAAGCACACTGAGCGCTACAGACGGCAGCTGCACTGAGAAAATCATCTCCAGTTTTATCTCCAGTTTCCTCTGCTCAGGTGTGGGCAGGTGACCAGAGCTGGGGTCTGAAATGCCATTATTAGATCAAGTTAGGGAAGGCTTAAACTAATACCTTTAAGAAAACGGGCAGAAACATGGTGCCCTGTGCCCAAGGAGAAGACTCCTAATAGCTCTAGCTAGAGGAATTCCTAGCATGGCCCCAACTGCAAGAGGGAGGAAAGGGATACATCAAGGCAGAAAGGCAGGCAACAGGCAGAGGGCTCATACCTGCCGGTATGTGTCTTGATGGTGCTCCTCATTCCGGGAATCGTAATACTGCTGGATGAAGCCAAAGTACTCCTCCCGCTTACGCTGCAAAGTCAGCTTTCGCCGCTCCATGTTTGCAGGGAGATAACCCTGCGGCAGGAAAACCCATGTCAGGGCAGATCCTCTTCCCTCACCACAAACCATCCCCTGAAATCCTGCCAGGCAGCCTGTGCATCTGGAAGCATCAGGCACAGAGACTCAGGAGCTGGGGAAAGAGCTTTCACGGGTTTTGGCTTTCACAGCCTCTGATGCCTTTTCTGACCTTGAGGTAATCCAACTTCATGGGATTCAGTTTCCCAAAACAGAGCAAACCACATGTTCCCAGCACCACTTTGGGCTTTGTGCTCAAGGAGGCTGTAACAATTACACCAATTACACTCCCTGAGCAAAAAAAAAAGTCCCTACAGCTCACCCATAAGCTGGGCACACATACAGCATAAGCAAACCCGGTTATGGGACACACGGAGGTTTAAGGGTGCATGTCCCTGGCTCAGCACATTTTCCCCCAAACTCCTGTGTCACAGCTCCAAGTACTCACTGAGAGGAGACGCCACGTCACGGGCCGGACCTCTCTGGGCACACCAGGCCAGCTGCATTTCCTCAGCTCATCTGCAAACGGACAGTGGTGGCAATGGATTAGATCCTAGGCACGTCCAGGAACCACTACACCTAGAAGGAGAGGAAAGCCCAGTCTGCTCTTGCAGGCTCTGGAGACACTGAGCCTCCAGGAAGGCTCCACATTTGCAATGACTGGGGATGCGAGTCTGCAGCAAGGGGAGCAGAGATGCCTTCAGCTCAGCCTGGGCACAGGACTGGTGGCTGCAGGGGCTCCAACGCACAAGAGCCTGCGTTCTCATGCAGAGCCCAACAGCCCCCAGTGATCATAACGATCATTTGCGAGATAGAGAAAGACTGGAAAGGGACAGGCAGCTGGTGAAGGACATAACCATCCGCCAACAGAGCAGTTTGTGCAACTATCCCACTTGGAGCAACTGCAGGTAGTCATTTTATCCACTCTGGAGCAGACCTGAAGCAGGCACCAGCCCCCCTCTGACTTCCCCTTCCCACTCGCAGGCACCCCTGTTTTGCCCCACTCACCCAGGTCCGTGTTGTGGCTGGAAAGGAGTTGCCGGAACTTCTCCAGGCGGGTTTTCTCCCTCACTGTCATGGGGGGAGCACCTGAAGCATTTTGGTCAGAGATTCGGGCGACGAGTGGAATGACGGGCCGAAGGGGAAGGGACTGCTGCTTCTGAAGGGTGGTCCGCACACAGGCCTCCTCTGCAAGGAGCAGACGCTGCAGTGAGGTGGGGAAGGAGACTGCACCTCTCCAACCCTACCTCGCCCCTCTGGCCACTGTCAGTGACCTGCCACTGCAGACTTCACCCTTCTCTTCCCCAGCCCCAGCAAATAGAGCATTGCTGGCCCACTCTGAGGGATCAGCCAGTTCACAGGCATCTGTCATGGCTCTTCCATCACTTCCCCCTGTTTCTGCTTCCCTTTATTCCTCCTGCATCCAGACACCTGGCTGCCAGGGAACCAGACCTCTCCCTTCACATGGGAAGCCATGGGCAGAAGGATACAGGAGACGAGGTAGAAGGACCCCATGAGAATCCCAGAAGAACTGACCTTCAGATCTGCCCTGCTCGTCTCTGATCTAAATAGCGGTCAAACTAATTGCTCGCACAGAGAGGAGGAGGCGGCGACAGGCTGCCAATGCCACCTGCTGGCAGCAGGGACCTGCTGGATTACTCTCAGAGCACAGGCAGCCATCTGCCTGTGACAAGGCAGAGCAAGCAGGGGCTGATGCTGCCCAGTTCCCTGCCCAAGCTGTACCGACCTGGGCTCTACAGGGCCTCATCCAGACCTTTGCCAAGAGCAGCACACAGGGCCACAAAGGAAGCAGAAGGTGAGCAATCCCAAGCACGAACTTAAATATCTCTCCAAAATCCCTTAGCACCGAGAACATGGGATCCTCTGGGACAGACGTGCCTGTTTGCAGGATATTGAGCAGCAGAGGAGACTGAAGCATTAAGGCCAGGACTCCAGAAATGGCTCCTTGGAGTGCAGGATGCTAGAAGGAGGCGAAAGCCTCTGTTGGGCTTACAGGCTGTGCAACGACCTCTCGCTCATAACATGCGAGTAGCAGCAAGCGGCTGAGTTCAGCAGTCAACCAAGGAGAGTACCAGAGCAGGAGGCTGCTCATGAAGACGGCTCTTACCAGATGTCCTGGAGAGCTGGGCCTCGCTGCTGGACTTGATGACCTTGCAGTTGGTGGGCATGTCGCTGAGAGTGGACTGGGCTCGCTCGGGTTTCGCCCGCAGCTTGCTGTGGTTCTCCAGGACCTGGGCTGCCGTGGCCTTGGCCACTTTAGAGTTCAGCGTTTGCAAAGAAGAGGAGGAGGAAGAGAAGTCCTCATCTTCATCATCACCGATATCCCAGGCATCACTGGTGTTGCGGGCAAACTCATGAAAGCTGGAGGCCTTCTTGCTTTTCATAGGCAGCGCGTTGGCCTTGGAGCGGTCCTTGATGAAGCTGGGAGCCAGAGAAAAACAGAATCAGAGCAATGCTGTCAGACGAGTCCATTTTCTTCCCTTCCCTATGTCCTCACTCTAACCAGCCGGTCCCTTTTTCCAGTTTCCCCCATTCCTCCTCCCAAACCTAAGGAACGTGTTAAGTCTCTCCGGGCTGCCTGCTGCCAGGAGGCAGAGCTCGAGCCGGTACGACAGCAGGGCACAGAGGCCACAGTGCCCGCAGACGCTGGAGAGGCGCCAGGATTCCCAGCTCAGAAGGGCAAAGGGGAGGAGAGGTATACAATTCCTCCAGCTCTGCCTGCCCCCACCCTAGAGAAAACTGGTAGATTAACACCCAAAGAAAAAAAGCCTTGCAACCTGGGGAGAGGCATGTCAGAGGTTAGGCGGAGACGGTCTGCGCTCGTGGACACCCCCGATACAGCTGCGATGGCTCCCAGCAGACAGACCAGCCTGGTTCTTTTCTCAGGCACAGGAGGAGCCTTCGCATTTACCCTTAAGCTACAGGAGTCAAAGTCCACCACCTGAAGCGTCACAGAAAAGGGGAAACCTTCACCGCTACACAGCGTGAGATAGAGACAAGGAGGCAATTCAGATCAGCTCTGCCTTTTCCTGCCGGGAAGGGTGATGCCATTCTGCACGTTCGTGGCTGCCGAGCAGCTTTACCTCCCCTTCCCTTAATTCTTCTGTCTCCAAAAGGGAGCAGAGGGTTCAGACACCATTGCTAAAAAAATAGACCTTTGGCGTGGCTGGTACAATATGGATTTCTGGCCATAAAGGGAGCCAGCAGATAAGCTTTCCCTGCAAGCTTTCGCACAGCTCAAGACAGCACTGTACACCACTGCTGCCCTTCTCTTCCAGAACATCACAGTGCCAGAGGATGCTGGAGACCTCCACCTACTGCAGGACTGAGCCAAAAACCTGCAAAGCCTCGTGGCCTGCATCTCCAGAAGATAAACACTTACTGTTTGGTGAGCCGGGGATCCAGCGGAGGATGCTGTGCTCCATAGACAGGTTGAATGCTGTAGGAAGAGGATAGAAAAAAAAAAAAGAAGATAGTGCAAAAAGCTACAGAGCACCCACAAATAATCTCCTCAGCCTAGACTGGGGTCACACTTCTTGCCTGCTGTCAGAAGCTGAATACAGACCAAAAGCAACTTCAATAACCTTCTGTCCTCAAAGCCTTAGATCCAAAGTTCCACATTCAGATGAAGATTTGTTCTTTGCAGCAGCAAAGAGAAGCCTTGTTTAAACTCTTAGCAGATCCCAAATCCCAGCTCAGGCTGGAGACAGCCTCTTTTCTGCACCACTGATTCACTCTAAGCGACCACATGTCTTGGTGCCCCTGCCTTTCACACTGACGTTCATTCTCTTTTCCATCAAGGAGATTTCCAGGTTTGGAAATTCATGCTTCCGAGCCCTGCGGGACAGGGAAAGGACTCTAGCCAGCGACACCAGGGCTCTCCACAATGCAGTTGAGGGTTTGAACCTCACGCTGGCTCTCAAGCTCGTAGCCAATGCTACGGCAAAGCTGCCTCTGGTATAGTACACAGTTTGCTCGGGTCCAAATCCCAGCTTAATCAACTGCTTCCTATGTGGCCTGAAATGAGTCACCACGTCTCAGTCCCTCAGCTCGCCTCCCTGTGGAGTGGGACAGGGAGCCCGAGAGCTGCAGGCACTACGTGGGGAGCATCACCTTGGAGAGGAGCTACTAGACAAGCGCTCATCACCAGTTTTACAGGCTCTGGAAACGAGACAGGGATCCTGAGTTATTACCTCCATTTGGGTAACTATTCACAGCCACCCCACCCTGAAAAAACATCTCTGGAAAACAAGTCCTCCCCATCCCCTGGTACACAGCACGGTCCCGCATCCCACAGCGGAGACAAGGACCCATTCAGAGCTAGCACACAAGGGACAGGCTCCTCTTGGGTCAACAGAGCTGGCTTGGTTTCCAGGAGCTGCAGATGGTGCCCGGCAGTAAAACGAGCAGAGCCCAGGCGTGTAGGAGGGGGACGGCAGCCTGGTGCAACTGGAAAGCATGCTGGGAACCAGTTGATGCTGGGGAGGCGGCAGCAACAGGCCCAGCTGGCAGGGGAGAGATGCAGAGATCCGGGGCAGAGGCTGGAAACAACCACAGCATAGAGAGATCCTGGTGGTGAAGCCCGGCAAGGGGTGGGCTCCCCGCTGGAGCAGCCACCCCGCATAGCTGGAAGCGCTGAAAAGGCTCACTGTGTTTACCCACCAGCGATCAAGCCCAGGAACGAGTTTGCTGACTAATTAGCATCTAGGAGTCAGGACAGCTATTAAGCAGAGGCACCCCCGTGGGTGGGCATAGCAAGCAGATTATCGGGAGTAAGAAAAACAACCCCTCCAGATCAGCACTGCTTCCCAGTGACTCATGGCAGCTCCTCACAGAGCCTCTCTGATACCCAGCACCAAGCTCGCACCGTCTCGTGACAGCATTCACAGCACTGCTCCTCTCTGCGCCGGGATCCACGCGTTGCCAACGGGTGACCGCTTTGATTCATGTGCAAAGGCCTGAACTTCACAAGCCAAATAAACGATGTGTGTTAGAGATAGAGGAGGGGATGTGGCAGCCAGCTCTGAGTGAGGAAACCCTTTCCGGGGGCTCTGAAGCAATCAGCTGATGCCTTCACTGGCTAACGGCTGATACAACAGCAGAGGGTCCCACCTCCCAAGCAGCTCTTTTTAAAGAATTTGAACCCGGGCTCCCCCAAACAAAGCATCCCAAGCCGATCTAATTGCACAGCCCATCAGCCTGTGCTCCCACACAAGCGGCTGAAGATGACAGTCTTGTTTCCAGCAGGCTGCAGAGGCAGGGCTGAACACCACCATCCTACATCAGTGAGCTCAAACCGCTGCATGAAGCAGGTTCTCCCCATGTTTGTCTCATCTTTGCTGATTCTCCACCCCATACACCTGTGTGAAAGGTGCAACAGGCTGGACAGGAGTGAAAATGCTCTGAAGTGCGCAACAGGTGACTTCTAAGATACACGAGCACATGCACAACTGCCAAACACCATGTTTGTGCTGTAGCATCTGTGGTACCCTCGATGTCTGATCCCTGTCTTTCAGCTCACGTGCCTGTGGCTGACTCCCAGCAGATCCTACAGCTCCACACAAAAGTGCATGAGCACATCCTACCAACAAAACTGAGGCATGGGAGCAATACCACCAAGTGATGCTCAGCAAGTTTATTTCCTCACTCTTGTCTGGTTTTCCCTGATGCAGCTTGGGCAGATGAATCTGCTGTCTCCAAATTTAACTCCCTGCCTGAAGGCATCTTTGCCTGACTTTTCATGGACAGAAAGCTCAGGGCAGGCACTGCTTCTCAGCAAACACACCACTGGGTCAAGAGCCGAGACCTAAGCTGACATGGTGCTCCCAAACTGCCTGGAGGAGTCCCCTGTCCTGTCTCAGTCTAAGCAATTTGGGACAGGCATTTCTTGTTACCCATATGATCACTGTCTGGTACAGGGGGTGACCGACAATGTCTGGTACAACAGCTGCGATATCTGCGTTACACCACTCATGAGGAGACCGTTGCAGGGTGCGGGTTATTGACACCGCAGCAGAAAGCGCATCCATGAAACCTCAGTGCTACTTCAGACACAGAACACATTTATTCCTAGCAGATTCTGTTTCTCCCCTTTTAAAACAGCATTTAAATACCCCCCTCTGCAGCCTGGCTGCCCATCTGCCTAAAGAGCAGGAAATAAACAATCCACGGCACAGGGTAACACACTAGACCAACCTGCCAATTCCCAATGCAAAAACCACAGGGCAGTAATGGAAACGTGAAACAACATTTACTAGTTCTACCACTGTAAGTCTACAGGGAAAAAACACCAACTAAAAGCTAATAAAACTCAGTGACCAAATCCACAAAGTGTCATGGCAAAGGAAACTAACACAGTCTCCAAATCTTTACAAAGCCTCCCTCTGCCAGCTTGTCAGGGCAAAGAAAGGAGAGAGCCAAGAATCTGTACGGGAAGATCTCTCAGAGCTCAGACAAAAAAGAAGGAGGGGAGCTTCGTGTCTAGCGATCATGGATGCAGCACGTCCCACCTCCACCTTTCATGGTTGTATTGCCCAAGAGCTGTCAGTAGCCATCCCTGGAAAGGACCGGCATGCAGAGTGTTTGGAGGCGGTAACCAGGCTCCTGGACAGCAGGATATCTGCCAAGCAGCCAGTTAGGAGCAGGGGAGAACTTTGCCAAAAACTTGACGTTGGAGTGTATTGTCAGGCAGGACCGGCTGCCTCCCAGACCGGTTCACCTGGTTTGAGCTTTCCAAGCTGACGCTTGAAGTCAACCACTGCAGAAGAGAGATGCTGTCTAAGACCACCAGCTGGAAGCATGGCCGTGACCTCCGGGTAAGGGATGGGAACCATCGGGAGACAAAATGACCCAGGGAAAGCACAGCATTTTCTTCCCCCATGAGCTGAAAAGGAGGAACATGCAGTGCTCATTGCTTTCGCTTTGCTTGCCACAGACCTGGATCGTCCCACCAACCTGAGGGAGCCGGCACAGCGACAAAGAACCGAGTGAAAGCACATTAGAAAGAGAGATTTAACTGGCCCAGCAGGATTTAAAGCCAACTAAGCATTTCAGACTTCATCTGCACACCAGGAGGGGAAGGGCAGGGTTCAGATAAGGCAAACGAGAGCAAACGTGAGGAGCACCAGACAGGAACAGCACTTGTGAAAACCTCCCCAGAGAGGTGGGTGTCCTCTCCCCATGGGAGCCTTGTTCCCAAGGCCTTGTAAGGAGCATCTCTATCACCACCACCAGCCTTTTCTCCCCAAACACCACTTAAATCAGACATTTCACTTGTTTCTCCCATCCTCAGGTGAGTGCAAGTGCCTTGACAGGAACCAGGACATCACAGAGGAACCGAAGCAGGGGAGGTGCACACAGAGAGCCCCCACAGCCCCTTGTATTGAGTAGAGGTGGACCAAAAGTGACACCCCGCATAGGAGAGGATAACAGGGGGAGCACATGCGTTGGCAGTGGCACCTGTTTGGGACAGAGTTGCTGCCACCCAAGGCGACACCTCTAAGGCCTTCGGAAAAGAATGAGGTTTCTTCAGTATCTATGGAAAGGAGAACGGTACAGCCTTTGCTCCGAGGCCACCCCAGGGGGGCCTTCAAAGCCCTGAGCCCCTCCACCCTGCTTCCCGTGGGGTGGAGGGTGCACACAGGGACCCCCACACAGCCTGCCCTGCCCTACGGATGAGGGGACAATCCTGGTGCTACCCATATCCCTTACACAGGGGGGGCTTCCTCCAGCAAAGCTCACCTGTCCCCTTTTGCAGGGGGGAACCTCGGGGGCCCCAGCCAGCTCCCCTGCCCCATAGCCGGGATAGATACCCCTGGTATACCCCCTTCCCCCTGCAGGGGGGGTACCCTGGGGTCCCCAACCCCATAGCCAGGGTTGATACCCCTGGTATCCCACCCCTTGCAGGTGGTCCCCGGGGGCCCCCAGCCCCACAGCCAAGGTTGGTACCTCTAGTATCCCCCCCCTTGCAGGGGGGTCCCCAGCCCCATAGCCAGGGTGGGCGCCCCTGACAGCCCTTTCCCAAGGCAGAGGGACTGCTCCAGCCTCCCCACCCACCGCCCCCCAGCTGGAGGAGGGCTGCGGCCCTTGCACCCCTTCCCCGAGGAGCAGGAGCAGGGGCGGGGGCCGGTACCGGCCGGGCCGGGCCTGTGCTTACCTGCCCGGCAGCTTGGCGCTCCGCTTCCAGAACTGCCTGCCGCTCTCGGCCGCCATGGCGGAGGAGAGGGGAGGGGCGGGCCCGGCCGGCCAGCCAGCGAGCGAGGGAGCGAGCCCACCGGCCGGCCGGCCCCGCGGTGCAGCGGCGGAGCGCGGAGGAAGGCGACGGCCCCCCGCAGGCCGCCTCACCGCCACCCGCCCGCAGCCCCCGGCGGCGCCATCTTGGGTCCGGGCGGGTAGAGCGTCGCCATTGGCTGCTTCGAGCAAGGCGTTGTGGATCGGCCAATCGCGAGCTGGAGGAGGAGTGACGTATACAAAGAGGAGGGGCGGGCAGGGATGGGGCGGGGCTGTGCGAGGCGGGCGAGACCAGCTGGGGGGGGGGGGGTTAGGAGCAGATAATCCATCCCGCCATGGGCGGGGGGAGGCTGAAGCAAATCACTAGCGCCGAGAGGCGCGGAGTGGGGCGAGAGAGCGGCGCTAAGGTGGCGGGGCCTGCGTGGGGCTGGGGACACGGGGAGACCCTGCAGAGAGGAGGGCGAGAATGGTTAACCACCGCCCCGGGGAAGGGGAGAGACCATTCACGCTGCGGGTGTGGGGGGGGACACGCCCAGCGAACACCTGGGCGAAACCATCTGCAGAGGGAGGGGGGAAGCGGGTTAAACCACCCATGGGGCCGCGGGGGGCAGCGGTGGGCAGAACCATGCGTCGGGTGGGGGGGACACACTGAGAGGTGACAGGGCCGGGCTGGGGCCCGCTGGCACCCGCGGCTGGCATGGTCCCCGCAAGGACTCGGGGCCATTTGGGACCATTTGCAGCCCCCAGCGGAGCCCTGATGATGGGGTGTCCCCTCATAGTGGCAACCAGGGTGAGGGGGGAGCCGCCATGGTGGGGCAAGGTGTGAGGTGAGGGAGGAGCCGCCATGATGGGGCAAGGTGTGAGGTGCAAGCGGTCACCCCTTGAATAAACAGGGATAAACTGGGGGAAAAAAAAACACAGACGTCAAAAAAAACCCACAAACTTCCCAGGTGACATGGGACCCTGCCAGCCCCTGAGGCGCTGCCATCCCCCTCATGCCCTGAGGAGAAACCCCACTACAGGAGTGGCTGGCAGCCACCGTGCCTCAATGGCGCCGGGTGTGGGCAGAGTAGGACAGGGCCTGCTGTAACCGGCGTCCCATGGGGAGATGGGGACCTCCTACTCCTGGGGGAAACGTGCGACAGTCCCATGTGAATGAGCAGCCGCCTCTTGCACCCAGGCCGCCGGCATGGCTGTGCCCCACATGGGTCAGTTCCTCACGAGGCACCAGTTTCCCCTGTTTGCAAAGGGCAGGGCAATGGCAGGAGGGGAGCTGGGCGTCCCTTGGGGTGTTTCAGGCATTGGGGACATGGGCAAAGGGACAATTATCACCCTCAGCTCAGCCTCCCGGCCAGGGTTGAACACACAGGGCTCTCGCCATCCCCTCAGGGTCGGGTCCCGGCTCTCGGTGGGGTCATGGCTCCCACTGAGCGCTTAGGAAGAGGCTTGGGGAGCGGGAGGGTCGGGAACGCTCAAAAAAGGGGCAAAAAAATGAAAAACCAGGCACGTTTCTGCCAAACCCTGCTGTTTTGGGAGGACGGGGCTGACGGCAGAGGGCGGCACAGGCTCGTCGCTGGCGCCTCGCCACAGGGCCCGGCCTGGCACCGGGGAGCGGAGCCCTGACCCCACCTGCTGCTGCTCCTTCATACAATCACAGAATCAATAATATCTGGAGGTGGAAGGGACCCTCTCCGCCAGCTGCTCCCGAGGTCCAGGGACATGTTTCAGGTGGCAGAGTGAGCCCAAGACCGTGGCAGCCAGCACAGCATCTCCGGCAGCTTTCGATTCTGAAGGAGAACGAAAGCCGAGAGAGAGAGGAGTCAGTTCCTTTTCCCATCCTGAAGCTGAAGCGGAGAAGGGAAACTAAAGAGCTGGCAAAAATAGAGCATTTCGAGGTACCCAGCTGCAGGGAGGTCACTGCCCGCCTGGTCAGGAGGTGCTGTGTAGGAATAGCAAAGTTTCCAGAAAGGGGCTGGTCCGTCCTGGGTGGAAACTGCCTACAGGAGAGCTGGGGAAGGACTTTTTACTTGGGCATGTAGTGATAGGATGAGGGGGAATGGCTTTACACTAGAAGAGGGCAGGTTCAGATTGAACGTTGGGAAGAAGTTTTTCACTTTGAGGGCGTTGAGGCACTGGAACAGGTTGCCCAGAGAGGCTGTTGAGGCCCCATCCCTGGAGGTGTTCAAGGCCAGGCTGGACGTGGCCTTGGGCAACCTGGGCTGGGGGGAGGTGTCCCTGCCTATGGCAGGGGGGTTGGAACTCGATGATCTTCAAGGTCCTTTCCAACCTAAACCATTCTATGATTCTGTGATTCTATGAAACGCCGCTCCTTCCACCCAGAGTTAAAACCCTGTGGGCTACAAAGGGTGACAAACAGGGTTATCACACATCACTTCATCCTGTAGCATGACTACAAACTCTGAGAAATGGAAACAATCCCACATGGGAGTGGCAGTCCTCGGTGTCGGTGGAAGGCTGAGTATGCTGGAGGGTCTGTCCATCTGTCCTGGAGTCATTTTCAGCGTCCGCACATCCCTGCAAAGCCACTATCAGATGCCTGCATCCCCTCGATCTTGGCGCGGTGGGTTGGTTTTGCTGTTCCTTCTCAGCCTGAGGGATAGATCCTCCTCCTCGGAGTTTTCCCTCCCGCTTTTCCACAGCAATTCACGCATCATCTTCTCGTGCTTCATTTATTGGCTTTATCAAAGACTTTGTTTGGAAACACCCAGCTAGGGAAACAGGAGAGTGACCCCTCCACCCTGGCAAGGGAAGGTGTCTCATTGTCTCCGCTCTGCCCACACCCTGCTCCTGTCCCCAAAAGGAGAGAAAACACACCCGGAGAATGGGGGAAAGGACTGAAATCCAAGTCCTCGGCATCCATGGCTGCGCTTTGATTGCTGTCAGTCCTCAGCTGGTGACAGCAGGAGCCAACCTGGGCCAAATTGAACAAAATCAATGTGCTTTGGGGGGGGGGAATCTACATGCACCCATGTGCCTGTGTGCACCCACGCACACACAGAGATGCTACAGCGAGCGATCTACTACGAGTAGTAGCCTGGCACCGAGATTACGGCTGCCGTGGCACATCCGTGCTGCACGGTTGGCAGCGTGGGGGCGGTTTCCGTTGGGGTCGGTACCGATGGCTTACGAGGCTGCGTGTGTGTGCCAGGGGGCCCAGCCCTGCCTGCCCATTTTGCAGGGGGAAAGATGAAGAATTTAATCAGGGGTTGACCTGAAATGATATTTTGCTGCTTCTGTTTTTCTCACAGGTTTTGCAGCGGGGTGAGATCTCCGTTGCTGCAACCCGCTCACTCTTCAAATTCACACGTGTGCGCCTGTGTGTCATTTCAGGTTAACTGAAGCGGCTGCTTCAATTTGAAACAGGAGCTGCTGTTTCATTTTTCGGGTCACTTAACTCCCTCCTGACTGTAATAAACACGGTGATTAAGGACACAAAAATATTACTCTGGAAGAAGGGGACCAAAAACTTGGAAAAGGATGAAAGAAACACTGATTACCCCTTTTAAAATAAAATATTTCTTTAACTGAAACTGCTAAATTCGACTCAACTTTACACACCGGAAAGGTTTTGTGGTTGTTTTAGTTTTTTTTTTTACAGTGAATAAAGTGTTTTTTCCTCATGAAAACCCCCACCAACTCTCAGGCCAAGCAGTGCAGTTTCGATGTGTCACGGAGGCAGCATTAGCACAGATCCCACTCTAGGGAAAGTCAGTGTAAACCCCAAAACAGCAGATTCTGGTCTCCAGCAGGGCTCCAGGTGCCTGAAACCAGCACCTGGCCCCCCTCGCCCTCACAGCATGGGGTTTTTTTTTTGGAGGAGGTCGGGGAAGGGACACGTTTCGCCCCAGGTTCATGCTGAGAGGGTTGCAGGGCTTTGGTCTCAGCTCCTGGAGGACTAAATCCCCTGCCCAGGGGATGTGGGGACATTGGAGGTCTGAAGCTCAGAGCTCCTCCGTGGCTGGTCCCAGCCCGAGGAGGGATAGGGCAGGGAAAGGCAGACAAGCCCAAGCTGTACCGCAAAAGATCTCCAGCGAGTTGGGACACCGTGCCCCAGTTTCCCCACATGCCCCGTGGAGATAATGCTATTGCCGCACAGGCCATCGGCAAAGCACTCGGAGACTGACTTCCACAAGGCTTCATTACCGGGGAGCTGCAGCCCTGGGACACCTGGTTTGCTGATAATTCACCTCCTCCTAAGGCAGGTGTTTAAAATAGCTCCTGTGAGTCACTGTGCCGAGAAGAGCCAAAGGGTTTCAGACACCACCTCGGAGGCAGCTGGATGTTTTCTTTGTGACGGGACACGGGGTGAGATGCCACCTCTGAGTCTCCAGTTCTTCAGGTCCTTGCGGCGAGCCTGGCCCCTGCTCCCTGGGCGGCTTTTCTCCTCTGTGCTCATCTGTGTTTTTCCAGCCGTGGCAGATCTTTGGCTGTTGCTCATCTCCCATTCCCAGAAAGGGAGATGGAAAATAAAAATATCCCTTTTGCTGTGGCTCCAGGCTCCCCTGACTGGTCCTTTCTGCATCACCAAGCACCTTAGCTGGAGATGGATGTGTATGGGAAGCCACAGGTGTGATGAGTGCTGGCCCTTTGCAAGTCCTGTCATCCACAGGGACACCAGTGCTCCCAGAGCAGGAGGTCCAATGGTCTGAAATCTCATCCCAGTCCTGCTCCATCATTTATTTTTTTCCCCATTTTCTGAACTGTGGGTGCTTCCCCTGCTGACACCAGTGATCAATAAAAAGTCGTGAAAGGGAGGTGGGAGATGCTGGCTCTGAGTCACTTCCTGCTGGATAACTGTCTTCATCCTCTCCTATCATAGCTGACAGCCCTGAAGGGCAGTGAACGTCCCCTCATCAAGGAGGCAACGAGGGGCGAAAAGGCCTTTTCCTTTCTTCCAGCCCCTGTGTGCTGGAGTCACTTTGTTTCTGCCTGTTGCTGATGATTTTGTCCCTGCTGGGCCCCCATGCCACGATGCCACGGTGATGGGCAGCATGGAAGGGAGCAACAGGCAGCCCATGCTGTGGCTGCCCATCTTCAGATCTCTCATAACATCTACTGTGGTCCTTTCCCTGTGGTACCCAAATCTGGTGGCTCTTGGCCTTGTGAAGGTGTTGCTGCCCAGGAGGGCTGGTGCACAGGGGATCAAACATGCACCGATCCTTCTCCAACACCCAAACCTTGGACGCACCCTCTCACCCTGGCAGGATAGAACGGTACCTGGGTAGCAGGATCTTGCCAGGGGAACACGATGGCACCGTTCCCCTCCTGCAGCACAAGCCCAGCGAGGACAAAATCACCAGCAACAGGCGGAAACAAAGTGACTATCAGTACCCCAGCCCCGTGCTGGACCTGCTCGGCCTTTCTGCGGTGAGTTTTCTAAGAAACGCTGCAGCAGTTAGCGAGTGTTTACGGGAAGGGTGGGCCGAGCTTAGCCTGCAGCCGGAGTGGCCGCGATAGCGATTCGGTGGTGCTGGGGGGGACGGTGGCTGCTGGAGGGGCTCGGGCTCCTTGCGGTAGCAGGCGGCTTGCGTGGCAGGGAGGTTTGCTTTCGTGTAAGAGCAGCTTCCCGGATGGTCCGGGGGAAAAGCGAGAGAGGAGGTTAAATACAAACCACATCTCAAAATAGGTCTGAACTTTGAAGGCGTTTGGAGCTGTGCTTCCTGCTTCTAGCAGCCCTGAGGAGGAGATGAAAGATGCAGCTGAGTTAAAAAAGAAAAACAAATAAAGAAAAAAGCAAACCGAATTAACACTTTCTGCCAAAGGCACAGCAGTGACACAGCACGCCAGGTCACCTACAAGTCTGGGACGTGGCTCCAGGACCCTCTCCGATAGCAGTCCCATGGCTCGGAGAGCGGTGCTGGCAAGCCCAGGGTGAGCCAGGGAAAGGGATCGCTCCCTGGGCAAGGGCTTTAAGCAAGAAAGCCATGGGGCAAGCCAAGGAAATCCCTACTCCAGGTCAGATCTGACCGGGGGGACTTGTAAAGTAACCTGCAGAAAGGGAAAAGTGCCCCTTCCTTGGAGCAGACACAGCCCTGTGTGCACGCAGCAGTGGGTGCTCCACGAGGTCAAGCGTGACCAGAACTTCAAAATTCAGCACATGAAATTAATTAAAAAAATAAAAATCTCAAGAAAAAAAAAAAAAAACCCAAAACAAAACCAAACCAACACAAGAAACCCACCACCCCTGAAGCCGAAGCGCCATGGAGCTGGGAAGTGGGGTTTGACAGTTTGGAGGGTAAAAGCTCGAGCAAAGTGTTACCGCTGCTGACTGATAGCGACCAACTTCTGGTAATCTGAAGATCGACTTCCTCTGGCTCCGTGTTGGCCGCAGCCGTGCTGGAGGTGGGGACAGCCCGCCGGCGGCTTTCTTCACCCACCGGCACCCAGCATGCAACACCCGCTCGGCGCCAACAGAGCCGGAGCAACAGGATCTGCCTTACCAAAATTGAATTTGGCTGACAACATCCGGCATTTCGTAAGGCTGCTTTGATGTTTGTTTACTCGCTGTCTCCAGCACATGCTCTGCACCAGCCTGCGGATGAATGGGAAGGCAAAGGGCTCCACACCCCTTTGATCTCTCCCAGGAGACCCGGCAGGAGCTGTCGGTGCTGGAAACAACCCGCTGAGGGCCGGATCCAGCCTTCCCCATGGTGCTTTCAGCTGGCTGGTCCTGGTTAACACCACTCGGTGAGTCTTTGGGTGGGAGCTTTGGAGTCAGTCTCGGCTGCAGATGAACTGGTGGTCCTCACAGTGGCCACGGTGTGGTCACTGGTACCCCACATGCTTGCCGCATCCTTCATCCCACCCCGCAAGAAAGGGATGTCTCCATCACATCGAGTGGTTTTTTGTTTTTATTTAAAACCGCATAAAAAAAATAAGATTTCTGAATTCCCCTGTACAATATGAACTCTTAACAAAAAAAAAAAAAACAAAAAACAATGCGCCGGCTAAACACTTGGTTACATGGAAAGACTCGACAGTGTGGACAGCCTGGGCTGGCTCCCCCCTCCCCAGCCAAGACACCCGTGGGGAAACCCCAAACTCATCTGCAAACGGAGATCTGCACGTGGCAAGGAAACAAGAACACCCAGAACTATGTACACAGGGAGCTGGGGAGCAGGCAGCCACTCCGCACCTCCGCCAGAAACACTATGGGCCCGGGGACGGACACAGGACAGACACAGAGGGAAGAGCCGAATGGAAAACCGGGGGACCAGCAGCTGTAGAAGCAAGGCGTGGATTGGAAACCCACGTGAATTATAAATAAATAAATAAGTTATCCTACCGGCTAGAACTCTTCCTTTAAAAAACAACAAATTCATGAAAATAAATTAAAAACAAAAACTGGAAAAAAAGAAACAAGGTAAAATGTTACCCCTATGAACAACTGTACTTCAAGCTTTGCTCCTATAGAACTTTGTACACATTTACAGCTCTGTTGGTTTGCATTGTTTGTGCATTTGTGAGGGCACAGGGAAGCAAAGAAGCCCAGAAAATCCAGGCGAGATGGAGGCACGGGAGGCGAGGCATTGCCCGCTTGGCTCCCAAGCATCTTCTGACCCGTTTTCTTTTTGAAAAGGGAAAAGGAACTCTACAGCCAGGCGAGTCTTGGAAAAGCAGCAGTGTAGGAAAATTCAAGTCTTTCCTCCAGCACAGCCCAGATCACATCTGAAGGCACTCGAGCACGGTGACAGCGGAGAAGAGACAGCCATTCAGCCACGGTACCTGCCCTCCCCCCAGTCAGTTTTCCCCCGTTGAAGCTTTTCTCGCAATAAGGTCTCCGATCCTCTGGCAGTCCCGAATTCAGCAGGTCGGGAAGACATTTGGGAGCCTCCAAAACCAGAAGCAACCCCCCCAGAAAAATTTACTGGCAAAACATCAAATGAGACAGGGTCATTCAGATGGAGCCCAGGACAGCTGGGTTGGATGGTGGCCACCAGCGCTTCGAAGAACAGGTCTCCAGCAGAGCTCCAGGACAAGATGTGGCCACCAGTGCTCAGAAAAGCAGATCTCCAGTGGAGCTCCAGGACAAGATGTGCGTGTTCCCAACTGATGATCCCTACTCAGTGCTACGGTCACGAGGAAGTTGTCTGGTTTTCTTTGCTTCTTCAGGCAGGAGATGCATGGAGTTGTTACTTGCCAGGCTCCTGGATCAAACTGTGCAGGTGGATCTCTGCCGTCTCCTGGGGCAGGTGAATGCTTTGCAGCCAAGGATGATTGAAAATGTCCTCCAAAGATGGCCTGTCCGAGGGGCGCATGGACAAACACCACCCGATGAGGTCCTGGCACTCTGGGGAGAGAGACCAGAAACTGCTGGTTAGTCGGAGAAGGCTCCTGCCCACCTTGTCCCACCGTCTGCAGTGCCCACACCATGCTGGGTGTGCGCAGAGCTGCACCCAAACCTCCCAATTGATTTTCTGTTTTAGAGGAGAGCAGGGTGGCAGGACATGTGCCACCTCCTCCAGCTACACATGGGAGATCAACCTCCTCCATAGCGTAAGAGTGGGATGCTTGTGTGCCCAGTGCCACCTCTCAAAACCCGCTATCTGTCCCCCGCCACGAAGCTGGGTACCCACCTCGAGAAACCCGCCGTCGGAAGAAGAGCTGTCCCCGGATGATGTCCTCGTCCTGCTCAAAGGGGACATCCCCGCAGACCATGTTGTAGAGCAGCACACCCAGTGACCAGATGGTGGCCGGACGGCCATGGTAGCGGTGGTAGCGGACCCACTCCGGCGGGCTGTACACCCGCGTTCCTATGGGATACAGGTGCAGCTCGTCAGGCAGATGCTGCCTGCTCCCGCATCCTCGCCCGAGCATCCGCGGGGATGCGGGGACACACACACACACACACACACACACACACGCACGCTGTGACCCGCCGCCCCCTCGCCAGCACGTGACTCTTGTTTACAAACTTTGGGTTGTAAAAAAAAGCCACCGGTGCCGGAAGAGGGCAGCACGGGCCCGGGGAAGGCCCGACCGTTACATGCAAAAGAAAAAAAAAAAAAAAAACCACGGGTGGGGAAAAACCACGCCTTTCCCCCCCCCCTACGCCTTAGCCAAAAAAAAAAAAAAAAATTAAGCCAAGGCAAACAAGGGGAGCAGAGCAGCCCAAGCCCTTCGGCACCTGCGAACTTAATCGGCCCGTGCACGGGCTTTGCAACCCCCCCTCTGCTGCCCCCACGGGTGTGTGTTTGTGTGGGGCTGGCTCTCCCCGTCCCAGCCCGGGGCAGGGTGGGTGGCGGAGGCTGTCGGCAGCACCGGGAGCCGGCTCCCGTTTCACAACATCCGCCCCGTGCCAAATAGCAACTTGGCAGCAGGCAGAATCGTTAATTCCAGCCCCAGCAAACGAGGGAACCTCCAGTGCCCAGCCGGGCTGGTCCATGCAGTGTCTGGTACCGGGAGCATCCCCCGGGTGTGGGCTCACCGTCAAACGCCGTGTAGACGGTGTCCTTGAGGAAGGTGCCGGAACCAAAGTCGATGAGCTTGAGCTCGCCGGTGGAGAGGTCGATGACGATGTTCTCGTCCTTGATGTCGCGGTGCAGGACGCCGCAGTTGTTGCAGTGCCGCACGGCCTCCAGCACCTGGCGGAAAAGCCCCCGCGCCATCTCCTCGGACAGGGACCCCCGCTCCGTGATGAAGTCGAAGAGATCCTGTGACGGCTCCGGACGCTCCAGCACCAGCACGAAGCTGTCGGGCAGCTCAAACCAGTCGAGGAGGTGGATGACGCCGCGGAAGCCAGAGCCCACCTTGTTCAGCAGCACAATCTCCATCGGCACACGGGTGCCGCTGGGCTGCGGGGGGGACCACGATGCCGTCAGCGGGGCTGATGCTGTGCCGGGGGTCTGGTACCCCCAGCCTGGGATGCTCCGGTGCCCCCTTGTCCGGCATCACCGGTGCCTGGGCATCCCCCCACCCCGGGGATGCTCCGGTGCCCCTCTGCCCAGCCCCACCCCCACCGGTACCGGGCATCCCCCGCCCAGGACAAACCAGTGCCCCTCTGCCCAGCCCCACCGGTACCGGGCATCCCCCGCCCAGGATAAGCCAGTGCCCCTCTGCCCAGCCCCACCGGTACCGGGCATCCCCTGCCCGGGATACTCCGCGTCCCCCGGTGACCCCGCACCCGCTCCCCCCGCCGTGTCCCCGTTTCCACCCTCCCGGTGCTGGGTTTATCCCCGCCCGTGATGCCCCGTTTTCTCCCGGTGGCCCCGCTCACTCACCAGCTCGCCCCACTCGGAGATGCGCTCCCGGGCCACGTACTTGACGGCCACCTGCAAGCCAAGGGGAGCGGCGGGCTGAGCACGCCGCCCGCCCCGCCGCCGCCGCCGCCTCCCCCTCCTCCTCCGCCCCGCCGCCGGCCCCGCCACTCACCGGGCTGCTGTCGGAGAGGCGGATACCCGAGTACACCGTGCCGAAGCCGCCGCTCCCCAGCAGCGGGCCCACCCGGTAAAGCTTCTCCAGCGGCTCCTTCTCCTTCCCTAAGGGCGAAACCGGCCGTCAGCGCTCCGCCCGGTCCCCCACCGTCCCCCAACCCGACCCAACCGGGCCGGGCAAAACCGGACCCGGCCTCTTACCGGGTTGTAGTTTAGCGCTGTGTAGCTCCCCGCCGGTCCCGGTACGTAGATGGGCCAACGAATTAATTTTCGAGAGCAGCATCCCGGCTCCCTCGCCCGATTATTAGGACCGGTCCCGGCACCTCCCGAGCCGGACCGGGCACCGGAGGCTCGGTCCCGGCGTTCGGGCTGCCGAGCGGCGGAACCCGGAGAGGCGGAGGCTGGCGGGCGGCGGGGCAGGGAGGGAGCGGCGGCGGCGGCGCGGCTGCTCCGCGCTCTGCCGGGCTCCCGTGTGGCGCGGCGGCCCCCAGCCGGCCCCGGGAAGGGCGGGGGCGGGGGCGGGGCGGGGAGAGCCAGGGGGCGGAGCTTCCCCGCCAGACCCAACCGCGCCGACCCGCCCAGCGGCACCACAGCCAATAGGGAGAGACCCGCAGGGAGGAGAGGCGGTGGCGGGCCACGGCGTGGCGGGAAGGAAAAGGCGCCAAAGGCGCGCGGGAGGGGCGGGGCTTGGCTCCGTCTCGGGGGGGGGGGGGGGGGGGGGGGGGCGGGGGGCGAGCAAGGGGCTGCGAGCGGCTACTGCTGTCAGGACATGCGGCCGTCCCGTCCGTCCGCCCACCCGCGTCCCCGTCCCCGTCCTCGTCCCCAACGGGAGTGTCCCCCCATCACCAACGGTAGTGCTCCCCCCGCCCCCCCACTTGGGGGGGCACTGGAAGAACGTCGGGCACATGCAAGCAGACGGGGTGTGGGGTGTGTGGGAGGCAGTTGCTCTTCCCACATCCATGCGAAAATCCCCATTTTTTTTTAAGCTTCTCCTTCCCTTTATTCATTTTCCCGGGAATCTCACAACTTCCCGGTGGTGCTTGGCATCCCCCAGACCCCATCCCGCCGGCTCATCCCACATTGCCATTACTTCATCGCGGGCAAACCCGCCTCTGAACTTTTTCCCTTTTCTAGTAAAAGTGGCGATTCCAGCTGGGGACTCTTGACTAACAACCCTTTTTTTTAAAATTTCATTTTCCGCAGAAGTCACTGGCTGAGATGCTTTCCCGAGTTCCAGAGATAAGATAAATAATTTACTGGACGGAGGTCTCTGATTACTCACTCTATTAGCATTCAGAGCAAAGAACTCCAGCCACCGGGAGCTGAATTATTCCAGACGAAGCCCATCTGGGCTCCCGCGCCCCAGCGAGACCGAGGAGTTCCCAGCATCCCACACATACTTGTGGGATGAATTGCTTGAAATCGAATGGGGTTTACTGGAAATGCTGGTGAGCTCCCGACTCCTTTAGTATTTCTTAAAAAAAAAATAAAATAAAATAATAAACCACAACCAAAAATGCCAACCCCAAAGTTGGTTATGGAGCTGTGGCTCAGCCCTCGTGCCGGCCAGGAAGGGCCTGCCGCCGCCGTTCCCTCTTTTAGATTTACCGAGAACGCGGCATGTCCTCTTTCAGGGGCTGAGACAACTAAAAACTGAAAAACCTACATTGGTTTTTAACGCAGAAGGTGACATTTTTATTTGGGGAAAAGTGCAGAGAAGCTGACACAGCAGACGTCATCCTTTTTTTCTTTTTATTTTAATTATATTATTGTTATTATTTGGGGTGATGCAAGCTGAGGGGTGGGCAGCGCCTTTCTCCTGCCTTATTCCCACTGGCCGCCTGGGCATATTTTGGGACAACTGGTTCTGCCAGTGGGTGCTGAGCCATGGGACGAGGTGACTCAGCATCTGGCCCAAAATAATTCTCAAATTCATTGCTGGGATGATGGAAGGTACCAAAGGGGCTGCCCTGGAAACCCAGACTCTATTGACAAACAAAGCTCCCCCCGGGGAGCGGCAGAGCTTTCCTGGGGGCTGCCTTCCCCTGAGCTCCCGGGGAGGTGCAGCTTCTTCCTTGCTCTGCCCACACCTGCTAATTAGCGTCCCAGGGAGCAGTGTGTCTTGCAACCGGGATGAGTTGGGGCCAAGTCACCTTTGTGAGTAAACCTGCCCCACTCCTAATTTCCCCGGGGGGACTGAGTCAGCGGCCGCCTCTTCCTGCTGGCACGCAGGGGTTGCGTCCCCTCTGGGTTGGGGAACCCTCTCCCAGTCTTGGAGGCGATGGGGAGACATTTCTCCACGCCCTGGCTGTACGGAGCAGGGATGTGTCCCTCTTTCCCAGCTGTATCCACCTCTTTCCAGGATAACCCACCCAGACATATCCCTGTTCCCCAAACGACCCCAAACCAGTGCTGGGAGCCACCTTTTCCCCCCAGGTCCATCCCACGTACTCACCCTTCCCCCTGCCAGCCCTGGTGAGGCCATTGGGATGTGTCAGACATTCAAGCTAACATGAAACAAACCCCATACTGCTTGCCACCCGCTTTGCCCTCATCCAGAGGAATCACCTCTTTTCCCAACCCTCTTTCTCCAGGATGAAAGCCTCCGAGGACGGCGGGTGCAGGAGAGCAGCACATGTCTTTTAGCAATGCGTTGCTCTTGCACGGACACAGGGATGTCCAAGCAAGACTGCAGGTCCTGCCCCAGCCAGGCAGCAGCATCCCCGACCCACGCTGCCTCTTTCCACCCTTGGGTCAAACCCGACCCTGGGGAGCAGTTTGCAGCTCCGAGGGGCTTGCACAGGGCTTGCGAGGAGGAAAAACCCAAGCAGGACCATGCCTGAGGAGAAGCAGGACCCCACCTGGGGAGAAGCAGCACCCCAGGGTGGCACATGGCGCTGGTGGCGGGTCTGCGGGAGAGGAGCTCCCAGCAGACATCAAAAGATCAGTTCTCAGCCCTGCAAACAATCCCCGGCAGCTTTCGGGCTCTTCAGTGGCATTCCAGTCTAACCGGGGCTGCCTTGCATGATAATCAGGCTTAATTACTGCTTTATCGCTTGATTGCTGTGCTGGGCCCTTGGAGCTGCAGCGTTGCTTTCGCAGTTTACTTTTTGTATTTCCTCCCCCTCGCCTTCCCCGCCAGCACAATTAGCAAAGAGGTGAAAATGGGGAGGGCCAGGGCGATACCCAGTGGGGGAGAGAAGGGTGGATTTTCTGCCCGGGAGACCCCGGGGTGGAGGTGGAGCAGATTTGCAGCCCGTGGAGTGTTAAAATTGAGGTTTCCCACCGGTGCCCTGCAGACAAAACAGCAAGGTCAATGCCAAGCCAGGAGCACAACCCCATATCAGCCCCAGGAGCATCCCCCTCCGGAGGGGACAGCATCCCTGGAGGAGGGACGGGAGGACTGAAGGCGATTAGAGCCATGACACAGAACGGCTTGTGGTTTTCCTAACATGAGCTTTGAGTCATTGCGTGACCTTGGCTGCGTCTGCCCGTGGCTCCCTCCGCTCGGGCTCGCTTGCCCGCAGAACCGGCTGGCCCAGGGCGTGGGGCGAAGCATTGGCAAAGGACCTGCTGGTCCTCGGGGAAAGCATGAAACCTTACTAAGTCAGGCCAGTGAAGATGCTCCCACCTACGCATGGTGAGCAATCCCGGGCCACACCGGCAAGGAAGCGGGCCCTGCCCTTGGCCGGGCATTGGGTGCTGGGGTTGGGACACCCCCAGTGTGCTGTCACCTGCTTGAAGTCACCTCTATGGCAGTGAAAAGGTGTCCTGATGTCTCACCAGTGACTTTGGAAATGCAATAAAATGTGTGTCTATTGCCCAGCACCATCGTCGTGTGGGCGATGGGCATCGCTCTGCAGGATGCGGCTGATCCCAGGGTGCATGGAGGCTCCACGGGGGCTACAGAGGTGCTGGGCTCCCCCAGATGTGGGTTGAGATCATGGATGCTGGGAGTCAGCACAGCCACAGGGCACTGCTTCCCATCCTCTCCCCATCCTTTGGGTCCCTGGGGACCCTCCCAGACCCAGCTGAGACCCCAATGCAGCGGTGACAGCTTGGGAGCAGCACGTCCCACCCTGGGGCTGGAGTCACCCAAGGAGAGGGAGGAGAAAGGTCCTCACTGGTGTCCTGGAGCACCCCAAAACCCCTCTAAGCCAACACCCAGCCCTGGGCCTTTGGGTGCCGATCCCGGCTTAGCGAGTTGATGTCCTGCGAGCGGGACAGGAGATGCAGGGACCCGTCCTGCACCCCGGGAGGAGAAGATGCGGAGATTTCTTCTTATTAATTTAATTTTATTTTTTTTTTGTTTTGGTTTGTATGTTGGCTTTTAGCGCGGGCTTTTTGGGAGAGGTGTGCGCAGAGGCGGCAGCATGGCTAATCTGCTTTGTGAATGGAGCCGCACAGGGGGGCGGCGGAGGGGATCGGGGAGGTGGAGGGAGCCACATATTTGGGATTCCTTCATCTGGGTGGGCTCCTTCTCCCCAGACTCTCAGGATGTGGGAAATGGAAGATGAAAGGAGCTGCATTTCCAGCCTCTCGGGTTACAATGTCTAAAGCAGAAAAGGGTGGTTGGGGGGAAAAAAAAAGAAGGGGGGGGAGTGGGGATGCTACAGGGAAACCTGGGTTGGGAAATGGCCCCGGCGAGGTTGGGGCAGGGAAGGGGGTGGCTGGGGCCGAAGCCGCTCGTGTTTCACATCACGTCAGGGCTGAGGAATTTCCTCTGCTCTGGGGGTGCCTCGCAGAGAAAAAGGGGGAGGCTTTAAGGTTAGCCGGGGATGAATAATAGCCAAGAGGCGGCAAGGGATTAAAAGTGTTACCCAGGGGCTGCTGTTTACAAGCAAACTCTCTTGCGGAGCAAGAGGGGAAAGAGGGAATCATCGGGGTGATGGTGGGGACCCCGGGCCGTGCATCGCCCGTGTCCCATCCCCGGCAGACACAGCGGGGCGACTGCCCCCGGCCCCTGTGTGGTTCCCCTCCACAGCGAGGTCCCAGCAGCCGGTCCCCTGCACGCGTGGCGTGTCCTGGGGTGCCTGGCCTGGCTTCCCCGCTGTGTCCTCCTGGGGCCCCCTGAGTTGCAGACACCCGGATCATCCCTGTGCACAGGCAGGAAAATCCGCTTCTCCGAGGGGGCTTGTGCCCCCCACTGGGTGTCCCAGGGAAGGGGCAGGGAGAGGGGGCAGCCGGAGACAGAGGGCTCTGCGCAGGGTGCACGGACTGCGTGCCATGCCTGGGCACGGGGTTTGTACCCTGCCGGGTGACAGGAGCAGCCCCCAGACCTGGGCATCGCCTGGCATCATCCCACCAACTCCTGAGCCAGGGCGTGGGATTTGTCCCTGGTCACTTCATTTTCATTGCCCCTTTATGGCTTTTTTGGGTGATGCAAAGTCAAGGTGGGGAGGAGGAGAGGGAAACGCGTTTGTCCTGTGTCATTCCCTGTTATCCTCTGTCTCTGATATGACAGTCCCCGGGTTGGCCCAAGGGATGCTGCAGGATCCGACTCCACTGCCCGCCCTGGGACGGCAGAGATGGCACATGCTGTGGGCAACCAGGCTCCACTTCCAGGGCTACATGCTTGGGACAGGCTGTTCTCCCTGATTTAGCCTAGGGAAACTAAGGCACGGCGGGGGGGGGGGGGGAGGCATGGAGGAGGAAGATGGGCTTATTCCACCCCAAAAAGGGCAAAAAATGGTTTGCAAGCCAGGGAAGATGTGGATGGCATCAGCCCAAGTGCTGTTTAGAGGAGACTGAGTGGATGCACCTGCACCGGTGGCTATGCTGGAGGGGACCCAGGCAGGACCCTGGACTGTACCTGGGGACTCAGGATCTGTCCTGGTGACCAGCACCCATGATGCCTGGGTGGCATCACCTGGGGGAAAGGACACAAAACACGGCTACATCCAAGGCTCAGGGTGCCCGGGCACCCCCAGCAAAATGGGTTTCTCCCTGCAGAGCATTCGCATGAGAAAAACACCTTTTAAAGGTTATAAAAGTGATGTTGGTGGCAGATGGGGGGCTGGAGGGTGCCTAACTCTCTTCTTCCCCCTCCGCCCTGCAAAGTCCTGCCTATTCCCAGGTACATTCCTGGCATTGCTCTGGCTGAGAGTGCAGAGAGGGCTCTGACCCCCTGAACATGGGAAAAATGCCTGTCTGCGTGCGGGAAAGGAGGTGCAAATAGTGTGGGGTGAGGAGGTCAGCCGGGAAATCCCTTTCATCTTTTCCCGGGCCTTTAGCCGACACACAGCCGGGGAGCGCGTGGGGCGAGCGGGAGAGGGTTTTGTCTGCGGCTGGAAAAGGGGAGGCTCCCAGGATGCTGTTTCCAAGCTGGAGGATGCTGAATTGCCACATGGGGCGAACGGTGCGGAGATGGGATGGACAGGTCACAGCCGCGACCCCCCGGCATAGGCGATGGGCAATTAGGTTTGGCTTTCATCCCTTTGCGCAGCTCAGCGGGATGCTGGGACCCCCCACACCCCTGGGAGATGGGGGGGCGAAGGGTCACCATCCCTCATGATGCCCACGACACACAGGTGCCGCCTCTGGGTGCTGGCGGCTCAGTCCCATTGGGGACACAAAGTCCCTGGGTACCAGTCACTGCCCCAGCATCACCCTGGGGGGCTCTGGGTGCTGGAGGGAGCCCAGCCAGGGTGATGCCCCCAGCCAGGAGAAATCCCGGTGGAAACCCAGCCCTGTCCCCACGAGGGCAGGCTGCAGACGGGGTTATCCCCTCACCGGGTGAGGAGGTTCGGTGCAGCCCCGGTGCAAAGGCTGAGCCTGACGCTGTGCCCAGGCAGTTGAGGCAGGCACAGGTCTCTTGAGAAGAGCGTAATAAAAAGCAGCTCTCGCCCTCCCTGTGCCTGCTCGGCAAAAAAAACCCTGCGTGGAGGAGATGGGAGGAACCCTCGAGGTGCCCAGGAGATGTGGGGCCGTCCCCTCCTCTGCCACAGACCCCCTGCATGTCCTTGGTCCCATCCCTTTGTCTCTTTATCCCACCTGGGCTATAATAAACCTCTCCCTGTGGCTTGAACCATGGCATCTCCCCCTCATCAGCCCCTGGGTAGCACGGAACCGTTGCTGCCATCGCCTGCTGCCATCGCCTGTTGGTCAAAGGAGGAGTCCCAGCGCAGCCCTGCCCCGCACCGAGCCGGATCCAGCCTGGCTTCCAGGAATCGGGGCTGGGGCAGGTGGCCGTGGGTGACAGCTGGTGCCTTGGGTGGCATCCGTTTGGCCTGATGGCCCCGGGTCCCCATGCAGCATCCCTTTCCTAAAGACCCCATGTCCTGATGCACCCAGGTCCTGCTGTGCTGTGGGACTCTGGCTCTCCCTGGGGGTTTCCATCGCCTCTCCCTGGCTGCGCCGCAGAGTGAGGGCTTCTCCTGCCTGTACAAAGCAGATGGTAAAACACGGACTAACGAGATCAGAGATTAATCTGCACTTTGCTTCCAAATCGCATAATCATGTAATTATTCTCAGTATCGGGGTGGGGCGGGCTCCGGGCTCCAGTCCCTGCTCCCTCCTGGAGCGCTTTGCATGGCGGGATGGTGACAGGGGGGTCGAATCCTGCCCCGATGCTGCTCCAGGGCCCCACTGGTTTGGTGGGACTGCCCTGTGGCCTGCTGGTTTGCCGGTCTCCAAGACCGTCTCCGGTGGGAAGTGGTGGCAGAGGACCGAGGTGTGCGGGAGCAGCAGGTCCCCATCGCACCCCTCTGCCCTGCCGCGTCCCGGTTCAACCTTACACCGGGGTTCCCCACCTTGTGCCGGGGCAGCCCAGCAGGAAACACATCCCCCAGCACCTTCCCACATCCCCCAGCGCAGCCCAGGAGCTAAACCAGCCCAGTGACTCCCAGTTTCCGCCAGTAAGAAGCACTGGGGTGGAACTGGGACATTGCCAATGTGTGATGCCACTCCGCACCCCGCACAAGAGCTGAGCGGCATTGGCACCGTCCGCCTCTGCCCCGGCACCACGGATGGCTTTTATGGCAGAGGAAATGTGGGGAAATCTTGTGTTTCAGGCAGCGTGTGTGGCCGGTGGCCCCAAATTCCTGCGCAGCCGGTGGCACGGCCGCGTTATCAGCACGCCCGGGCTGTTTGCTGGAAAAGGGCGGCAGCGGGGCTGGGTGACCCCACACTTCCTTCCTTTCCTGGAAGCCGCTCGCTCCGAGCATGACGCTGGTGCTCTGATAACCGGCTGCTTTCACAACATGCTCCGGCAAGCGTGGGGCCAGGTTCGCTCCCCGCTCTGCCGCCCTCCTTCCCGCCCGGCTTGCGTCGCCCTGTGGGCACCTCCTTCCCCTGCCTCAGTTTCCCCCCTCTCTGTCGAGGTGGAAACACAGCCCCAAGCGCTGCAGACCACAGGTGCTTGCAAGAAAAGTGAGAGCGTGGATGTGTTTCGCTGTGAGGTGTAATGAAGTGTGCCGGGTCTCAGCCTCACTCTCCTTCCATCCAACTTGCCTGAGAAGCGAGAGCTGTGCCGGAAAATCCCCTTTGCAAACCTCGGAGTGGGGGAGTGAGGAGAAGCAGGGGGTCCTTCATCCCCTTGGCAGCACCCAAGAAAGGGCTGGTGGGTCCCAGGGGCTGAACCACGGTACCCCAGAGTACCCACTGGTCCCCCTGTCCCATGGAGTGGATGTGGGACCTTGATGCAAGGCGCGGGATGGCATGGGAATGGGTCGGGGACTTCTTGGTCCCCCCACGCCTGGGGCAGAGCAGCCGGTGGCTCCTGTTTGCACCGAGGGGCTGAGCAATCCCGGCTGCTTTTGAAGCCGCCGGCAGCGGGAATGGCAGGCAGGGTCCTGCCTGAGTCAGGCAGCGTAATGGCCGGGCGCGTACCCGGTGCGGTCCCCTCCCTGCGTGGCGGCAGGTCCCTGCATGCCGCAGAAGCCACCGCCGCGGGTCAGGGAGGGATGTGCGGGGCAGGTGAACCCGGCCAAGGGGGAAACTGAGGCAGCCACGGGGATGCCATGACCTGCCCAAACCCTCCTGGAAGGTGACCCAGCAGTGCTGCCTGCTCCCCGCGCACCAGTTTGCAGCTCCTGGGGGGCTCAGTGCTGGGCTGGTGCTAACAGGGTTCGGCCCTGGGCTTGGGGACCCGGCAGGGGCTGGGGGCTGGGTGCTCAAATCCCCTGAAACCCTATTGGGATGCACTCCGTTGCTGGCAGCGCTGCCCCGTGCAGGGACCAGGGCATCCCCAGGGGATTGCCACCTCCCCAGGTCACCCAGCTCGGGGTCAGCGGTGAGGCCAGGGTGCCAGAGTCCTCCCTGCGAGGCCGGTGCAGGACCGAGTGTGGCTACTTTGCCTTATCTGGGCCATGCAAGGAGGAAGTTTGCAGGGTGGATTCCAGCGGGCAGGTAAACAGCGGCCAGATGGGACCCAGATACCTGCCCGGAGACACCCGCCGAGCCGGGTTTGCACAGCTCGGCTGCTTATTTGCTCTAGGGAGGGCTTTTCCCTCCATCAGACGTCAGCAGCCGTGCCAGGACGTCACCCCAGCAGCCTTGCCAGGCTCCTCCGTCGCCCTCCTGGCCAGGTGCCTGAATCCGGGGTGCGGGTGCTGCTGCGGCACGGCGGGGCTGGGAGGCTGCGCTGCTCTCCGGGCCACCGACCCGCGTACCGCTGCCTCATCTCCCCATCAGCGTGATGCTCAGGTCTCCTCCACCGTGGCCAGAAGGGCTCACGGATCCTTGGGTGCCCGGCAGTGCTGGGGTCGGGGTTGCACGATGCACCATCCCGGTCCCACCGGACCCATTTGCTGCGGAGTGATGGGAGCAGGGCTGCTGCCATCTCCCCTGTTTCAGTTGGAGGGGGTGGCTGGGCAGTGCCGGGCTGGTGGCAGCGATACCAGGCGTGTCCTGGCACATGTGTGGGTGCACCTCACACCCAGCCCTGGTCCACAGCGCCAGGAGGATGCTCCCGGCCTCGGTTGCGAGATCCTCTCTTGGTTCATCCGGCTCGCCCTCCTCCTGCCACCCCCGGAAAGCCTGCACCCTTCCCTGCTCTGGGGGGGAAACTGAGGCACCGGGATGTGCAGGACCGAAGCAGGGACATGGAGGGGAGGTGCTGCTGGGGGGAGGCCGTGGGGAGGGCTAAGCCTGGCACCAGGGCTGCCTGCGCTGAGCATCACCCATCCATCAGACCACAGCACCCTCCACCCCAGGGTGCTGCTGCATTGCCTGACACCCCGGGGCTCTCTGCATCTCTCTCATCCAGTGGATGCTGCCGGGGCTTTTCCTCTCCCAGCTGCCCATCCCTTCCCTGTCCCCACAACCCAGGTCCCCGAGGCGGGATGACTCTGGCACACGGTGCCCGCTGCAGCATCGCCCACGTTTCCCTGCACTTTGCACGGTGGTAAATAACGCAAAGCCCAGAGGGTTTCTCAGTGCCACGGGGTGAGCACCCGCGGGATGCTGCTCCCTTCGCCTGCCAGGGCACCAAGGGGAAATGCCGGGTCGGGACCCTGTCGGCCACTCGGAGTGTGTGTTTACAGTGTCAGGAGGAGAAGCCGTAAATTCACCCGGTTTAATTGAAAGCCGGTGCTGTGGGTTTGGCTTAATCCGCCCTCCTCCTCCTCCTCCATTAGATAATGTCTCGCTGAAACCACTTTGCAAACTCACGGCATTCCTGCGTGCTGAGCGCCGGGGCAGCCGGCGGGCCACGGCCACGATGGGTGCTCACATGTGCTGCAGGGCCACTTCGCTGCCACCGGCTCTGCTCCTCCGCACTCATCCTGCCCCGGTCCCAGTCAGGAAGGGGTGCTACATCAGCGAAGAGAACCGACCCACTCATGACATGTAACCTGGATGGCAATGAGCTGGGATGGCTGGGGGCAGTGGGATGCATCGAGGTGCAGGGTGGTGCCAGGGGGAGCACTCCGAGGGGCCCCTGGAACGGATTCAAAGGGCTCAAGTTGGAAAGATAGAGGGAAATATTTGAAGCGGGGGGAAATCAGAGAACAAACAGGATGGGATATGCCCAAAAGGAGCTGGGGTGGGTGGGCAGAAGCAGACTGGAACGCTCTCACCTCCGTGCATGGCATCTGAAGGGTTGGCACCGCTTGCCCTCGCCCCGGCACAGGGAAACGGAGGCACAGAGCCAGGCAGGGCTTGGGAAACACCAGGGGCCGGGGCCACACTGGGGAGCCCCTTCCTCTTTGGGGTTCTGCAGAACCGGTGGCGGAAGAGGAGGAAACCCGCAGGACGCAGAAGGGCCGACTTGCCGGCGCGAGTACCCACACGGGCTCTCCATCGCCCGGCCCCATCCTCCCCCAGGGCCACCCTGGGGGCACCCCACTGCCTCCCCCTGCCCAGTGCAGCCAGGGGCCGAGGACCCCCCAGCCTCCGGTGCAGGGGGAAGTTTGCTTTGCCAGCGGAGTTCAGGGAGAGGGCAGGGACGGCGAGGGCTGTCGGGGTGTCCTCCAGCCGCCGCTGACCTGCGAGGAATGCTGTGAGTCACGGGGAAAGCATCCCCACGCCGCCGGCCCCTCGCACAGCGTCCCAGGGACAGCGACTCCAGGCTGCGCGTCCTGCCCCCTGGGTTTTGGGGTGAGCTGGGGATGCGCGGTACCCCGGGACACCTCCGCTGACATCCCACAGGGATGCCCAGGGGAGATGCAGAGCCCACCCGGGGTGTGCAGCCGGCCAAGATGCTGGCGCTGCCGAGGTGGTCATCACCCCCGGCGAAAGTCCCCAGCTCCGGGGAGGCCAGACATGAACTCAGTCTCTCCGAGCGGGGAGAGATGACGTGATGCTGGGAGGTCACCCAGGGCCGGGAAGCCGTCCCAGCCCAGCGCTTGGGGCTCTCCCGCTCGGCCACCTCCATCCCCTCCAGCTGGCGGGAGGGAAGGGGGAGAGATGCTCCCCGAGGCGGATCCAGCTCTGGGAAGCCGGTGTTTTCGGCTTTATCAGCTCACCGCAGCTTCGTGCCTGGCATTGGAGAGGAGAGAAAAGCTTTTCCCAGTGGCTCCTTATCGAGGTGCTGAGCCCCGGATGATGCTTTGTTTCAGGTCGTGTTGCAAAATTAAAGAGGGAAATGGTGTTTGGGGGGGAAGAATTGCAAATTCCCGGAAGATTAGCTGAGCGTGGCAGCTGCCCCTGGCACCAGGGTCTGGGGGGTGGTGTGGGGCCGGGACCCTGCTGGGAACAAGCATTGGAGAAGGGATCCCAGGAGGGAACAAACCCTGGAGCATCCCTCCATAGCTGAGCCAGAGCCCTCCCAGCTGTGCCCTCGCAGCCTCCATGGCTGGATATGTCCTGAACAGGGGGGAATGTACTACATTTTTGCAGATATCTCAGCCCTGAGCTTCTTCTGGGCACTGGGAGGATACTGGGAGGACACTGGCTGCAGGTGGGAATGGCTGCAGGGAGGAGCCAAGGCACCAGCGCTGGCCGCTTCCTCGAGAGCAGCCGCTGCTTTTGCTTTCGTGCAATAAAACGCAGCGGGTTATTGAAAGGCCAAGCGTGGGACAGCAGGAACCTGTTGCCACCTCCTGCCTGTCCCCAGCACCAGGGCAGGAGACCCAGGAGGTGACGGGGAAGGGGAGAGTTGCGCAGCGGCTGGGTGCCGAAGGATGGTGACCTGCAGGAGTGACAGTGGTATCATGAAGGACATGTGGTCCCCTCCCAGCAGCCAGAGCTCATCTCACCTGCCCGAGGCATCTCCAGCTCTGAGATGCCACCTCAAGGACCACTTCATCATCTCATCCCTCCTGTCCCACGCCACTGCTCATCTTCCCAGGAAGAGCAAAGACCTGATGCTCTTGTGACACCTAATGGCAGCTACTGTTATCAGACCGAGCGCTCTCCCGGGAAGGCTCAGCTTGTCACGGAGCTGCAGATTGAAGGATGCTCTGGTACCCAGCCCAGTCCGGTACTGCTGAGCCCTGCCAGAAGAATTTGGGAGATGGAGGTATCAGCCCTGGAAAAGACAAGGAGCTGTTTTTTCTCCCCATTCCTTACAGAACCGCAGGCTGTGACTGTGCTGGTTGTTTGCTCACCTCTGCCCAGGGACTTCTGAACCTGCTGGCCACATCCAACCCCAAACTGAGCGATGCCTGCAGAGCTGAGAAGAACCATGTTGGTGTAGAGGCAGGAGAAACTCCGACATTTGCTCTTCAATCCTCCCCGCACCTGAAGGGAGAGGCAGGAGCCCGCCCACAACCACAGCAGCAGACATCAGAGAATCCACACCAAAGCACCACAGAGCAGCCCCGGCTCCCCAAATCCTGCTGCCGGGGGAACGCCCTGATAAACCCAGTGCTGTCCCATGGAGGAGGACGTGTCCCCTCACACCACGGCACTGAAACCTCGTCCGAGGGATTGCTGCAAGGTTGCATCACCCGGGTCAGAAATCTCCCGGACTGGCCTCAAACTCAGCACCAAAAGGGTCAAACCCTTTTAATTACCCGGGACCACCGACCCCAGATCTTCCTGTGCCAGGACACATCCTTCATGTTCCTGTTTGCCCAGATCCTGCTGCCTGATGGCAGCGCTCCGACCGCTTTCCAAACCCACCCGTGGGGACGGGACCCGCAGCCCCCCAGACCTCTTTGGGGCGATGGAGACTCTGGGACCCCATTCCCCACTGATGGCAGAGCAGGATCCTGCCTGCCAGATGCTTTTATTTTTTGCTCGGTGCATCCAGCCCAGGGATCAGCATCCTAAGGGGCTGCAAGGCCCTTCCCCCTGCCCCCCCCATCCCCCTTCTGCCCACACAGGGCCGCCCTGGGTGCGAGGGGTGTGGGTGACGCAGGGGGAAGCAGAGGCAGAAGATGGGTTTCAGGGAATTTAGCTACCAGACCACACACCACACTCACCGCTACTTCTGTTCCTGGGAAACAGAGGTGATGGGGGCCACGGCGCCGACACGAGCAGCACCCACGGGCAGCGCTGCAGGAAGGATGGGGAAACTGAGGCACAGAGCAGGTATGTGGGCTGCCCACGGGGGACACCGGCCGGTGTCACTGCAGCTCTCTGAAGGAAACACGGGTACCGAAGGATGCAGGCAAACCCAGGAGCTGGGAAAGCATCCTCCGGGCTGGACCAGGCTCTGGGGGACACAGCCCCACTCCTCCTCGCCGCCCCCCCTCTGCGTTTCCATCCACCTTCAGGCCATTTTCCCTTCCTGAAGTGGCTCTTTGCAGGGCGGCTGGCAGAGGGGGGGGCGGGGGGGTGGTGGTACTGGCTTTAAGTGTATTTGATGGATAATTCCTCATTACCTTAATGCATTTGCAAGCTGGGATAATTGATGGATGTTTAACAGGATGCGTTTCCGACAGTCGGCTGGAGAAATGGACTCCCATTACTTCGCAAACGTTTCTTTTTACCATTGAACTCCTTTGTTTCAATTGATCCTCGCCTTTCCCATCACTCGCTGCTCATTAATAATCCCCAAAGCAGCTGCTTTCCCCCCCCCCCCCCCCAGCTTCTCCTGACCTCCCATGCCAGAGGCTTTTGCGGCGGTTCGCGAGCAGATCTGGGCATCGCTGCTGGTCTCCTTTTTATAATAAGGGAGATTTTCCCCCCAAATGTGGTCAAACCTGAATAAGAGCAGGGGAAGGGCATGCCAGGGTATCACCCGCCTCAATCAGAGCCATGCAAGCTGCTTATCCGGGGGGGAGGTGGAATTTGGGGTGAAGTGGGGGAGGCGGCCGGTGCGCTGGGCTGAGCCGAGCCCAGGGGAGAGGTTGCCCTTTGGGGCCAGTATCAGCCCGGGCCAGGCTTGGAGCTGAGCCCTGCTCTGCCCACGGCGCATTTTATCTGCGGCTCCCTCTGCTCGGGAAGGGCAGCCCGGGGGGTTATCGGCTCTGCCCGGCGAGGGGTCCCTGCGTCCCCACCCTGCTGAGCCACCCGCAGGGGCTGGGGCTGGGGGGGGGGCTGCTGACCGGGATCAACCCGACATTTAATTCCCCCGAGGTTTCCGCAATAAAGCCCTTGGCACGGCTGCGGCAAATGGGACTCCTTCCTCGGCCGGTGTCACCCCAGGCACGGGTCACTGAAGCCCCCCGTGCCCTTTTCCAGGCTGCCAGGGGGAAGCAGCAGAGCTGGGGGTGTCCTGGGGGGGAGGCTGTTTTCCCCATGATGCTGAGCTCTTCCCATTCCCATTCCTGCTGCATCCCAAACTGAGGTGCTCCCTCGATGCTTCCCCCGCACACTCAGCCAAACGCTCCCACCCGCAGCCCCATCCTCGGCCACTCTCACCCCCAAACCCAGACTGGGGGCTCACGCTCCCCCCCCCCCCCCCTTTCCCCAGCAGACCTCAGGTCCTGCACGACCATTGCTCACACCCTCACTTCTCCTTTCCAGTTCCCCCCCCCCCCCCAAAGCTGCAGACAAACCTGGAGCCTCCTCGTGACCTTTTCTGCTCTCATCCCCCCTTACGGCACACAGCCACGCGCCCCACTGGGGCAAGAGCCTCCACTGCCACTCACACCGTTTACTTGCCACGATCTGACCCTGCCCTGCAGCATCCCTGGTGCTTCCAGCCCTTCTCCCATCCGCATCTCACCCGGGATGAAGTGGAAGAGCCTTAGCACAGGAGACGAGCAGCCACAGGCCTGGTTTAAGGCACGATGAGGTGGAGGGGAAAGCAAAGCCCAAAAAGAGAAAATCAGCTGGGGCTGCTCAGGGGTTATATGGCCCCGTGAGGGTGGGTGGGGTGAGGGGGATTGGGCCAGATCTGGGGCAGCTGGGGAGATGGGATGTGGGACCCACAGCTGGGATGGGGGTGGCTGGGATGGAGGGTGGGGAATAGGGGGGGCTGGAGGAGAGGTTCTCACCCCGGGGTGCACTTGGGGAACCCGAGGGGAGAGGTCCCAGGGCATGGACCAGTGCGACGGAGCCCACGCTGCCGGGCTGTGCCAGCGGGAGGGGTGAAAACCCCCATCCCAAACACATCGCTGCTGCAGCTGAGGCATGAGATTGAGCCCCACGCGCTCCCCCAAAACGTGGGCTGTATCCCGTACTCCAGAGCATATGGGTTTGGGGGACACGGCTGGTATCCCCCAGGTCCCTGTTCCGGGGAGCAGCTGGCTGTAACCCCCCCATGCCCATTGCACAGCCCCCCTGGGGAGGGACCAACGCACTCTGGGGGGCTCTGCCTCTTGGGGTCTCAGCTCAGGAGGACCTGGGGGTGAAATGGGACCCCACAACCCATGTCCACCCCTCCTCCGTAGGATTAACACCTTCCCCGACAGTAAATAACCCTCTGAGAAGGGATGAGCTCCACGAGCAGAGATGGATGAGACCCCTCCTGCTGCAGACAAGGTGCTGAGCAGGAGGGGGATGGTGGAGGGGGGACATCGGGGACCGGGGGTCCTTACCGCTCCCATAAGACACATCCCAGGGCAGATATCTAAACCAGGCTCTGGCCCCAGAGATGCCCCCGTTGACTTTGTAGCTGCCCCACGGTTGGTACCTGCCCATATGGGGCATTTCCAAACCAGGACCGGGCTTCACCCCAAGGCAAACCTGGGGGGGTCCCACCGAGCTGCCAACGGTGGCAGCTCCGATCCCCTCCTGAACTGCAGAGCCGGTCTTAAATCATCACGGGAAGGCTGGTAAAAGCCTCGGTGCCTTCAAGCATGAAATACAAAGCACTCACCGCCCCCTTTCAGCCTCTTCCCCGAGTGCCCGGCTCACCGCATGAAACCTTTTATATCTCCCCCTCCCCATTTTTCCCTGCCAGCCCGGAGAGCGCCGGTGCGCCGCCAGCCCCTCCGCGAGCAGCACAATCCCAAATTGCTCCCTGCCTTTATTATTTAAGAAAAAAAAAAAAAAAAAAGAAAGAAAGAGAGTAAAACCAAGGCTGCGATTTCCTTTCTCACCTCTGAAATAGCATGAGGGGTGTGGAGGAGGAAGAGGAGGAGGGATGGGAGGCCAAATCCACCCCGTCCCCTGCATTCACCCCAAACCCAAACGTGCAGAAGGGTTTGATTTTAGTGGAAAGAGCTCAAGGAGGCATTTTGCAACGAGGGGAGGGAGCAACTGCAGATGTGCAACAGGGATGTGGAAAGGTCCCCATTGCTTCATCGCTGGATCAGCCTCCGGCAGAGCCGGTGCCCACTGGGCACCGTGGTGAGGGGGCTGGAGGACGCCAGTGATGCTTCATCCCAGCAGCATGGTCCCACCGCGGTCCGATGGGGATGGAGGTGGCCCAGGGTGCTGCAGGGTGCTGGGGAGCATCATCCCCACATCCCAGTGGTGGTGGCGGGGTGGGGACGGCTCGGTGGGGCGATGCCATCACGGGCAGATGAGGCTGCAGGAGGGCGGGTGGCACGGGGCTGTCCCCGGGTGCCGGGGGAGGATGCAGATGGTGCGGGGTGGGATGCTGTCGCGCTGCTATCAATCAGCCGCGGCTTTACTGAGCGCGGCAGCGTCTCCGGGGTGTAAATCAGAGCTGAACAAGGCTGAGGATTTCTCTGCGAGATCTGGCCTCGCCGTCAGCATTCGCTCCGGCGACAGCATCGCGACGGGGAGACCTCGCATCCCTTCTGGCTCGGCAAAGGGCGCATGAGGACGTCTGCGTGAGGGTGCTGAGCGTGCCACCGCTCTGCTATCGGGGGAAAATGACCTGGGGGAGCCTGAACGGCAGCTCCTGGCAGCCCGAATCCCTTTTCAGCATCTCCTCTGTTTTCCACCCTCCTGTGTCCTGCTGATGGCGTCCCAGCCAAGCAGGCGTCTCCCCACCCGTCGTGGCCCTGCGGGTCTTTGCAGGGAGCAACAAGGCACCTGCGGTTCCTGCACCGCACCCGCTCCCTTCCTGGAACAGGGTTCAGCTGAGCGACACCAGTGTTTGCTCCCAGGCTGCTCCGAAGGGAGACTGGGATGGGGGCAGGGGCTCTCTGGGGAGCCCTTGGGTGGCCAGAGGCAGTCCGGCCTCTGCAGGTGGCCTGTCCCCTTGTCCCCATCCCGCCTTGGACAGGACGGGGGATGTGGCTGGGAGGTTTCTACTCCTCCCTATTTTCCTTAGCATCCTTTCGGTGCAGCATCCCTGGTCCCCATGGCAGCGAGGACAAACCCAGGGAGCCGCTTTCCTGCCTTAAACCCCTCCTCTGGTCGCCGAGACAGAGACCGTTTCCATTTTCCCCACATCAGGCAGTATTTCTCCAAATGCAAGAGTTTAAGGAATCGATTTCGACCACCCGGAGCCAGCCCCGCTCCGAGCTTGCTGCCATTCGCGCTCGACCTTTTCCTTCCCGTGCGCTCTATTCCCCTCCCAAAGCCGGAGGTGACTGGCGAGGCCGGTGCTGCCGAATTGCTTCATCTTTTTCCAAACGTCGCCCACCTGGAAGCCAGCCCAGCCCTTGAACCGTGCCGCGCAGGCGTCCCCACGCCGTGCCGCGCCGTGCCCAGTCTGAGCATCGCTGGATTCACCGCTCTTTGCCATCAGGGTTTGCTCTGCAGGGTTTCACCTGCCTTCTCCTGCTGCTTGTCCGGTCTCCCCCGTTGTCCCCATGGTCCCTCTTGCCCATCCTTCAGCTGCTGTCCCAATGCCGGGGCGTTTTCCCTGCTCCTGATGGAAGGCGGCTGGTTCTGCTCCTTCCCTGCCGCGGCGGTGGCTGGGGCAGAGCCTTTGGCAGGGGGAGAGCACGCGAGCTCCCTGCCTCCTCTCATGTGAGCATCTTTCATCCCTGCACAAACGTGCTCACATTTAAGGCGTAATTACCGCGTGAGTCAGCCCTTTTGGCAAACGCCCGATGGCTCCGTCCCCGCACGCTCCCCCCGTTCCCCTCCCCGAGCCCTGGGGATGCGAGTTTGGGGCATCACCACCCGCTGGGGCTTTGGGGGGAAGGAGGGTGGGGGATGCAGAGCATCGTGTCCCCAGGGGAGATGTTCAACCCTTAGGCACAAGGATGCTGGCGAAGGGGCTGTGGTCCAGCATCCGCCCGGTGCATCCCGGGCTGGGGCTGCCAGCGAGCGCCCGGGAGCAGGGGAGGGCCGGACGGCCGCGATTATTCAATCTGGAGCAACCCTGACCTGCTGACAAAGGCAGAGTTATTTTTAAAAAGCAACCACTCAGCAAAATTCGCCTCTGCCGCCCGTCCTGCTGCCGCTGCCCGCCGCTGGGGAGAAATCCATCCTGGGAAACGTGGCTCTGGGATGCCTGAAACAGGGGGCAGGAGGGGGGTCCCTGCTCTGCACCCTCCCAAGCCCCCCTCCCTGGGTTCTGCTGGCTTTTCGGGCTGCCGAATCCTCCGTCAAGTGATGGGAGCATCGCAACCTGCTTTCCAGCACTATTTATAGCCCCACGTGTGCGGCGAGCCCAGGGCTCCCGGTGCGGCAGAGGGGAGGGCACCCCACATGCATCCTCTCCACGGGGCTCCCCAGAGCATCCCCCGGCTCCCTCCGCAAGCAGCAGGATGGATCCTGCCTGCCTCAGGGGCCTTTTTCATTGCAGGATGATCCTCGTCGTGGTGATGGCCGCGGTGCCAGGACCAGACCAGCGTGGCAGTGGGATCGCCCGGTCCTTGCCCTTGCGCAGGGTGGGAGCACAGGGCTCCCCCATCCTCACTCCCCCCTGCTCCATCAATGGGTCAGGAGCAGTCCTGGCCTCTGGGGTTGCTCTCTCCATGCCAAGGCCGGCTGGCATCAGGAAGGGCTGCGGGGTTTGGGGTTGGCAGGGGAAGAGCTGGACCCGCTCCAAATTTCCAGGGCAAGAAAGTCGCCCTAAGCCGCGCTCCGGCTCCAAACAACTGCCCGACTCGAGCGGCTGGCGATGCTTCACCCCCAGCTGGACGAGACCCCATCGCTCCCACCTTGCAGCCCCTCCATTTCAGTCCAAAAAGACTCAGGGAGGGTTAATCCCCGATTACCAGGGGGGTTCCCTCCAAGATTGCCCGGCCGCTGCCCGGCGGAGGATGCGCTCCGCAGCCCCACTTGCCTCTGCGCCCCCGAGGCGGCTGCGCTGCCCGGGAGCCCTCCTTCCCTTTTATTGCCACGATGTGAATTAATACCCATTTCCTGAAGCTTTTATGGTTTCCTCCCAAATGGCTCTTACATCAGGGGGCTATTGGGTTACAGCAAATACCAGCAGCGAGGAACGAGCCCAGGCTCTGCCTGCTGCTAAATCCACCGGTGCGTTCGGGCACCATCAGCCTCCCACCCTGCTCCCCCCGACTGTCCCTTCCCCGGAGCCGGACAGATGCTGCCGGCAGCAAATGATCCCCTTGGGATGGTGGGAAACAGCGAGGAACTCCTTGAACCTCTGCAGGGGGGAGAGCAGGGCTGGCTGAGCCCCTGGGGCATGGGGATTTGGGGGGTGGCCCCCGGTTTCAGGGTGGTTTTGGGGGGGTTTGTTTTGGCTGCCCGGGCTCCTGCCTCCGTCTCGTTCCGAGCGCACGCACACCTCTTGGGCTGGTTACTGTAGAAACGAAATTAGCACGGGGAGGGAATGCAATCCCAGAGCTAATTAAGGTAATTACAGCTTCACACCAGCTGCTCACGAGGTCCAAGGACCTTCTGTAACTTGTGGAGGGGATCAGCCGCTCGGGGGGACTTTGAACTCCGGCTCCTGGGGACCACACGACTCCAGTGGCACTTGGGATGGGCTGTGTCACTCGCCACTGAGGGTGACATCGAGCTGGGGGGGATGTATGGCCCCAGATGTGCCTCCCAGATGTGCTGGCCCCATTGCAGCAGCAGGACCCAGGCTGGGTTTGGGGTCTGGGGTGGGTTTGGGGTCCCTGGGGAGCTGTTTTGGAGGGGGTTTGTTGCTGAGGGGGGCGGCAGGAGGGGCTCCCCGAGCCCAGGGCACACTGCCAGCGGTTGCGCTTTACAGATGTGTCGCTTTGGCTCTTCAACCAGGGACACGCTGACCCAGCGGGGAGGAAAACCACAGCTGAGTTGGGGTCACCCTCCATCCCACTGGAGGCCATCTTGCTGGCCGAGAGCAAAGGGTGCAGGATGCGTGCGGGAAGACGGCAGGACCCGGGGCTGGTGGGTGTCAGGGGTGTTTCCACGGGAAACACGGGGCTGGAAAAGCAGATATCTGCCCCACGCTTGGATGAACCCACTGGGACCAGTTGGGGACTCTGGGGAGAACAGGGGATGGGGTGACCGTGAGGTCCAGTGTGGGGCCACCCCCAACACTCTGGAGGGGCAGGAGCATCCCTGGGTCTTCCTCAGCCTCCCATCACACAGCAAAATGCTACTACCTAGTGGGTGCCTTCCCATAAAACATGTTTTTTGGAGCCGATTCCCAGCACCAGCCCAGGGCGGGAGCCAGGGGAATGCGGCCAAACATGTTTGTGCCGTGGCTGAAACTGCCCGGTGGCCCGGCTGTGGCGTGGAGCCGGGGCCGGTGGGGGCTTCGCCGCCCCGGGGACCCAGTGGGCTGGCGGGGGGCCAGGGCTGGGGACAGAAACGCCGTGTGCCGCGGTGGCGGCGTGTCAGTGCCGGGAGCGGTGCGGTGATTCACCGCTTACCAGCACGCTGATATTTATTACTCGGCTTCGTTACAGGGGCCGACATGAAATGTGGTGCAGGGAGGGGGAAAAAATATATACAGCGCCGGCGCAGGGGGCGGCAGCGTTCCCCCGTGAAACCTGATGGGTTTCCCCATCCTCCCCCTCCCGCTGCTTTCTCCGGCTGGTGGATTTTGATGGAGGGAAATAAACGCTCGCAAAAATCACTCTCTCTCCCAGCTTGTCCCCGTTTGCCCTGTGCTTTGGCAGCTCCGCCGGGGTGGGCTGGGATGCGGTGAGAACGGGAGCCGGGAGGGAGGGACGGCGGGAGGGGGGTCACCCGGGATGCTCAGTCCCAACAGGGACATGGGGCCAAACTGGGACCCCCCTCCTGCACGGGACCCCCCCTTCTGCAGCCCATTCCCTTCAGCCTTGAAAGAAGCCAACCACAACGTGGAGGTGCACGGGCATGAGAACTGCCCCAGCTCGGTGCATGGACCAGAGGCGGGAGTGGGACCCTGTGGGATGGAGAGGTGGGAGGGAAGGGGGCACATCCCCCAGGCTGGTCCCCAGAGCTCATTCCCTACCCCAAGGAGCGTTTTGTCGGGGGAGAGAGGCAGTCCTGGTCTGGGGCTGGATGCGATGGAGGGGGATGGATCCAAAGCAGCAGGATGGATCCGAGGCAGCAGGACGGAGCTGGTGCAAAGGGACAGAGCCAGCGCAGAGGGATGGATGGGATGCGGGAGGCTGGTTCTGCTGCAGGGGGATGGAGCTGCTGCAAAGGGACAAGTCTGATGCAGAGGGATGCATCTGAGGCAGACGGATGTGACTCAGAGTGACACGAGCGCAGGGGTTTACATCCCCCCCTCCAGCCCTGCCATCAGCGTGGGGCTGATCCCCTCTCCCCCAGCATCGGGGGCAAATGAGCCCATCACCTCCCCTTGTGCACCCCGAGCAGAGCCCCACCTATGCCTCAGTTTCTAAGGGGCAGAGGCTGCTCCATCCCCATTTCCCCACATGCCTCCATCTGCCCGTCCACCCCTCCACCATCACGGCGAGGACAGGGGCTCCGATCCCTCCTGCCGCAGCCAGGAAGGGCCGGAGTGACGCGGGGCCAGCACAAGCTTCACCCCCCCCCCCCCGGGTTATTTATAACCACCTCCAAGTGCCGGTGTGCGGCGGCAGCTCCCGGGGATATTTTTAGCCTGCTGCAGGGAATCACGGCGGCGAGCGCTTGGGAGCAGCAGGAGGGAGGGAGAGGTGCTGCAGCACGAAGCCCTGCCAGCATCCCTGCTCCGACAACCCCCAGCCTCGCTGCCCACCCTTTTCGGGAAGGAAACTTCCCCCTCCCGGGATGGCTGCAGGGTCATGCCTGGCCTTGGCACCACTGCATCCCTTAACGGCCTTCTGGGACCCGAGGGACCACGTCCCCCTGCCACCCGCTGCCTCCCCGCTCCGAAAAGCCGGATGCGGGCAGCGGGGGCTGCACCCCGGCACGGAGCACCCAGCGAGGTGTGGGGTGCCGTGGGGAGGCTGGCGGTGGAGGGGCCGTGCGGACGGCTGCCGCTGTCTTCTCGAGACAGGAAGGCATTAAGGCGAGCAGCGCTGTCTGCATCTCTAATCGGCATCGCTGCCTCCCGCTCCCCCACCCAGCGCCGCTGCGGAGGCTGCGGGAAATCCGGGCGAAGGCACCCCCGGGGCTCCACTCCCCCACCGTGGGGGCTGCCGCCGCCACCCCCCAGCCCCGGCTGCCCGCTGGGTGGGTGCTCCGCACCCTGCAGCACCCGCGCGGCACCGCCACATGCACACACACGTGTGTGTGCAGCACTGGCACCGCAGGGAAGGAGCACCCGTCATGAGCTCCGGGGGTGGAGGTGCCACCCAGGCCCTGCTGAGCAGGGAGGGACCCTTGTGCCACCCCACCCTGGGCACATGGATGACATACGCACCGCAGCTTCACCCGCTGCGACCCCTCCCCTACACCCAGTGCTGGCAACACCCCCAAAATTTTCCAAACCCCAAAGCGCACTGCAGCCTGCAGGAGGTGTTGAGCACCCAGTGTCAGCTTCCCGGGCACCCCAGGACCTGGGAACATGGGGACATGGGCACCCAGGACCAGAGCTGGGCACCCCAGGGTGCAGGGCTGGGTACCCAGCACCAGGGCCGGGCACCCGAGACCAGGGACAGACACCCGGGGACCAGGGACAGACACCCAACCCCGGGCAGCGCCAGCAGGGTGTGGGGCCGAGGTGTGAAGTGCCGCCATCCTGTTCCAGGCAGTTTCCCAGTTTATTTTCTCCCCTATTAGATTCCAGCTGGCGGGATGGCGCTTATAAATATACATAAGGGCTCATTTACATGACGGTTTATTCGGGAGCAAATTCCACAGCTGCCTGGCAGACGGCTCGCTGCAGCGGGCGAGAGCCGTGCCCGAAACCAGCCGTGCCTCAGTTTCCCCAACTGCAACCCAGGCCAGGGTGGGAACGGCTTTCCCCGCATTTTTGACGATCTATTCCTGGAAAGCCCAGGCTGTTATTATCGAGGCTATTTATAGCGCGGTAAATGGGTTATTAATACGATTATTCGCAGCGTGGCAATGGGTAATTGCCCGGGGTGGGGCTGACACCCTGTATGTGTGAGGCGCTGCATGGGGATGGTCTCAGCCCCAACCTGCCTCCAGCCCGGGGGGAAAACTCACCTCAAAGCCCCGGGGGGACATCGGCCATGCCTGACAGGCACTGGGGTCCTGCAGCGGAGCTGGGGGCTCCCGTCTGCCGGGGGCCGGGGGGAGGAAACAGTTTGGCACTGCTGTGCCCCAGTGCTGGAGTCCGGCTCTTGTGTCGATCATGATGATTAGCTGAGTCACAGCTGGGGTGCTGCTAATTAAATGTATTTCTTAATTAACAAGATCACAGAGAAGGCCTGCCAGCCCGGCTTGGCTTTCAATCACGGCTGACAGAGGCAGCTGCAGCCGCAGTGGTACCGCCTGGCCTGAGGTGTGATGAGTGTCCCAGTGCTCAGCTCTGCCCTGCAGCCGCTTCCGCTGCTCTCCCACCCCAGGATCCCATTTCCCCATGCAGCAGCGGTGTGAGGATGAGGAGGGCTCGTACCCAGCATCATCCAGCCCCAGGTGAGACGAGCAGGGCGGCCTCAGCCCCTGCCTGTTGTGGACCTGGGGTGCAGCGAGCGTGTTGGTGCTCAGCACAGGGCTGGGCCACCCCCTGCTCCTGCCCCATGACTCAGGGCTGCTTCATGTCCCCCCCGTCCTCCCCCACCACCTGAGCCCTGACCGAGCCTGGCTATTAATATTAATAATAACCCCCTGCAGCTGCTATTTGCTGACCTCAAAGCACAACCTGAAGTAACCCCACTCCCTAGATGGGGAAATCTCTGCTCCCCACTGGATGGGGAAACTGAGGCATGGGAACTGGGGCAGGAGCACTGCCAGGAGCTTTCCCTGCTCCTCTATAGGGCCTGGCCTGGAAGATGGGGCAACAAAACCCCGGGGAGGTACCGACAGCGACCCACAGATAGGTGAGCCAGAGTGAGTGGGGAGGGTTTTTCTGGCTGTGGGGAAAAAAAAAAAAAGATAATTTTTTTTTTTTTAAAAAAAAAAAAAGCCCATTTTGTGCCCCAGCCCGAGCTCTGCCCTATGGTGATGAGCTGATATCCCTGTGGGAAGCAGAGGCTGAGCTCTCCGGAGGGATTTCGCGCGTCCTCATGCGCCAGCGTGGGCAGGCAGCGGCGTTGGGGCTTCTCCCTGGCTTTGGCAGTCTGGTCATGTCCTGCCGGCGAGAGCAGCAGGACTGAGTCACGTTCCAGCAGCAGCCGTGACTCACGGCCGCCTCAGCCTCCCGGGGAGCCGCCGGCACATTGCAGAGATTCCTGGATGGAGGCAGGAAAATAAAATTAAATAATAACAACCGCCAGTCGTCCCCCCCCCCCCCCCCTCTTTTCCTTCCCCCAGCCTCCTGCAACACAGGCGCAAACAGCAAATTCCTGCGCCACCGGGAAACACCTCCCGCTTCGCCAGACGCCGAGATGCACGACCTGCTTCTCAATCACACCAAACGCAGCCCGTGGGGTCCCCCGAAAAGGAGGGGGAAGCTGAATCTCTCCCCCCTCCCCGAAGCTCCCCTGAGCCTGGGTACACCCCAGCAGCGAGGTGTTGGCACTGCAATGCAAAGGGGGGGGGGTTGCAACTGGGTGGATCCTGGGGTCCCCCTCCTGCTTTGCATTTCTCCCTTGGGGTGATTTGGGGGGGGCGCAGAGCGGTATGGGGGGGTACCCCAGCCCTAAGGTTGCTCAGTCCTGGCTGTGTTTTTTTTTTGGGGGGGGGCATCAGATATCTTACACCATTTAGCATCACCTCCTGTCCTTAAATCCCCCCAAACCCAGGGGGGTACCCCCAGCCTCGGAGGAGATGGGGGGTCCCATGTGCCCCCGCAGACCCCAGCATGGCGGGTAGGGATGCACCAGGGCAGGGTTCCGTTGCGGCCACCTTTGGGCTCGCTATGTCTATTATTTAAAGCGCTCGATGGGAGCGGTGGAAGCCCCCGTGGGCTGCGGAGGCTGCGCGGCAGGGAGAGGCCGTGCTGTTGCAGCTCCGGCCTGTGCAGCCCCAGCGCGGCGGCGCTGCGGCGAGGGCGATGCTGCTGGATCCCCCCTCCCCGCCCCGGGGGCTGCATGCTCAGCATCTCCGAGTAGAGCCCCTGTGGGTCACCGGCCCTATAGGGGATGGCACAGGGGATGGCACCTGCGGAGTTTGACACCTATAGAGCCCAATTCCTATAGAGCAAGAGCACTTGCTGCAGAGGGCTGGCCCCTATGGAGCCCAACCCCTATACAACCCAACCCCAGGCATTATAGAGCCCCAGTGATGCAGTCCGGTAGAGACCAGCCCCTATAGAGCAGGAAATCCCATCACATAGCAGAGTGCAACCCCTATAGGGACCTGCAATTAGCAAGCAAGAGAATATGCCCCATAGAGCTGTCCCTATAGAGGGGGAGTGCCCACCATGTAGGGAAACCCCCTATAGAGCCTGTCCCTATAGAGCAAGAGCCCCCACCCCACAGAGCAGGTCCCAGGGCAAGCAGACCTGGCTGGGGGCGTGGGGACCCATACGGTCCCAATCCCACCCCACACCTGGGGGGCACGTGGGAGAACCAGCCCTGGGACCTGCCGAGCCCCTTGCCAGGGAGAAGGGGGGGATTGCAGCGCGCAGAGCCCCACAGCACGTGAGGCGGACAACAATGCACCCCCCTACTTCTCCGTGTCCCTGCCAGCCACCTCTCTGCTCACCCCATGCCCTTGAACCTCTCTGCACCTCCTTTCCCGCGGCGTGGGGGCAGATCAGGGTGTGGTACCCGGGGTTTGGGATGAACACGGGACAACAAAGCCTCTGCAAAGCAATGGCTGCACCGGCACCCGTTCCCCTTTGCTGCGGGCTGGGTTTTCTCAATGAAGGGTGGCCCGGCCCCCAGCATAGCCGCAGCGGCCAGTTTCACAATGTATTTTGGTCAGTGCTTACAAGAAGAGGCCGTGGGGAGGGCTGTGGCGGGGGGGGGGGGATTCCAGTAAATGGCCTGTGAGCCTTCCTCATTCTCGAGAATAGGAAACTGGCCGACTTCTCCATGGGGTGTCGCTTTCCGCGTGGGGAGGCGAGAGGCCAAACTGCTCCACTTGACCATCGCCGCGATGCAGCAAGGGGACTGAAAAAGCAGGGGAAGAGAAAAAGTCATCATTGCGTTTGCTGCACGTCTTGGGTGCAAAAAAATCTCCTTTTTTTTTTTTTTTTTAATAGGAAAGCAGAGCGGGGGAATCATGAAACCCCACAAGTTAGGTCTCCCACCAGCCTATTTCGGGGATGCAGGTGTCCCTGCCCAGGGCTTGGGGGTTGGAATTAGACAATCTTTAAGGTCCCTTCCAACTCTGACCCTTCTATGGTTCTGCGCTCAGGGCAGCTGAGTGATGCTGTCCCCCAGACAGCTGTTTTTGGGGACAGCGTGATGCTGAGGCCATGGCAGTAACCTGGCCTTATCCATCACCCCCTCCATCCCTTGGCCATCTCTCTTCCCCAGCACACGCGGATGCTGCAGCGGGACAGTGGTCCCCGAAGGGCGGCCGGGGGCCGGGAGCAGGGTGGGCAGGAGCTGGTAAAAATAGCACCCAGGTGCCCTCTGCCCCAGAAGCAATTTCTCATTCGGTAAACAGGAAATCTATTCTTAGGCCCATTCATGAGCCGCGGGCTGACGGCAGCTCCTCGCTCCGGGCTTGTTTTGTTCCTCGCTGACACAGGGGTGACGCCGAGGCGGAAGGCCACCACGCAGAACCTTCCAGCCCTGCGGGCTTCCCCTTGGCTCGCTCTTTTCCCCCTCAGTGGCATCCTGCACTCTCCGGCTTTTCCAGGGGTGTTGGGGTTTCCCTTTCACACAAGGTGGAGGTGGGAGGGGAGGGCTGTTTTGGGGTGTCTCTGTAAACCCCCGTGCTGTTTGCTTCTGGGCTCGGCCCTGTGCTGAGTGGCACCTCAAGGGGGAATTGCTTTGGCAGAGCTCTTCCCCCCAACAGCTAGCTCCTCTCCCCTTTCCTTGATGGTATCTTTCAAGTTGGAGGAGATAAGGCCACCATGGTTTGCCCTTTCCTGGGATGAGCTGGGCTGGGTATATTGAGGAAGGAGGACAACGCTCATAGCTTTCTTCCGGCTCCCCGAAGCCCCCCAGAGTAGCGATGGCTGCGGTTCATCTTTGCTCCCCATCCTTTGCCGAGTTTTGTCCCCATGTGCAGTATCCGGCTCCGACTCTTCAGGCTTCCCTTCCCACTCTCCATGGATCCGTTCAGCCCGTGGCTTCAGCCGTGCTTCAGGCTGGTGGGCTGGAGCTGCTGTGGGATCCCTGTGCAGGCAGCAATCCCTGCCTGCTGGGGACAGCCATCCCTGCCTGCCAGGGACCGCAGGCTCCCCCAGCTCCCTGCGTGGGGCTCCCGCATCCCAGAGCTCAGAATTGGCAACTTCTGCCCTGACAACATTTTTGGGGAGCTTAGAGAGGATGCAGAGAGAGAAATGCGGGGCTGCAGCCTGCAGTGCTGTGTGAAACGACCAGGGGTGCTCGTTATGCTGATGATGGAGAGGGGAATTCCCCCCATGTCTGCCCAGCATCGCTGCCCTGCACCACCTGCGTGCACCCAGCCTTGTCCCAGGGCATCGGCCCCCCAGGAAACCGGTGACTGAGAGAGGTACAAGGGTGGAAGGTGCTTGTGGGCAGGATGGGGTGCAGGGAAAGTCTGGGATGGGCAGGAGCGCAGGGCTGGCTCAGCAACGCAGGCTGGGGGTGGCTGTGGTTAAGGGGTACCCCCACACCATGGGATCGCAGCAGTGCGAGGCCAAGGGGCTATGACAGGCTGGGAGAGGGACACCCTAAATCCAGCACGAGGGTCCCCGAGCCCGGTGAGTGTGATGTACAAGCTGGGTCTCTGCAGCGTATCAGACCGGGGCTGGTTACAGATAGGGCGACGTGGAACCCCGGTGACAATCCCATCGGGCGCTCTGGAAAATACACCCCCAAAAAAGCCTCCTCAGACGGCACACAAGGGTTGCAGGTAGGATTTATCATAGCAGTTCCCGGGCTCGGAGGAAGGCTGAGGCGTTGCTGCCCTCGGGCGGCAGTCGGTGGCGCGGCACAGCGGATCCCGGGGTCCGGCTGGCAGCGGGGACACAGGCTCCCCAGAACGCCTGGTTCTCCCTCCACCTCACAGTTTGGGTACCTCCACCGTCTCCGTGCGGTGCGGAGAGCAAGGAGGGAGGGGAAGGGGCATCCAGCTTGTCCGTGTGGTGGCAAACGTGCCCCCCTGCTCAGCCTTGCCCTTTTTGTGATGAAAAATCAAAACGCAGAGATCGCGGATCTGCCTGGAGCCAGGCGCGGGCAGGACGGGCAGGGGGAGGTTTGACCCCCCAGGCAGCCCAGAAGGTGGGCATGGCCTCATTCTGCTTCGTCGCAGGAGTCTGCATCCTCATCCTCCTCCGGGTGCATGATCCCTGCGGCGGAGCGCGCCATGGCCCTCATCCAGCGCTGCTTCAGCTCCTCCGTGTCAGCCACGAAGGTATAGACCTGCCGGGACTGCGCCAGCTGAAAGAGGTGGCGGGAATCGCCCTGGGGCAGGTCCCTCACCTGGTAGCCCAGCAGTGGGATGGAGGTGTGGGCTCGGACGTCCTGCCAAGAGCAGAGAGAGCAGTGAGAGGGAGGGGACAGGCTCACCGGGATGTCCCTTGAAGATGGAGCCGAGCCTGGCCTTACCTGGGGGGCTGCGTAGATGTACAGCACAAGGGGATCATCCTGTGGGATCACGAACCAGCCCCGTGTGCTCCCTTTGCCATTCTTGTCCAGCAGCTGCAGGGAACTGCACAGCAAACTCCTGCCTGATACTTCTGCAGCTCCTTTCTGCCAAAAAACCAGCAAAGAAATGCCTGAATACCCCATGCGGGAGACAGAAAGGGCTCTGAGCGAAGGTAATTTCCTGGGGAATTCCCTGCCCCCAAACCAGGGGCAGGCGAGGCGTGGTCCTGGGTGTGAGGGTCCTGCTGAGATGCTGTGGGAGAGGGAGCCCCGGCTGCCTGGTCCCCAGGGTCACAGGGTGGGACGGAGGGGGCTTAGCACATCCACCGGCCTTGCAGTTCGCAGGCACCCTCTGACTGCTGCAGCAGCGACTCCCACCCCTCCTGCTGCAGGCACACGGCCAAGCTGTGACAGCAGGGCTGGGGACCGGCGTGGGTGGCAGAGCTCGGAGGAAGAGGGACAGAGGAGCAGGGCACGGGGAGGATGGGCAGCGGTCACCTCCAGGATGCCTTTGTGCTTCTCCTCCTGGTCCTCAAGCACCACGTGGCCCGTCAGGAAGATATAACACTCCTGGCATACGCGGTTCAGGCGGTTCTCATCATACTGCAGCTCAGCCTTGTAGTCAGAGCAGCGAGCGCACACCACCTACAACCACCAGACAGGGACACTGGTGAGACTGGGGCAGGGCTGGGGGATCCCAGGGACAATCTGTGAGGAGCTGAGGGGCAGGAGCCAGGGAAAGGGGTACTCAGGGTTCCTGCCCCAGTGGCCACCTGAGCAGGGCAGGAGGGAGGGAGGGGAGAGGGGACAGGGTAACTCACGTATCCACAAGCTCGGCAGTGGTGTCTCCGGCGCATGATGGCATTGAAGGGCTCCTTGCAGCGCATGCACATGGTAACCAGGTTGTCCCGCACCCACTGTGGAGCTCGGCGACCCAGCTCCTCCGTCTGGGGGTGGGAGATAGCATTGCTGGGGCTAGCTAGCTGTGGTCCAGGTGGTCCCAGCCCCTCTGCTCTCACCTTTCTCCTCCCCAGACCTTCCCCCTTGTCTACAGCTTTCGCCCCCAGCTCTGTTTAGCTAGGGAAACTGAGGCACAGCAAGGTGGGATCTCCCTGAGCTTCCGTGCAGGGGAGTGCTGGAGGCAGCAAGGCATGGGGAGGACAGGAGGGTTACCTTCAATGCAGACGTGCCTGTCTCCAGCCCATGCACTGCTGTCTTAAAGGTCTCGCTCCTCTTCTCCTTCCTGTCAATGGCATCTTGGAAGGCCTAGAGGGGAAGGCAGGGCTGGAGGGGCAGTTGGGGTCTGCCCCTGACACAGGCAGCAGGGGATCAGCCCGGTTTGGGGCGAGTGAGATGTGCCGCCTCTCCCAGCACTCAGTGGTACCTTGATCCAGGCGCTCATCTCTTCCTCAGACCTGGTACAAAACAGGAGTTGGATGAGTTGGTGTCACTCCTCCTCTAGAGGGTCTGCAGGACTGTCGCCCTTCCCCTTACCTAGCTTGCAGCTCCAGCGTCCGCTGCTTTCCCGAGACCAGGAAGGTGTGAGGGAACTGTGTGTCGTTCAGCTCCCGCACCTGAGAGAGACCAAAAGAAAGGATGTGGAGCAGTTGAACCCATATCCAGCACACAGGGACCTTCCTCTATGTGGGGGACAGGGATTTGCCTCAGGCCCAAGCCCTTTGGCCCCATTAAATCTGATGTGCATGAGTTTGCACTGCAGTCTCACAGGATCAGAGCATATTAATCAGTCCTCCTCACCCACAAAGCCATCCCTGGCTCCAACTCCTCCCTCCTTTCCGAGGAACTGCAGGCCAGCAGCCACATTAAGACCCCAGAGTGGTGTGCATTTTAGGGGAGCCAGGGTCCAGGGGAAGCACAAAGACAAGGTGCCTCTCTGACCTTCATGCCATCCACGTTGATGCGGAGGTGGACCTGGAACTCGGCACCCACCTGGATGACCTTGGGCACGCAGTACAGCAGCATGTTGTTGAACTGGGCATGGGAGAGGAGGAGAGGGTTGGTTGGAGCCCAGCACCTTCCTGCTCAGAGCTGGGGACTTCCCTGGGATCCAGGGTCCTTCACCCCCATGGCGCTGAGCTGGTTCTTGGGAAGAATTCAGCCTAAAAAGTGACTGCTTCTGCCCCAGCCCTCTCCTACCCTGCCCAGGCAAAGCACTCTTGGAGCGTGACGTGCCCATGGGATAAGCAGGTTCCCAACCACATCCTCTAAAGGGTGCCCTGCACCAAAGGGCTCAAATCCCCCAGCTCTGAATTCATCCCCTCTGTGTAGAGATTACCCAGTAACACCCCAGGCAGGCTGCGCTGCCCCTCTCTCCATTCCTATCCTATACAACCCCTGTCCCTTCCCCTGGGCATCCCAGCTCCCACCAGGAACAGGTACTTCTCCGATGTGCTGTTGTTACGGGTGGAGATTTTTTGGATCGGTCCCTCCTTGATCAGCTCGTTGGAGGGATCCACAATGTCATCCTCGAGGCCCAGCCGCTGATAGACCGCCCAGAGGTTCTGCAGCCGTTCCTGGGGGAAGGCAAAGGGACCTATTTCTGTGGGGAGCTGAGCAGCCACAACCTTGTCACCCTTGGGTCCCCTCTATCCCCACCTCCCATGCCAGCTGCTGAGTACCAGGAGAGGTGGCACAGCTTTGAGAGTAGCTCCCAGCCTTGAAACAGCCAGTGTCACATCATGGCTGATGTTGCACACACGACTTCCCCAGGCTCGAGGTGACTGGATCAGGCATCAAGAGCAGGGTCTAACCTCCTCTGCTGAACCCACAGTGCTCCTGTCCCGTTCAGGGTAGAGCTGCGCTCCACTGAGTTGCACAGCATGAGGAAATCTGGCAAATCACCATACAGTGAACTGCAAAGCACTGCCAGCCAGGACAGGCACTCACCATCTCGGCGATAGCTGCGTTTGAGTGCTTGGCCACCATAAAAATCATCTCCAGGGCCTCTGCAACGAGAAGAGAAGGGGAGGAGGGTTAAACACTTGCTAGGGAGCTGTGGGAGAAAACCCCGGAGTCTCTCCCTCGTGGGGGAGTCACACGTGCGGTGGCTGCTGCCCTCCCCTGGACACAACCTGAATGGTCCTGAACGCTGCACAAGCGTCTGGGTCCGTCCGGACCGTGGGGTGCCACGGTCGGGTCCCGGGGGGACAGCCAGCCCGCGTTTATCACTTCATCCCAGCAGGACTGGGAGCTGCTGTGATCCGCAGGGGTCCGATAGCTCCCCCGGTCACTGCAGGTCTCCCTGGGGGATGCTTGGGAGGGATCATCCTTATCCTGAAATACCACCCACCTTCCCCGCTGACCTCCACAGACCCTGAAAGGGCAGATTAATCCCTCTCTCTGCTAGAAAAGGATCAGATCGAGAGGTTTATCCAAGGGCACAGGGCAGCTGGTGAGAGAATCCAGGTATCCTGATGCCTGTGTACATTAGGGGGTTGTTATTTCCCCTACAAACCCACCCTGCCGCTCCCCGCACTGGGGAGAGCCAGACGGAGCCCTTACTCTCTGCATCGTCCCGGTCTGGGGACTCGGGTGGTAGTTTTCGGACATAATCTTTCAGGAGGAGTTCGTAGCGTGGGATCCTCTGCACGGGTTCCAGCATGTGGTGCTGCAGCGTTAGGTTGGCGCAGACCTTCCTCTTCTGGGGAGACACATCGTGCATGGAGAAAGAAGCAGTGACTAAGGCAGCTCCCACCCTCTGCTGATTCCCCTTGCGGGCAAATTTCGGGGAGCGTTGTGGTCCCCCACTCTGCTGTGGCCCATTACCTGGATGTCAGCAATGAGCTCCTGGAAGGGCGGAGATTTCTCCGACCAGAAGGTGATGAGCTCCACGGCCTTATCGAAGTTCTTTACATATTCGCCGTACATCTTGAGGAACGGCGCAAGCTTCTGGATCACATCCCCAATCCGTGGGTTGCAGCTCCTGTGGAAGGGAACCGCAGACTGGCAGCTTACTCAGTCCAGCTGGGCAGACAGACAGCGAGGGATAAAGCGAAGGGGTGGCTTGGGCATGGTGGAGAACAGAGGTTTACAGCTGTGACCTGCTACATCCCCATACAACTTCCCGCTCTCCAGAATGAGAACATGCCCAGCTTGCAGCCAGCCTGGACCATTCATACCTCAGCACAACCCTAAAGCACCTGAGATGTCACCCCCCCCCCCCTTTTCAGAAATACTCTGATGTGGGCTGGAGTGTTTTAAGAAAGTGCTCTAGCACAAAGACATTTGGAGCAAAACAGGCCAAGCTCTCTGGTCCTGGTGGGAGACCAAATTCATCACGGCTCCCCCGTTCTGGCAAAGCAGCCCAGGTGTCCTGCCCTCCCTTCCCGCTGCTCACCAATCCTCCATGCGCTTCTGCAGCTCTGGCAGGAAGAACTTGGCGTGGAACTGGTAGATGGAGGAGATGTTGGAGAAGATCATTTTCACCACCTCCTCTGGGACTGTCTTCCCATTTTTGGCTTCTTTCATCAACTCTGTATAGAATATCTGGAAGAAAGCAAGGGTGAATAGAAAAGGCCACGAAGAGGTTTGAGGATCCCATTCCCTCACTAAGAGTGTAATGTCACCCAATTAAAAGGCCTGACTGTGCAGGAGAGAAATCCCAGGCCTCCATGAAGAAGCAGGGGGGATGGAAAGCTTTGCTGGGACAGAGGTGCTCCTTGGAGGTGTGGGGTGTAGGAAAGGCAAAGGCCAGGCTCATTCTCTGCCCATGAAGACCAGCAGCCCAGCACGACTCTCATCTGTACACCTTCAGTCTCTCCAAAACCTCCAGGAAACAGCCCCTGGCTTGTGCATAGGTGGCCAAGCTGTGCTGGTGGGGGCAGACGGCAGCAGGGCTATCACTTCCCAGACTTGTGTGGGCCCCTCTGCTCCCCAGCTCACCTGGTCGAGAAGGTGGAGGCGGTTGACGTAAGCCTGCTCTGTCTCCAGCAGCTCCAGAGCTATTTTCTTTTCCTCTGGTTCCTGCATGGGGAGAAGGGCTCAGTCTCGTGGGCTGTGACGCAAGATTTTCCCACCTGCCCAAGGGGATCCAGCTCTGTTCCCCAGTGTTCACAGCCCACATCAAACTGGACCTCACTCCAGGTGAAGGCAAAAGAAGGATCTCAACAAAGCATATGGTAAAAATTAGGGTGAAAACAAAGTATTTTGGGGGGCTGTTGGGAAGTCTGGATCATGTCCTCCTAGGTCACCCCTTTCTCTGTGTGCCTGTTTCTCCCAGAGCAACACAGGGCTAGCGATCCTAAGGAGTGGGGTAGGGTGGGATGGGTTAACCCCATGGCCTGAAATTCCACCAAGGAATTGAATGCAGCCCTGCAGAAACACGTCTGCAGTCGGCAAAGGGCAGCACAGCCCTAGGATGCCCTGGGATGGACCTGGCTGGGCTCACCTGTGCATCTGACCCCTACAGCATAGTTATATCAGAGCTGGAAGAGACAAGGTCTGCTTGGATCTATCCATCCAAGCAGGGATGGGAATTTGTGCCCCAAGCACCAGGGAACAGGCCACGTCTCTGTCACCCCACGCACTGGCTCTTGCAGGGCAGGGACTTGCTGAGGGCCAACAGAGACCTGGTTCAGCCCACGTGACTTCGCGCCTGAGTGTGGGCACCCATCAGCCTCACCTGAGGTGCCTCTGGAGCTTACCTTGCTGCCAGTCTCAAGGTCTGGGTCCTGCTGCCTCCTCCAGTTGTCCTCGCTGATCTTGTGTCGGAAAGAACGGAGGCATTTGAAGCTGAGCCCCCGCTGACCCTGCTGCTCCTCCTCCTCCTTGTTCTCTTGCTCCGCTTGGTTCCCAGCAGCCATCTGGGAGAGGCTCTGGCCCTCACTGGTGGGGGATGCTGGAAGCTGCTGGGGCTGGCTGGTTGCTGGAGTAGCCTGGCCATGCGGAGACTGCTTGTCCCTCCAGGGAAATTTCCCGGCCCTGCCATGGAGGAATCAGTGTGATCAGTTCACCCATTCCCCCAGCACAGCGCAGCCCGCTCAGGCCCAGGTTACAGCCACTGTCAAGTGAAGGCACTAAGACACAGCAGCACGCTGATGCTGCTTTGCTCTACTACAACCCTGCTGACACAAACCAGGGTCTGAAAGCCCATACATCCTCCAAGAGGGCCAGAATCCAGCCTCTCTTCTCCCAGTGCCTCCTGCTGATGCGGTCAGCCCCCATCCTGCTCTAGAAAAGCATGAGTCTGCTGTTTATCCCACCCACAGCCATCGCTCATCCACAGCCATTCAGTGCCCGAAGCACAGCCCTGCCCTTTGCGACACTGGTACAGCTCTGGCTTTTTCCTGCTGCCACTGTGGAACCAAAGTGGGGAGCCAGCAGCCTTGGGCACGAGGCTTTAAAAGCCCAATAACCAAGAGGTGTCAGCCAAAAGGAGTGTTTGTGTAGGTGGTTTTGCAGACGGGTATTTTTTTGGTGGCTTTCTCTCTTCCCTTTTCTGGCAAAGACAAGGAAAACAGGTCCAGAGCAGCTATGGGGGAGAAACCTCACAGAGCACAGGCCTTGAAGATGATAACAGCTGGTTCCTGTAGTAAATTGCTCCAGGCAGAAACTGGAAAAACATCCGTCAGTGGCCTGCAGACAGAAGTGGAATGAGGAGGGAAAAACCATGACTGAACTGGACATAAAACTGCAAAGTTGAGGATAGGAGATATCTTGAGTGGCAGATGCGCATCTGAAGAGGATGACAGGTCCATCCCCACGCTGATAAGCACATGTCTGTGCCTCAGGAGTGCACCCACAGCCATGCACGCATACCCTCCTGTCCATGGGGGCTGACATAAGCCTTCACGTGACAGAAAAACTTTATCTGTCCCTCCTGGTGCCTCCCAGACTTGTGCCAGCCTAAACCCACTGCCAAGATCCAACAGGGAACTTCTCTCTTTCTGTTTGAGCTGACTTGGACTAAACCGTTTTCTGTTCCAGAAAACTTGTTTCCAGTTTACCCAGCTTCCTCTGAAAGTCATAAGTTACTTTTATTTCCTCTAAATCAAACTCATGCTTCATGATAAACAACAAACACACTACAGCAGCGAAATGGAGGCAGATCAAACGCCGCAAATGGTTCCAACACAACAACATCACAAGCCAAATTTCTACTGTGGGACCATGGGGACAACCACGCTGCCCTGGAGCCATCCAGAGCACAAAGCCTGGGGCAATGGAGATGCAGGCAAAGGTCCTGGAGCAGAAGGAAATCTTGTGCCTGACCATCTTCAGGAAGTGTTGCAAAACTCATCTGTCCAACCACACAGCTTCATTAAGGCTCACTGAGACCACCTCACTGATACAAGGAAAGGCAAGATTCAATCTCCCGATTCAACAGATGGGGAAACTGAGGGACCTCAGGGTCTGTGGGTCCCAGCTCATGCTCCAAGTGAAGCTGCTGTTTTATGGGGCTTCCACACTGCTCAAAAGGAACTTGCTCTTCTCCTTAACATGGTGCTTTCTCTTCCCCTTCCTAGGAGCCACATTGCTGCAAACAACTTGATAGTCTCAGGCTAGTGCCTGAGGCTTGGATCCTCCAGATGCTCCAGCGGCTCATCCCCAGTGAAGACCCCTGTCAACGTATTTGCAAGCCAAAATCTTTTTTCCCCAGCAGCAGGGGAAAAAGCATTCACTAGCTAAGCTGACTGCAAAGGTGCTGAGCATGGAGGGAACAAGCATGCCACAACCTAACCCTGGGCCCAGCACAGAAACCTCCAACAAAGTCAGTCACATCCCACTGAGGTTTTCAGTCTTCTGTCCATGACCTGCAGCAGGAGGAGGACATTGGGGCAGAGCTAAGTGCTAAAGAATAGCAAATCACCTAGTCAGCTTCTCCCCAGCCTCCAAACCACCTCCAAAGTGGGTTTCTTCCATACAAAACCCACACACCAAGGAGTCCTCATACACCCACGGCCCCCAGGATGCTCCTTCCTTACCCGTCCTTTTCAAACAGAGCCACCAGGTTCAGCACTCTCTGTTGATTATCAGCCTCTCCCTCCATGGCACTGGCTGCACGGGCTGGGAGCGGGTCCTGGGTGTAAAGGAGTTGCGGAGTGCTGATGGCTGCAGCTCCCTTCTTCTCTCCCACTCTCTGCTTCAAGGTGTTCCTGGGACCCACGATGTTGTTCGGGGAAGAGGATTTGCACAAGGCAAAGACCATCTGCTGTCCTTCTTACTGTGGTAGGAGAGCTTGTCTCCGGGTTAGCCTCAAAAGGAAAAGAAAAGAGGAAGCGCAGCAGGTTGCAAGTGGGAGAAACCCTGAGAAAACACTGGGAATGTGTTAAGCTTGGGGGGACCTCACCCTGTGGCCCAAACTGGCGGCATAACCAAGCCCAGAGCAGCAGCGGGGATGCTGCAAGGGGACATGCTGGGCAGGAGACCTGACCTGCTGCAATGGGGTGGGCTGCGTCCCACCAGGCGTTAGAGCACTGGGATGTCCCTCAGGGGCTGTGTGCAAGGCTGAACAGTCCCGGTGCTACAAGGGGCTGTGAACAGGCTGGAAGGGGACTCCTGAGAAGGAGGGATGAAGGAAGGGAATGGGTGAGAGGCTTCCTAGCACCACAGGCTCCACAGCCAACCCCCACATGTATGTCCTGCTGGATCCGACCCTCTGAGGAGAGCAGGTGTCCCTGCCCAGGGCAGAGGGTGGGACTAGATGGTCTTTAAAGGTCCCTGCCAACCCAAACCATTCCATGACGCTATGATTCCCAGTCAGGTCTCAGCCCCATGCCCGGCACTGTCACGACCTGTCATGGCCGCGCCGCGCCGCCCCGTCCCCTCCCTCACACCGCGGCTCCATCCCCCCTCCCGCCATGGTTCCGCCCGCGCTCCCCCCGCCCTTTACGCAATGGTTCCGCCCACCCCTCCCGGCGCGGTGACGCATGACGCACTGCGGAGGACGGCGCAGGCGCAGTGGCGGCGGGGCCATGGCGGCGGAGGCGCCGCTGCCCCCGGCTGCGCGGGCGCCCCCTGGCGGCGCCGCGGGGCGGGCGGCGGCGGCGGCCCCGGCGGGGGCCCGGGCCGAGGGCGCCGAGGGGCTGTTCGTGGTGCTGGGAGCGGGGCTCGCCGCCGCCAGCCACCCGCTGCTCTACGTCAAGCTGCTCGTCCAGGTCCGGGGCCGCCGAGGAGGGAGGTAGAGGGGTGGCGGAGAGGGTGGTGGGCACCGAGGGGACGGGAACCCCACGTATAACGGGGGATCAGGACCTCGGTGTAACGGGGGAGGTGCTCCTATGGAGACCTCCATGCGCTGGGGACCACTATATGTACAGCCTCCCCCCCCCCCTTTATAATAGGGGGGCACCTATATAACGGGGGGGACACCCCTATATAAGGAGGCAGTGAGGACCCCCATCCAACGGGAACCTCCGTATATAACAGGGGATGAGGTCACCCTGTATAATGGGGGTCCCTGTATAGTTGGGGGCATAAGGGCACCTGTAAAATGGGGGAATATATTGTAGGAGAATGAGGATACCCACTACAACAGGGACCCCTATACAACGGGGAGTAGGAATCCCTAGGTAATGTAGGGATGAGGAATTCTATACAGTGGGGACTCCTTTATAGTGAGGGCATCAGGACCCCCTCATATGGCAGGGTATGCTAACACCCTGTACAGTGGTGACCCCTACAAAATGGAGAGGATGAGGATACGCTCTGCAGTGGGGGCTCCTATATAAGGAGGGACAAGAAACCCCTATATAATGGGTATCCTGAGAACCCCTCTAATAAAATACCCCATAAAATGGGAGGGTTGAGGACCCCCTGTACCCTGGGGACCCTATAAGATGGGGAAGGGACTGCCCATGTCATGGCACCCCCACGTATCTGAGGGTGACGGGGAGGGGATGTGGCCCTTTGGCAGCTCACAGACACTGGGATTGAGACCCTGTGGCTGGGGGGCTTTGGGAATGCCGGGAAGGGGACCTGCTGACTGGGTTTTTCTTGTAGGTCGGGCATGAGCCACTACCTCCAACCATTGGAAGAAACGTGCTGGGAAGGAAAGTCCTGTACCTGCCTGGCTTTTTCACCTATGGTGAGCGAACATCCGTCCCTCTCTGCCAGCGTGAGGTCCTGCCCAAAACCAGGGCTGGGAGCTACCGATCAACTGAGCTGACCTCCTGCCTCCCCTTGGGGTCATCCTGAGGCTGCAATGAGATATAAACCACTACAACCGGTTGCAAAGCCGTCATATTTACCCACCTGTTGTTGGGGACAAGGAGGTGGCAGTCCCGGTGTTGGTGCTGCATCCCCTTCCCGTGGCATGTTGCTCTGGGTTTGCACCGTAGCGGAGGGGCTGGTGGGGGTTTAGGTGGCATAGGTTTGTCGGTGGAGGGTTTTGTGTGTGTTAGAGACAGAGAAGCACTTTTCTTCGCTACAAAATAGCCCTGCAATAACTTGGCCGCCTGCCCTGCTCATTTGTATTGTAGATGGAGCCCTAAAGGGACAGAAATACCAAGAAAAAGGATGGTAATATGTTTAGAAGGAAAATGAAGTACTATTTTTCTTTCTTTGCGGGTGGAGCAGCACAGGAGAGGGAGGTGAACACTCTGTAACCTTTGGGGTTGCTTTCATAGCGGGATTGCTGGGGGGAAGGGGAGCACAGAGATCTGAGAGATGAGTTGAGCCAATCCCAAATTGGACAGCAGTACCCATGGGGTGGGGGAGATCCAACACAGGACCAGTACGTAAGCACCGCAAACCTGTCCTGGGATACCTGGGTCTGGAAATGCTCCAATGCTGCCCTTTGGAAGATGCATTTTCCAAGCAGATTTACAGCTTTGGATGATGGAGAAGCGCAGAGCCTTCCTGGCTTCACTTGGGACAGCAGAGGATGGGGGCAGGAGCAGTTGGTACCCACAAGCTCATGGTGGGTCGTGTTCCACCTTGTTGCATCAGGGAGAAATTGCATCTGTTGGCTTATTTTTTGGCTGGAGACCTGAAGAAACTTTCCTGGGAGAAGGTGGTGGGCAGGAACTGAACCTGGGTTTGCGAGATCCATATTAACCCTGAGTCCGACCCCCCAGGGCGGAGGGAGGAGGTGACACTGCTCAACACATGAGGTCATCCCTCCCTACCCTGGTTCAGTCCAAACTGCCTTATAGCCCTTTCGGGTGAGCAATCAAGTAGCCCAAAATACTGGAGCTATCCTTCCAGTTTAGACAGATATGACAGAATACTTAAGAATTCTTTGCATCCTATATGAAATTTATTTTGGACTGTTATAATAAAGCACTTACGGTGGGACTGCAGAGCAGCTGCCGTGCTGTGCTGAGCTCTGGTGTGGTTTCGGCTGCACGCCGGAGGTGTTTGGGGTGCTGTCCGCAAGTCGGCCGGTTCCCGACTGACAGCAGCCTGGTGTTTTCTTACCCAGCCAGACACATCGTGGAAGTGGATGGGAAAAGAGGCCTCTTCCGTGGTCTTACTCCTCGCCTCATCTCAAGCACTTTATCAACCATCACCAGGGGGAGCGTGAAGAAGGTAAAGGTCAGCTTCTCCCTCCATAAATCAGCGTGCAGGGTCAGCTGGTGCTACTGCAGCCGAGCCAGGGAGCCTGCATGTGCCTGCACCCAGCCACGACTGCGCATGGAGGAATAAAGCGCCCGTCCCTCTCCATCTCCTAAACGCTTTGAATAGTCCTCCAGGACAGGAGGACAACAGTACCCATACCCCAAAACTTATTTACTAAACAATATTTATTTGAACAACCACTTGCCTTTTGTAAGCAGTTTCATGGCCCCTTTCTTCCCCTGTTTTGCTTTCCCTCCTTCCTCCTGTGTTCCTTCTTGCCTGTTTTTCTTCTCCCATGTAGAGCACAACTGCTTGTGGTTTCCTCCTGTCCTCAGGCATTGAGGGTTTGTGGGTCAGCATCTCTGTCAGTTTTAACCATATTGTTTCTTTTCTCCCCACTCAGGCCTTTCCACTGGAAGACATGGAGCACGTTTCTAACAAGGATGATGTGAAGACCTCCCTTAGGAAAGTGGTGAAAGAGGTGAGAAGTGGATATTGCATGTTAACAGGAAGATCGCATTGGGAATGTGCCTGGAGAGCAAAGGAAGCTTAAACTGTGGGCTGAGGGTGAAATCACTTGGAGAGAAATTCTGGGTGAAAAGGCCATGGTGTTTAGTAGCCACTCTGTATTCAGCTATTAAATATTTTGTAGGCATAGAGGTTTACCATGAACAACAGATTTCAGAAGAGGGACCTGAAATGGGTTTCACTATGCTAAGGAAAAGGGCCTGATCTGTGCAGGTCGATCAGTGCAGCTTTTCATGCAGGTGTGGTTTTTTTTCCCCTTCCCAGACATCTCACGAGATGATGATGCAGTGCGTGTCCCGGGTTGTCTCGCATCCGCTGCACGGTGAGTCCTGTCCCTCTGCCTGGCAGCCCTCTCCAGACTGCAGAGCCCTGCCCTGGCTGGGGATCACCCCAAAACCCCATTTACTTCGTGTACTTCTCTATGAGAAATGGCTTCTTACAAAACCACAGAACAGATGCAGGTCTCGAGCAGTGCTTGGGAAGGCTGATGCTTGGGTTGGCCTTCAGGGGCTAACCCAGCTGAGTGGCGAGGTGCTCTCTTCCCATTCATCCAAGAGCTTGCCCAAGTGATCCCATTGGGGTTAGGGACAGAAATCCTTCCTGCCGCTTACAGACTAGGGGAGAGCTCTGGTTTCTAATGAGTCTGACAGTGATGAGGACCACCAAGAGAAGCTGGAGGTGAGGCGAGGCCAGGGAAGGGAGTACAGAGGGTCAGGTTCCATTTTCCTTCACATCCATTGCAACCCCAACTGGATTTGTTACTTTATTAGCCCTATGTTTCTTTCTTCCTAGTGATCTCTATGCGCTGCATGGTCCAGTTCGTAGGACGGGAAGTCAAATACAGGTGAGCAGCTGCAGCTCTGAAGAGTTTGAGCACATAGAAGCGTGAGTCTGGGAGTCAGTGGAGCCAGATGTTCCCAGGCAGTGGGAGATACAGCAATGCAGGAGCTTTGGGAGACTGAAAAGTGAACCTGAGCCATGGTTAGAGGGTGGATGAGTTGGGGGTAAAGGGATGTGGGGAGGCTGGGCTCTGTCCCTGGCCTGCCTCTGTTCTGCCTTGTGCCTGTGGGGATCTTGGTGGCTGTAACACACCTTGCTGATCACACAGTGAGTCTCTCACCTTTTTGCTTTAGGTGTTAACAGAAAGCAAAGTCAGCAGGGAGGTAGAGTAGGTCATATGAAGCGTTGGTGCAGCCCTGCTAGTCTGCAAGGTCTTTCCAAGCCTTTTTTCAGTAATACCTGCCTCTCTGCAGGACAAACTTACACATGCAGCCACCTGAAAGCATGCTAGACACAATTGCAGCTAGCCCAGGACTGCCAGCACGAGCTCCCAGCGGCAGGACAGGGTTCTTGGGTTGAGAATCAACCTAATCAAAGCACATTATGTGCCATAGTTGCGCCACGCGCATTCACCTGCACAAAGCCAAGCAGAGCTCTTCTAGCTTCAGCATTTAAACAGTTGTCAGCAAGTTGAGCGTTATTGCAGACTGGCAGAACGCAGACATGACCCTCCTTGAGGGGTTGAGGAGAAGGAGCAGAACAGAGCTGCCCGCTGCATTGTTGGCATGGTGGCTTCGGGGGGACGCTGCTATGGCTGGTGGCTGCAGAGTGCATGTGAAGCTGTGTAGGACAGAGACAGAGCAGCCCCAGCATGCTTATAGCTCTTTTCCTTTTTTGGCAGTGGTGTGTTCAGCGCCATCGGCAGGATATTTAAGGAAGAAGGGATCCTGGGATTCTTTGTGTACGTGAGTTGTTTAAATACTTTCTACCATCGTCCAAAGGCACCAGTGGCTCTCCTGGCTGCTCTGCCAACCTCAGAGTGGCGCTGAGCTCCCCCCATCTGAAACCTTGTCTGACCGAACAGGACTCTCACATCACTCCCATGAGCACAGATTAAATCTGTGCCTTTGACAGTGCTCCAGTTTGACCATTAAGTTTGCCCCAGATCTTATCTTCAATCAAACCTTCAGAGCCCAGAGAAAACTCTGTATTTTTTCTTACCTTCCTTTTCCCTCTGGTGCTTCTTTGTGTTTCAGTGAAGGGCCATTTAAAGCATTTGTTTGTGCAACAGGCACCAAGATCAAGGGCAACAATGAGACCCCTTGTTGAAGTAAAAGCCAGGGCCTGGATAAGAAGCACATTCCCCTGAAGAGCACCGTGGGGGCTTGTAATGAGCAGGTGGTTCGTGCTGGCAGCAGGTTTGCCCGTGCGGTGCGAGCGTGGTGCTGCCTGGCTCAGCATCGCTGCCTGGACCAGAAAGAGCTGAAAGGCGCTTCCAGCCGCTTACAAAGCATGGTGAATTGATGGCGTATTGATGGCGTCGCTGAAGTGGAAGTCTAGCAGACACCTTTTTGCTTGAACCCTTAATTAACACTTCTTGCCTTTTTTTTTTTTTTTTCACATCTGTATAAAAGCAGAACCACCTGCTGCCTCCGCTCCCGGTGGGGGGATAACTGGCTTTTTTATATTAATAACAGTAAAGGCAGCTCTGAAATTTCAGGAGGGGCTTTCAGGGGCTTTCATGCCTTTGTCTCTGCAGTCACAAAATTTGGGCCTCCAGATGAAACATGAAGGCATCAGGAGTAGGTGAGCAATCGCAGGGGGTCTCACTGTGTCCTTGGGGAAAAGGCCAGGGACCTGCAGAGACCCTGTCAATTGAGTGTCACTGCATCTTCCTTTTGCAGCCCACAGCTTCTCTGCTGAGCTGTGCGGCCCCAAATCTCCTCTGTTAAATACAGGTTCCTCTGGGATGTTCCCTGTGCGTGGGGCATGGCTGGAGCGTGCTGCCCAGCAGTCCTCCCTCTCCTCCACCTCCTGAAGAAATAACGTGAAAGGAGCCACTGCATTCCCTTCCTTCACATAAAATAAACACTGTTGGTAGCCTAATTAAACTTAATAGTTCACAGGAAAGGCTTTAACACAACCCAAAATGTCTCGGGAGGGCTCTGAAGTTGTACATGCTCTACAGCCCCACTAGGAAATCACACTGCCACGAAGGGAACACAAACAGCATCTGTAGGACCAAACTGCTGCTTTTCTGCTCGCAGCCCTCCTAACGCAATCCAAACACGTCCACTCCCTTAAAATCCCTGCGGTGAACTTATTTCTCATGGCCTTATAACCTCTACGCAGCAATAACAGCAGCACACACTCGCTCTGGATGCATGCCTGGCTAGAGATAAAGACTTTTCAGGGGATGGATGTATCTTGCTTCGTCTCATATCTGCAGCGCCCTCCTGCCTGCAAGCAGGACAGAAGGATGTTCTGGGGCTCCAAAACTCTGCACAGTCACCTCAAAGATGGCTTGTCCCAGCCCTGCCCAGCACTGGGGTTTCTCCTGCTGGGTAGCGTCACCATACATCTAGGCTTTATCATCTGCCTGCTGCTGTTTCAGCTTTTTAATGACTTGTCATCTTCTAAAAATACTCCTAGTCCAGATCTCCTTGGACATCTCGCTGGGTGTGAGATCTGTAGCACAAATGAATTTGGGTTTATTAGTCCCCTTCTGCAGCACCCTCAGACCCCTGGTCTCCAGGCACCCTGCAAACTCAGGCGAAGCATCCATCATTACTCTGATGATGGAGGAGAGAGAGGGATGGGATCCTTATTGCAAATGGAACAAATGATCCGATTCTTTATCAACAGATGGGTGAGGTTTTACTTACGTGGCTGCCATGGCCCAGTTGGTCCTGGACCAACCCTCCGTTTCTGGTCTTTATTAAGGCCCTGTTGTATCTGCAGAAGCTCAGGAGCCTGTTTCAGACTTGACTTTGAGTTAGTAAAAGGATTTTTTGCAAAGGCTGAATGCTAAATGCAAAGCAGACCATCTCTTTGGGACTAGAGGGCTTTGATTTCTTTATGCCGTCCGTTGCTCTCATGTATCACATCTTTTAAGCCAGCAGATCTTCTGCTGAAGACTTCTGCTGTGCCTAACCCCTGAGACCTCGGCTTCATCTCCAGAGCTGCTGGGGCCTTGACAATACACAGGTTGTCTCCAAAAAGTATAAATGCTAACACCAAGCAAGCAAAGCAGGCTGGATCAGAGCATACAGTCCATGCAGTCCAGTGCTGTTCCGCTGCTGCAAGCGACCACAGCAGGAAAGAAAACTGGTCCCCTGCTCCGAAGAGGCAGCCTTGCGTTTGGGAAAAAACAAATGACTCGGACTGGTGTGCTTGGAGGTGGCTCTTCCCAGCCCGGCAAACACTTGTGTGGTTCTCAACAGGCTCATTTTCAGAAGAGCTGTCTGAACACGCCTGCTGGTGAAACAGGCGGGTTTAACACACACCTGGATCCTTTCACAGTGGAACAACCGCACAGCCAAAGCAGGAGGCCCTACGCTCAATGCCCGTGCTGGTGCAACAGATGCTGCAGGAGCACTGACAAACTGGAGAAACCCTCTGGAATGCTTTTTTTTTTTTTTTTCCTCCATGTTTTAGTGCCACTAGCTGTGGAAGCTGGGGGTGTTTGTGCTGCTGGGAGCTCCAGCTGGCGTGTCGATGGGAGCTGTAAGCCAAAGCAGCACATTGCCCCACGTCCCCGTGCTCTCATGTGGCAGCAGGGACTGGGAAAATCAGGGACTGGAGTGCTGCCCCCAGTGTCCTGGTTTGAGGTAAAACCACGACACCCCAGTTAATCCCACTTTGCAGCAGAGCAAGTTTTGCGGGAACAACCTCCCTCATTTTAATTTCTAAAAGGAGGGAGATTCCACAAAGAGATGAACTTCTCCTTCTGCATCCTGAAGAGCATCTGCAAAACGAGCTTAACAGAAACCCTCTTCATCTGTGTCTCACCTGGGGTTCAGAGCAGGAGTTGGGCCAAGGAGGGGTTTGGGGTAGAACAAGGGGACTTGGCTGAGTTGTGCCCACATGGCAGATCCCAAACTTCCTACTCCAGAGCATCCCCTGTCCAGAGCAGTGCACGTAGGACCACATTTGAAGGCCAGGCAAGCTCTTCCCCAAAATCACAGACTGGTGAGGGTTGGAAGGGCCTTCTGGAGCTCCCCCAGCCAGTCCCACCCCCCGCCAGAGCAGGGGCACCTCCAGCAGTGGCACAGGACACCTCCAGGCGGGTTTGGAATGGCTCCAGAGTGGGAGACTCCCCCCCTCTCTGGGCAGCTGTGCCAGTGCTCTGCCGCCCGCACAGGAGAGAAGTTCCTCCTCATGTTTAGATGGAATTTCCTATGGTCAAATTTTTCCCTTTTCCCTTCAATTCCTCCCAAAATAAGGATGCGTTTTGGGGAAGTGGGGTTCTTCTACGCTGGTGGAGGGAGGGCGGGCAGGCTGGGCACCTCGGAAGGCAGCACTGGGACCCTTCTGCACCTCACGCCCCTCTTTTTGTTGTTGCAGCGGTTTAGTCCCTCACATCCTGGGGGATGTCATCTTCCTCTGGTGCTGCAACCTCTTGGCTCACTTCATCAACACCTACGCGGTGGACGATAACGTGAGTGGAAATGCCTGATGGAAGGTTTGGGGGGCCCATACCAAGCACCTGCAGTTTGAAGGAGTTAATGGGAGGTTAATGGCTAATTTAATACAAACAGACACTGGGCTTTCTGTAAAACACTGTGAAAGTGCTAAAGATGCAGCCTCTGCTCAGGGTTGTGTTTCAGCTGCAGTTTAGGGGATCAGGTTTGATAGCAAATGCCTTTCCTGATTCTCAGCTGGGATGCTGTGTAGTTGCCGTTGCGTTCTGCCTTCTTCCCTTGCCCCACACCCATCATCTCAGGCTCAGAGGGGTGTCGTGTAGTGACAGTGACAGCCCAGTGTCATCCACCTCCTCCACAATCCCTGTGGTTTCTCTTTGCAGTTCAGCCAGGCATCGGTGATCCGGAGCTACACAAAATTTGTGATGGGGGTACGTAGGCAACTGCCATGCCATTTCTCCTCTTCCTGCTGCTGTGGGGTGAGAGCTCTTGGTCTGGGGACAAAGGCTGGTCTGTACTTTGTCTCCAAAGAAGATGATAACTTTGTTAACGTGCAAAAGCTGGGACTAGCTTTTTTGACGTGGTGAACATTAGAGAGGCTACCGGTTTTCTGTGCTTTCAGATCGCCGTGAGCATGCTGACGTACCCATTCCTTCTCGTGGGAGATCTCATGGCAGTGAACAACTGTGGGTATGTCCATCACACTGAGATCTAAGGGTTTCCCTTCCTTTCTTCCAGCCCCTTGTTGTCTGAATCCTCTGCTAACGATCGTAAAGCTTTCATACAGAACCGTAAACTATATGGCACCTCGCAGAGTTGGCTCGTTTCCTGTCCCAGGTTGCTTATAATTTTAGATCAGAGGGCACAGACAAGAGCAGCATAAAAGCTCAAGTGGAGAGAAATAGGGAGAGTTGAGGTGGTGTGGTCCAATCTGAATGAGACTGGAGGCAGAAGGGATCAAAGGGACTGTGCGGGCTCCAGGGAGCAGCACAAGGGAGAGCAGAGCTCCTAATGCGGCGGTGGGTGCAGACAGGAGCAGGACCAAGGTAGCTTTCCCAGTCCCACTGCTGGAAGAAATCTTCTGCCTTTGTGCTTGTGGGAAGGGGACTGGATCCAAGCTGCTGTGTAATGTCTCAATATCTGTTCGCTCTTGAAGGTGTAGACAGATCGTATAGTCCTGGTCTTGGTGTATCCAGGTAACGCTCCTTGTTTGTACACTCCAGGGGTAATTAAATTACATGATCTGTTGCATTGTAAATAATGAGTTGGTCATTTGGCCTTCAGCCCGGTGCGGACACTGTTTCTGTGTCCTCGCTTACACTTATTGCTGCTCTTGTGTTACCTGTCTGGATAATGTGACATCTGTAGAGACTGTCCCAGCTCTTTCTCATTGCTGTGCAGGTTGCGTGCCGGCCTCCCTCCCTATGCTCCCGCCTTTACATCCTGGATCCATTGCTGGAGGTACCTCAGTGCTCAGGTGAGGAAGCAGGGCACAGGCAGATTTTGGGCTCCCTCTGTTTCTTCATGAGGTCTCCAGCACTGCCCAAGAAGTGCCTGTGCCACATCCTTGATGTGCTCTGTAACCTGTTCCCATCCCTCCAGTTCTGGCACTGGTACCAGGCATGGCAGTACTGGTCTTGCCCATTAGATGCCCCGAGCTTGCAGCCTGCAAACTTGTGGCATGTGCATTGCATGCAGCAATGCAAGATGTCTCTGCCCTTCTCCGTCACTCATCCCTGGGGGAAATGCCCAACCCCAGCACTCGCCGGGCTCTCACCCCGATTTCTCCTGCGGGGTGCTCAGGCCTCGCAGCCCCGTGGTGGGCACGAGTTGGTCCCTTTTAGCCCAGCTGCGATTCTCCAGCCAGGTCTCAGCACGCCTGCCCTGACCCTCTGCTCTCTCCTTCTCAGGGGCAGCTGTTCCGCGGCTCCAGCCTGCTCTTCCGCAGGGCGCCCATGCCAGCCGCCTGCTTCCCCATCGACTGACTCCCTGGCTTGCAGGGAGAGGTGATGAACTTGGACTCCTCAAGAAACCCTAAGCTTGTTTCGATATATGTATGTTTTTTCTTTTCGATCCGAAGTCCATGGTGCCAGAACAAGACACCTCCACTCCAGCAAGGCCAGCAACAAGTTGGCTTCTGGAGATCTAGCTTCAGGCTCCAGCTGGACCAAAGCCCCATCCTTGCGCCTGTCTCGACCGGGATGTGTAGCAGAGAAAGCAGAAGGGAGTTGTCTCTTTGGTCCAGGCTGTAGCTCTGAAGTCACTGGGGAAGTTTGGGTAACCAGAAGATGCCCAGGTACTAAACGAGCCAGCTCTGAGACGCAAGGACAAAAGACTGCTTCGTTCTGCCTGAGCTGAGAAGTGGCAAGAGATCAAGGATGCCTCACGGGGAAGGCTGCGCCAGCTGATGAGCCTCCCACCTTGTCTTTTCTGGAGAGGGCAAACACTTGTGTGGCGCAGGTAGCTCATCCTGGGTGAGATCAACCCTGCGACGCATATTTAACGTTTTGAGGGTACCTGAACACTCGGGAGCATACCACCTCCCGTGGGCCTGAAAAGGAAATCACAGTATCAAAACAATTGCACTATGAAGAGCAGCGCAGTCCCAAAGAGAGGTACAGCTCTGCTCCAGGGTGGTATTGGGACTTGGACACGGAGAGAGCACTTGGAGAGGGATGTGTGCCGCAGATGGTAACTACTTTGGGAAGGCTTTTTGCAGCGGGATGGGCTGTATTTAGGATACACCTGACAGCTGCTGGGTGTACCCTGGGCAGGCAGTTTGGTTGCCTGTCTCAGGGAAGATGGGTCCTGGATAGGACCAGCCCAGCTGCATCGCATGAGCGTCTCCCTGCTGGCAGGACCACAAGCCCTGTTGGGCTCCTGCTGAACCCAATCACCGCTGATGGATGTGGGGCCATGTGTTGCAGTGCTGGGGTGCTGTGTGGCGGTGTCCTGATAGCTACACACAGAAGGGTTCGCCTTGCAGGAGGGGCGTTCGGTCCATTGCTGTCTACACTAAAGGAATAAACCTTGAGCTGGCCAAAGGCTTGCGAGGCGTCGGGCTTGAGAGCTCCTCATGCACACAGGAGCGCAGCCAGCCATTGCATAGCAGACCTCACCAGTGGCAGCAGGGCAGGATTTATCCACAGCTCCCCTGACCAGAGGTGTTTTTTTTTTTTTTTTTTTGCACCAGTCTGTGCTGGCATGGCAGCCAGGCAGATTTTCCCCCATTTTGGTTCCCCCACGAAGCAGTCTTTTGCACAGAGATGTTGCTGCACTCCCTGGGAAGAGGTTTTGGGGTCCTTGAGCAGGTTCTTGTGTGCTGCTGCAGCAGCAGCTGGGGTCGCATCCCATGCTGGTCCTCTGGGGACCCCAACCTCCCATCACACAGGGGTTTTCCTCCATCAGACAGATTTGATCCACACCTTCCAGCCAGGGCTTGTGGGACAGTGCTGGTACACGCTGGGACCGGTGGTTCCCACCCAGCTTCCTTCGGTGTCGTGAAGTTGGTCCTGTCTGTCCTCCCTTCCTCCCATACAGTTTATGTTACGGTAGAAGTTCAATAATGCATGGCCCTATTCCTTAACACCAGAGATTATTTCAAAGAGGATTTAACTGTGCTCCAAAATACATCTGTAAAACAACAACTCTTGAGTGTTTCTTTTGTTACAAAGTGTTGATTTTTTTTTTTTGCATAACGGGCTCCCTTGCTCAGGGAAGGTTTCAGTTTAAGACAGGCATTTCCTTTGGTTTCTTCCCCAAAGCCAGAACTAAAGCAGCTGCTACAAACTCGGATTCCCTCTGATCTTCCTCAGCTCCATAGAAGGTTGGCAGGTTTAGGCTGAACCAACTGGGAGCACCTGGAGCAAGGGTGCAGGCAGCAGTGGACTGGAGTACTGCCTCCAGCTCTGGAGCCCCCAACATAGGGAAGACATGGACCTGTTGGAGCAGGGCCAGAGGAGGCCCCGGAGATGCTGGGAGGGCTGGAGCCCCTCTGCTGGGAGGACAGGCTGGGAGAGTTGGGGGGGTTCAGCCTGGAGAAGAGAAGGCTCCGGGGAGACCTCAGAGCCCCTTCCAGTGCCTAAAGGGGCTCCAGGAGAACTGAGGAGGGACTCTGGATCAGGGAGGGGAGCCATGGGATGAGGGGGAATGGTTTGACACTGGAAGAGGGGAGATTTAGATGAGATATTAAGAAGAAATTCTTTCCTGTGAGGGCGGTGAGCCCCTGGCACAGGTTGCCCCGAGAAGCTGTGGCTGCCCCATCCCTGGAGGTGGTCAAGGCCAGGTTGGATGGGGCTTAGAGCAACCTGGGCTGGGGGGAGGCATCCCTGCCCAGGGCAGGGGGTGGAACTTGATAATCTTCAAGGTCCCTTCCAACCCAAACCATTCTGTGATTTTATGAAACAACGTACATGCAAGTAGGTATTTGGAGTTAAAGTGACCTGAGCAATTCTAGAAGGGATGATGGACACCCTGTCAGACCCATCGGGTTGGCTTGGTTGCTCCATCTTCCCCTGCACAGCTCACAGGCTCCTTCCTTCCCCACTGGCCTTTTATCACATTAGCTGGTTTCTTGCCTACCCCAACACTGGGCATCGCATCTCCCAGATTGCGTAACACCTGCTCAGGAACACATGCCTTTACCCTCAAAATCAAGGCCACCTTCTGCTGGTCACATGTGTGTAAAACCTCCTCCACCCTGCACATAGCCCGGCTGCAGCCGCTGCAGTGAAAAGTGCTATTTCCTTTAAGGAATTTACCTAAATCTACACCAGAGCAGGCGCCCTGCCTGCGATTCCTACCAGTTTACTGGGACCCACAAGCTTTGCTGGAAACAGAACACCTGAACATAACTTTTGATCAATTTAAATGAAAACCAGGTTTCAAAGCGCTGCCTTACACAAAGCAGGGGCTGCCATTCATAGGATGATTAAATAGTTCCTTACCTCCTCCTGCTTTTAGCCCCAGTTCTTGTCCCATGCTTCATTTGTGGTGTCCCACCATGGGAACAGCATCTGCACCAGGAACAGGCAAGAAGACAACCCAAACTCTGACTTGGCACCCCCCTCCCTTAAATTGCTGCCCCGTTAGCGGGTGCTCAGCCCCGCAGCTGCTGCTCCTGTAGCACAGCTGATGGGGATGGGGTCCCTCTCCCACAGGAGAGGGGATCTGGGGTGAAACCTGCAGTCAGGAGAACAAATGGACGGGCGTAGGAGGAGGTTTGGGTCCGGCACCTGGGATGGAGCCAGGGATTTCTCCCCCACACAGCCCCAGCGCTCCCCTATCTGCCCAGGAAACAAACTTGGGTTTAAATATTGACTCTCCTGCACAAAACTGGGATGGGTGGAGATCACTGCCGTGCTGTGCCCGTGCGGTTTATCAGCCCTCAGTGGAACACAGAGATTGCCGGGACTTTGGCCTCATCTGCTCCCAGCTGCCGGGGGCAGAAGGGAGGCAGCGACTGCAGCCAGGAGAGGGAAACTCAGGTCAAGGCTGCCCCGAGCCTCCTCGGGGCCTGGGCGCGTGGGTCTGGCAGGATTTGGGGAACAACAAGGTGCTGGTGGAGCCCTCGTGCCCAGGGAAAGTGCAGCTGAGCTTGGAGGGAATGCATCGTCCTTCCCTTTCCCCCTGCAGAGCCGTCCTGCTAAAGACCCTGCAATTAAAACCAAACCCCGACTCGGCTGTGCTGCTCTCCCTGCTGCGGAGCCGGGAGGAGAGCGGCCCAGTGGGCCTCTCCCCATGGCTGCCCAGTGCCCGTCGCCCTGGTGTGTGGTCAGCGGGAAGGCCGGGGGCTGCCGGTCCCCCCAGGTCAGCTTTGGCAGCGACGGAGGGGCCCCGTCTTGCGGCCGCACACGAGTAAGCGTCCCTGCGGCACGGCTGCCCTTGATAAGGCTGTTTGAGCTGTTCTCCCGCAGCGCCCAGCTCCACGTAGGCAAATAACTCTTTAAAAAAAAAGAAATAATAAAATAATGATAAATAAATAATAACCCTCGTGGAGGAGATTCTGCCGCCGGGGAGGTGGGACTGGCTGGTGCCGGGAAATGCTCAGGGTGGGGACTTGGACCGGACCCAGGTGCCACCGATGTGCTGGCCCTGGACCTTCGCGCAGCCCCGTCCTCGCTGGCAGCAGGGTGGCCCCGTCCCCCGGGATGGGCTTCGCCCGAAGAGGGAGGTTATGGAGGAGTTGGGTTGTGCTGGATTCCTCCCCCCTGGACAAGGGAAATCCCGGCTGGAAACAGGGAGAAAAGGCCACAAAGGGCACGGTGGGAAAGCTTGGCGCGGCGGCCTGACCTGCCACGCTGGCGGCGGCGGTGGCGCGTAAGAGGAGGGGAAGAGCTGCTTTCCACACTCTCTCTTGTTTGCTGCGGGCCCTTTTTTGGGGACAACTCCCTCAAATCCCCCCAAGATGAGCCACCCCGTTCCCTCCTGGGATGGCAGTGCTCTCGGGGGGTGCCGGTGGCGTTTTACCCCACCCTGAGGAGACCCCAGGCCTTGGGGGAAAGAGGTGGCGGTGCAGGCCGGCCGGGGTTGGCCATGACATCTTTCCCCGCAGCCGCCCTGGCCCCCACATGCCTTCCTTGGCACTTGCATGATGCTGGGCCCCCCCCTCAGTCCCAGGGGAGAAGCAGGAGGCCCGGCGAGCCGGGGAGGGGGGAAAAAGCCTCCTTGGCTTTTGATTTGGCTCGCGACCCGGTGGCCGGGCCGGTGTGGTGAGGGACCGCATGGCTGCCGCAGCGGCCCTCGTTGGAGGCGCCGTCCCTTGCTGCAAAAAGTGTTAATTCCCCAATCTTTAGGAATGGAGTTTCTCCCTTAAAAGCCGCCTGCGCTCTGTGGCCGGGCGGCGCGGCTCTTGTCAGGCTGCCAGAGGAGGCCGGAGCAGCGTCACACGCCGCAAAGTTTTACAAGGCGAGCGGAGCCGTCTGGGGAGAGGGACAGGAGAGGGGACAGACGCACGCACGCACTTGGACGCGCACACAGAGAAACCTCCTCCGGGCTCCCTCCGGCTCTGATCCCAGCGTTTATTTTTTTTTTCTTTTTTTTCTTTTTTTTTTTTTGTGGAAGAACAAAGACTTTGGGGTGGGTTGGCACGTTTGTTTTTCCGGGGTTGGTGTTGGGGACGGAGAGGGAGGGAAGGAGGCCGGAGGTGGAGGGGGGAGCCGGCAGCTTGAAGGCGAGAAAGTCCCGAATTTCCTCGGCCGAGTTGCCAAGACCGTCTCTGCAAAACTTGAAGGAGGAAAGACGGGGCGGGGGGGGGGGAAGGGAGGGAGGAAAAGGCGGGGGGGGGGAGAAATAATTAAAAAATAAAATATGATGACGTCACTTGGAGCAGGGGTGCCTTCCCTGCTGCCTGTCAGATGCGCCTGAAAAGAACAGGGCAATAAAACAACAGCCGCCTCTGTCTCCCTCGTTAAACACGGCACTAATTGGATGTTAATTTCTCCTTGCTCTTCTTGCTGCTCGATTGTGAGGGCTCTGCCCGGCTCTCCCGCTCCCGCTTTCTTTCTTTCCTGTTGCAATGCTCTTGGCAGCTCCGAGGGACTCCGGACTGTGCGTTCCCCTCCCGCTCATGGACTGGAATAATTCAGGAGCTGGGAGTATTAAAAAAGACGAGGCGCGGGGGCGAACGGTTCAGAAACGGGGCGGGCGCGATGGATTTCGAGAGCTACGCTAATCTCCCCGTTTCCCCGTGCATTGTCCTGCCGACTTGGAGCTATTTGATTTCTCTTTCCCCCTGCTTTCCCTTCGCGTTGGGTCTGGGCTGCCGGGAAAAATATATGTTCCAAAAGAAAAACCCCAAAGCAAAAAGGCATTAAGAAAAAAAGAAAATAAGCCAAAAAAAAAAAGAAAAGGAAAAAGGGGAAAAAAGAAGAAAAAGGGGGAAAAAAAGAAAAAAGGCCAAAAAAAAAGGAAAATAGCCAAAAAAAGAGAAAAAAGGCCAAAAAAAGGAAAAAAGGCAAAAAAAAAAAAGAAAAAAGAAAAAAGGCAAAAAAAAAAGGCAAAAAAAAAAAAGCATGGTTCAATGACGACAAACCCCCAAACCTCCTCCCAGCTCCCCCCGTCTCGCCGCGCCGCCTAACCCCTGCGTGGAAACAGGCGTTTTAGGGAGCCGGAGCAGGAAGTTGTTGTTCTCTGTCTTGCCCAGGTCATCCGTAAAGGGTATGTGTGTGCCAGAGCAGTGGGCGTGGGGGGCTTCGGCGGGTGCCCAGCGGTGGTCGGCCGCCCCCCTAAACGCTGCCCCTCGGCCGATGTAGGGGCGGAAGGTGGTGGTGGTGGGTGGGGAGGGGGGGAGCGTGAGCGTGTTTTGGGGGGGACGGGAGAGGGGCCCAAGGGACAGGATGGGTGGGGGAGCGGAGGGGAGGGAGCGGGAGGCGGAGGTGGGGGGAGAGAGCGGGAGCCGGGGAGTAAAGTCCTACCTGGGATCGGTGCCAACTTCCTGCAAAGGGTTACAGACCCGCGGCTTTGAGAGCCCACCAGAGGCGAGTGCGCTCTTGTCACGGTTCCAAGGCGAGATGAAGGCAGCGGGAACAGGTACAGCAGATGCCGAGTGGCCTCGTTTGCCCGCCGAGCGGGGCTTCGGCTCGATTTAAACCTCGCCGACAGGGAGGCTTCGGTTCTCCCACCGGCGGGGGCCTCGCCATCCCCGCACGAGGCCGGCGGGGCCGGTGGGTGCCAAGGGTGGGGTGCGCGGGCCGGTGGCGACGGTGGAGGGGGGGGGCCGGGGGGGTGTTGTTGCGTGCATGGCAAAGGGGGGGCCCTCCGCCGCTGGTTCGCCTTCTCGCCGTTTGGATTAACATGCGGAAGATGCGCCTGTCACTTTGCTTACTGTCAGCGCCGGCTCGGGGATGGGTGACGGCTTTGTTCGGCGCAGCCGGGGGAGCCGTGCCAACTCGGACTTGGCAGGCGAAGGCGGGTGGGCAGGGAGAGGGGGACGAGGGAGCGGGAGCGGCCGCCGGGGCGGCTGCGGAGGGACGTGGCCGCAGGCCCGCGTTGGAGCGCGGCGGCAGCGGCGGCTTTCTTGGCGGCGTGCGCCTCCCTCTCCCTCCCTCTCTCCCGCGCTCGCCTGCGCCCAGGCTGGTGCAGACAAAATGAAAACGTGTTTTGTTTTGTTTTTTTGGCATCTCCCCAGCAGCGCTACCAACCCTGGCCGCCCCGCTCTCCCTCCCCCCCCTTCTCCCTCTCCTCTCTCCGGTCCCTTCCCCAACCCGGCGCGACTCCCCTTTTACAATCGCCACAACCCAGGTGCTTGGGTGGCAAAATATAAAAAAAAAATTAAAGGCCAAAAATACCCCTTGGCACCCAAACCACCCCCAATCCGTTCCCCGTTGGCGGCGAAGGCTCCCAACTGTCCTCCATGGCGGGCAGGCGGTTGTTTATATCTCTATATTTTTTTTTTTTGTCCTTTTTCTTTTTGTCTCCCCCCCCCATCGGATCCCTCTCGCGTTGGGTGTGTGCGTTCCTATTCAAGGACCCGCCGCCTCCTGTCGTGCTCAAACCAGGAAGGAGGGAGCCCAGGGCTTGTTGCTGCCTGGACACTGGGGCAGCAGGCGAGGGAGTTGGCGACGGCGGGTGCAAGGAGGGAGGAGGGGGACGGGCAGGCGGGAAAAAAAGCCTGAGGGGGGGCGGAAAAGAAAATAATCCATCTCCCCAGGCCTTTTGTTTAACCTGCATCGATGCAAAGGAAGGTCTTCGCTTTTATTTTTTTCCTCCCCTTGTCCTTTTCTTCCCCCCCGCCCCCCCGTGCTTGAGCCCGGTGGGGCGTTTTCAAACCCAACGGGGCAACTTTCCGATGCGGGTGGTGTCGGAGGTTGATTTTTTTTGGAAGGTGGCGGGCTCGTCCCGCGGGCGCGCGGCTCCGAGTGCAGGAATTCCTGCCAGCTCGCCTTTGTGCCAGCCTCCGTTGGCCTTGGGTGTCTCGTTCGGATGGAGCCTGGCATCCAGGCACCGCCCATTTCTTGGCGTTGAGCTGCGAGGAGAAGGAAAGGGGAGAGAGCGAGCGAGAGAAGGGAAAAAAAAAGCTGTCTCACTCAAACTGGCCTTTCTCGGAAAAGGATCCTTCCCCGATGATTGTCCGGATAAGCGGAGCTAAATCCAGCCACCACTCAACAACAAAACCACTCTCTTCCACGGTGCGTCTCTCTTGCTGCCTTGGTACGAAATCGAACCTCACTCTTAATTTTGGGCTTTTTTTTTTTTTTTTTTCTTGTGCGGTTGGGTTTTTTTTTTGCCTTTGATTTGAAATAATGTTTTGTTCCTCCACTTGCTCAGTCGCTTTGTTGTTGCTGTAACCTGCCTTCTCCCCGAAACCCCCTTCCAGTCGAGTCCTCCGGCCCTTGGCTAAAACATCCGACTTTAAAATCGGTCTCCTATGGAGAAGGATGTATAGCAGATAGGCAGGTCCCTACGTGCAGTGTTTGGAGCAGGACTGGAGGGTGATTTCTTTCCCTGCCCTCACCCTGCTGCCCGGGACGTCCCCGAGACCTACCCAGGGCTGGGTGCCTGTTGCCCGGGTGCTTCTTTAGTTCTTCACCGGGTACTACTGAGAGGGGAAAAAAATATGTCGAATCATGTCGGATTTGCAATTCAACATGGCAGCCGCAGCTAACGTGGTAGGAGCTCCCAGCGCCGAGCAGAGAGCAGCGGGCACGCGTGCTCCCGGCTGGCCATGCCAGCCCGGGGTTGGGGCACGGGAAGGGTGGAAGAAGGGAGAGAGAGGACGGGAGGGAGAGAGGGAGGGAGGACACCCGGGCGAGGTCAGAGGAGAAGGATAATTTTATTTCTTTTTGGAGGGGGGGATGAATTACACCAGGAGCGATTCGGAAAGGAGGGAACTCAAGCGGTCTGGTTTTGTCAGCGTTAACTGTTTAGAAGCTGGCTTGTTACTCAGGTTGGCACTGTGTGCCAGGGCAGGCGGCAGGGCTGGGGAGATGCCCGGGAATGGGGCGGGAGGCTCTGCCGGCCCCGGCGGGCGAAACTGGCTTAGGGAACGCTCCGACGGCTGCTTTTCCCGGAGCGATGGCGGCCTTTAGGCTTTGGAGGTGGACCGAGCCGGATGCTCCTGGGAGGAAGCTGCTTTGTGAAGACATCGGGATGATTAACGGGGCCGCTTGTGGCCGCCCAGTGCCTCCTGCCTCGTGGAGGTTTGCACTGTTCCCCTTGCACCCGGGCGAAATTTGGCACCACTGTGCCGAAGATCTCCAAGTCTGCCTGGCCGTAACCAAGCCCAGGGGGTTTGGCTCCAGCGCGTGTGAATCTGCCCTCTTTCTGTCAGACTTAATTTAGGCCTGTTTGGGACACTACAAAAGCAACTTGTTTGCAGGGCAGGGTCCTCCTTGCCGGCTGCCATGCACTTTGCAAGAGCTCAAGAGCCATGAAAGCCACCCCTCCTCCTTCACCAAATTTTTCCTCCTGCCCCTGCCCCCCCCCCCAAAAAAAACCCACCCTCTTTGGCGCATAGCCCTACAGTAAAACCTTCCAACTAGCCACAAAGCACCCAAAAGCCCCAGCCCTGCTTTGCCTCCGCGACCCACCAGCCTGCGCTGGCCATCTCGGCTGTGCTCCGGGGAAATCCCCAAAATCGCCCTGCCTGTCCCTTGCCTCCCAGGAATGCCGTCCCGGGTGTTGCACATCTTCCCAGCCCCGTGCACCCAGGTTTGGTGGCCAGGATGCCAGGGTCTGGCTCTGGACCTTGCTGTTCGGCACAGCCGTAGGTAGGTTTTCACAATACCCTGGAAGCTGAAACTCCCGTGTTGCAGGAGCTGGGGGCGGTCAGTCATTCGTGGGGTCTGACCCCCCCAAAATGCCCTCTTCAGCAGAGCGTATTTATACACCAATTTGCATCCAGACCCTTAATGCCAGCGAGAAGGCAGCACAAGTGCTCATCAGTCCAGCTTTCTCCCTGCAGATTATTTGTACAAACAGGGGCTGGGGTGAAACCGGACCTTTCCCAATTCACTCCCAATCCCTATTGCTTCCCTAGGAAAAGCTGGTGGAGGGCAGATATAAAAAAAAAAAAAAAAATCCCACGGAAGCTGCAGTGGGCTCTGCAGTGGGCAGCCTGAGAGGAGAGAAAGTCTGAACTCAAGCGAGACACTTCTGACGTGTCCTAAGCAAAACATCTGGCACCCCTGGAGGAGCCATCCAGCCAAGGGACGCAGCTGTTTTATTCCACACAGCTCGCAGCAAAAGAGAGCTCGTGCTTCCAGAACATGGCTCAGCAAAAAGGATGAATTCTTGAAATTGGGAGTTGGATCTTTCTCCTGTTTATTGCCTTCGCTCTTGGGCTGCTTTGGTGCGAGCTCTGCTCCATCTCCAGGCAGGAGACCAGGAGCTTTTCTCTGAGGCTCAAGCCTCATTCGGCTGCTATAACCCCCCAGCAGTCCTCAGAGCCACTCTGGATTTGTGCTGACATTCCTGAGAGCAGGATTGGGCCTCCAGGTTTGTCAAGGGGGGCTCTGGGAAATTTCCTTTCCTTAAAAGGGACAGGTTTGGCCAAGGCAGACTTTGGATTGTGATTTTTTTTTTTTTTTAAAAAAAAAAAATATCCCACAACCTCAGAACAAAACTTGAATTGGTGAAAATTGCCTGATTTACGATTGCAGAAAACGCTGTGCTCTGTGTCTCCACAGGCCAGACCTGAGGGGACCAGCTTCCCTCATGCTGGACCATCCATGTAATCAGCTTCACCACTCCAGTGGCCACTTGTGGTGGGGAAAGAGGGGGTAAAGGCAGGGAGACTGACTTTGGCCTTTGTGGGCTCCATCCTCAGCCTTTCCACTAATTGTTCCAATGGATTTGAGGGCACACATTTAACAGGATCCTTGTAGAAACACATCCCAGGGAGAACTGATGCTAGCAGCTTCACGCACTATGGGGAAGATACAGTATCCAGAGGTACCCAGTCTGATCTCACCCTCTGTACCACCACAGAGCTGGTCCTCAGAAGAATCAATATTGTTTATTTTTCCTTCCTGCAGTTTTTTTTCCCCTCTCTCTGCCACCTCTTTCATTCCCTAATTTCCCTCCAAATTTTTTCTGTAGCACTGGTTTGTTATTGCGAAGTTGTTCATGGCTACTGTTTATCTTTGATGTTACTTGGCTGCTACAAAAGGTGAGGTCTGGGAGGACAAAGTGAGGCGGATGGTTTGTTATTGTAGGGTTGCTCATGGGCACTGAGCTGTGCTGTCTGGATTTGCGGTTGGAAAGCCCGTGAGATACGCAGGGCTAACACACGCTGGGTTTGGCATGCTAAGGTTGCTCACGAGATAGTCCCAGCTGCAGAAAATGTAAGAGAAGTAGTAGCCCAGCACAGGGCATGACCACCATGCTGCATAAAGCGAGGTCTGGGGGGGCTAAGAGGTAGGTACTGTATTATTGTGATGATGACGACCAAAAAGCACCCTGTGTATAACACCCTGTGGTTTTGGGAGGTCCGAAGCCAGGCTGCGGGGTGGCGGTTTTGCAAACACCTCTCCTGCTCGTTCCCACCAGCGCTGTTCTGTCCTGTGGCTGCTGCCAGCGCATCAGTGTCACTGTCTGGTGGGACTTGGGGATGGAGGACCAGCCCAAGGGAGATGGCTATGCATCCCAGGACAGCTCTGGCCCTTGCAGGACCGGGCAGGAGGTTTCTCCTCACCTGCAAGACCATGATGAGCGTCGTGCTTCCTCCTCCTCTTCCTCCCAGATCAAGGGCTCGGAGGGGCAGCCATGGCCACCTTTGACTTGGTCGACTGTTCAGCCAGGATCTTCAGGGTCTGGTGTGAACTCACAGGATGGCCCATGCTGACGTTTTAGAGCCAGGTGTGAGAACCTGAAGTGGCTTCTGCTGTGCAGGACGGTTCTGGGAGTAACACCAAGAATTCACAGAGTGTTTCTCCTCTCCTTCCATCTTGGCTTGCTTGACGCTGGGCACCGGCTCTGCTGAGGGGAATGGAGGACTCGGGGGCAACGCATGGCATCCTGGTGCATGGAGCCGGGACAGCTTGTGAGCATGCAGCAGAATGGGAGCAGGCTAATTTGCTTGCGCTGAGTTTGACAACACAAGCCTGAGGGCCAGGAATGGAGGCACCCTGAGCGTGCAAGGGGAGAGGGTCCCAAAAAACCTGACTTGGAGCAACGGCTTGGGTTATAACATTTTTCAAGTCTCCTCATGTGGAGACTGCCAAATTCAGGACAGGTGACGATACCAACGTGATCAACAGCTTGAACTTCTGCGCATCCTCTCCCAGACCTCCTGGTTGTGGAAGAAGGGTTGGGCTAAGACCCTGGGAGCTGAGCAGCCCCACAGGGAGAATGTCTGGGGCCATCCCTCCAGTCATGCTGTCTTGGGAGCATATCATTGTGGCTGAAGAGAGCTGGGATAGACGCAAAGGGACACGGATAAGGGGGTCTAGGAGGGTTTTGCTCCTTTCTCCAAGCTGGCACAGCACAAAAGTTAAGCAGGTGATGAAACCCAACCACGCGGCCTGTTTCAGTCTCCCATGAATAAGAACAGAGATAAGGTCTCCAACATTACCTCCCAGTTCAGTCTGGCCAGTCGTCCTACAGCCTGCTGGGGGATTGCCTCTGCTGTTTTAAATCTGCAAAACGCTCCTTCACTCCTACGGGCTGTTCAACACACACCGGACTCCACCCCAGAAGCGGCTGCAGCTCAGCAGAGAGACCTGGTGACACGTGACGCGTCGAACCCCAACACAGTCTTTGCTACATGACTTGTTCTCATTAGTCCTGAAATCTTCCCAGGCTGTTCAGAGAGGCAGTGGAAGGAGAAGAGTCCATCAACAAGCTCCCAAAGTAGGAAAACTCGAGCCGGTGGAGCCTGGCTGTGCTGGAGCTGACAGCCAGGATAGGCCCTTGACCTAGGGCTGGATCCAGCCATGCCTAAGCACTGTGGGAATTCCCATCTGGATCTCAGCTTTGCAGTCTGGGCCCTCCCCTGCCCAGGGGATTAGCCGAGATGTGGTTCCCAGGGCGGGGGAAGGGGCTAATGAACAGAGACAGGATAACGAAGCAGGTAAGGGCTTCCTGTCCTTTAGGGCTCAGGAGGAAATCCTGCAGCTGGTGAATCTGGATACGATTAGTGTCCATTTCTCCATGTGTAATCAACCCATCTGTTCATCCTTGCGCATCACCAGCGCACACCCCGTTGCAGGCAGATGCCTCCCAGGCACTGTTTTTATCCGTGTCTGCCACGGCCACTCCAGGCAGACCGAGAACAAGGCTCGGTCTGAGCCGTGGGTGCCGTGACGGCATCTGCTCCCTCTCCCTGCCGGGCTCAGCAGCGTAGGTCAGGCCAGAGGGAGCTCCGGGAGAGCTGCAGCCCACAAACCGGCTACGATTGCTGCAAATAGCAGGACCAAGCCTCCTCTTTGGAGGGAGGGCGGGCGTCTTCTCCAAAGGGCTTTGAACAAAAGTTCAAAGTGATCTTTGTAACACGCTGATAAGCTCAGCTTTCCAGAAGCTGCCTGCTCATCCAAGCTCAGCTTTACCACAAGCAAGTGAATGTGGATTATGTTTGGCTACCAGGCTTGTAAAGTCTTGTTCAGCAGGTGGGATCCTGAGTACGGGTTATACAGTCCCCATGTGGGCACGGAAGGGACTGGGCTTTCAGTCCTGCTCTGTAGAAATGCTGGTTAAATTTGATAGGTGCTGGTGCAGGATCCCGAGGACTTGTTCCACCTTCTTTTCCTTGACAATCTTGTCCAACTATGCAAAAAGGCATGTGGCAGCCCTGCGTTGGCTTGCAAATGCCAGGCCAACATGCCAGCTTGGGCTGAAGCGAAGTCAAAGGAGGAGCTGATGTGCAGATCAATCCTGTTCCATGGTGCAGTGGCTCAAACTTATGTGGTCCTTTAGGGTTTTCTGAAAGGTCAAGCTTGGTGCCAGAGGCTGGACAAAATCGACGTATTACAATTCCCAGTCCTGTTATCCTGTAAACTCAAACTGTGTGAACCTGCAGTTATATTAGCTCTTACTTGTGTCGCATTTAGTCATTGGAGGGTCTTGAGGGATCCATTGTACTGAGTGCTGTCCACATACAGGAGATAAAGAGTCCTTACCCCAGGGCAGCTTATACGCTCAGCCCAGATATCTCCTGTGTGTAGTTTTAAGTGATCCAGGCACCTGAGCTTCTGCCATTTGCACAGAGTGCCAAAATGTTACTACCGGCCAGAAACAATGTGAGGTATGCATCACAGATTAAACATTTCACTTGCTTTCAAGGGATACTTGTTGCTTAACTTCTAAATGCAACCTGTCTTCAGCCCCTATTATATTGCTCTGGACTGCTCTTCAGGTCCTAAATCTTCTGATTTTTGTTTGGTTTGGAATGCACTGATTTACCACTAAGGAATAAATGAAAAGCAAAAGAAAACTGTGGTACTTGTTTGCAAAGGCCCTACATTGTTCTGTGTTCTGCTGCTACTGAAACAGAGGCAATAAATCCTACTCCCTGGACAGAGAGAGGTTTTTTGGGTGGTGGCTGTGTGCAAATAAGGCCAGGGAAGATAAACAAGCAGAAAAATATTGGTTGTAGGAAATGACAGTCGAGGATGGCCAATCAACTGATGGGTCAAACCCAACACGACACCATCAATTAGCAAATACATATTGATATTATTTCTCCAAGGCATTTTTGCATCAACAAAGAGGGAAGAGAGATGGATCTGTGTTATGGTATCTGTGGTCAAACTTGGCTGCAATTAGGAATCTGTATAGTTTCTGTGTTTGAAAAGGGGAGTTTTGTAAAGAACTCTCCCTGTAGAAAATGCGTCCACAGTTCCAGAAGGGCTCAGCCAAAAAGGTGATGAAAATCTGTCTGTTGGTGTCATCGTCAGAACTGGTGGAGGTGGGAACATTTGCTAATCTTGCTTATTTTAGGGGGCCTGCTTTCAGCGGCAGTTCACTTCTGAAGATGCAGCTCTGAAAACTCAACCCTTAAGAGTCTAATACAATACACGCCTCAGACTAGGCTAGAAAGAAGGATACATTTTCCAGACTGTAGGTTCTTGCCTGCCTAATTATGATTTTCGGCTTCTTAAGATTAGGCCTTTGCTTTGTATAAATGTGACACAGAAGAAATGGCTGTGACATTGCCTTGCATTTTCTTTTGCAGCTGGGGAGGAACCCAGCTAAACCGGCAGAGCTTCAGAGCTTGCAGAACTGATGTGGAAGGAGGATTTAGTCTCACATTTGGAAATCAAACTTGACCTCAGTTCCCCAAGCAATTAAAACCGTCGTAATTTCTCTTCCATCCAGCCCACACAGGATGGTCTGGGGACAGTCTCACTCTCAAGGGGTAACCTTTGGCACCCTGATGAAGCAAGGGCTCTAGATAGATTGCTGTATCCATGCCCGAGCATGGCAAACAACCTCCATCAGCTCCAGTGGTTACATCTTTGTTGGAACCTTTCAGAACTAGGTCACAGCCTCCGCTGTGGGGTTTGACTTGACTGTTCAGTTGCCTTTATAGATGCAGAAGGTGCTTGAAGCTGCATGAAATGGCCTTTGGATGAGCTCAGGACTGGCCAAAGTCTAAAACAGTTTGGTTTGTGGGATTCATTGCAGCTGCAGCTCCAAATCCAGTTTGGGGTGGGTCCCAGTGATGTGGGAAGTGAAGCCAGCTCACACTAGCAGGCAGAGTGCTCTCTACCACCATCCATCTTCTGGAATAGAGAGGAGGAACTGCCTTAGGTGTTTGCAGTCCTCCAGAGCAAGGTGGGATATGGGTCACAAACAGACTGCTGGGCATGTTCCAAGACATCTAGCAATGTTGTCAAAACCCCTAGCTTGGATTTCCCCATTTCCTTGGTCTGGAGACCCAGAGCTGTGTTTGTGAGAAGAAAGCCATCTGCATCTTCATCCTTGGTGGGAGAAGCAGGCAGGGAAGAGCTTGGATGTACCCTTTGTACTTCAGATGTTCTGTGGCAACAGTATGAATAATGCATAGAAGTTCAATTCTTTTCTCTCTGGCCGAGGGCAAGGTGTCCCAGCTGATAAGAACTGGGAGCCCACCCTTGTTAAAGCCAGTATTAGACCCAGACCTTCATGAGATCTACTGCCTCAAGCGATTCCATTGTTCAAAGCACATTTGGTTAATTAGTACATTAACTAATTAACCTTCTCAGCATCCCAGGTAGGGAGTATCTATCTCCCAAAGGAGGAAACAGAGGCAAAGTGACTCACTGAGACTGGATGCAGGAACTCAGCAATGCAGCTGTGTTAAGTCTGTTTTTTTTTTAATTTCCCAAAATGATTTTGTTGTTGCTGCTGTGGCCTTATGTTCATAGTTCCCCTGAGACAGAGATGGAGAAGTCCTAAAGACTCCCAAGAGAGTACTCAGGCCCAGTGAGGAAAGGTACCACCGGATAAACCTGGAGAAGAAAAGAATCCAGCCAAATACCCAGAGAAGGCAATTTGATTCACCCACATGCTCGTAGCAACTAAGGAAAAACAGCGAATGTCATTTCTCCCCATTCACAAGGAAAGTTTTCCTCATCAGCAAGTGAATAAAATCCCTTTGCTTCTTACTCACATTTTCATCCACTCTAAATTTCATGAACCAGGAGCAAAATGACCAGTGTGGAGAGTAGAGAGCATGTGAGAGAAAACAGTGGGGCTGTGTTTGCATGGGCTCACTGGGATGTGAAGAGACCAGAAGGATGAGACCTGAAGAGACTCCAGCAAACAGCCAGAGGGGAAGCTTTGATGCTGAGGAAGTCCACAGACTCAAACACATGATGATGAGCAGCTGATTTCCACTGCTTTACAACATGGTAGGATAAAATAGAGCTAAAGCACAAGGACGGAGTTCTTTGGCTTGCAAGACCCATGACAGCACCACAGACCCTTTCTCACAAGCCCTGATCACAAACAGAAATGGGAGTCTTGTCCTCCCCACCCAGCTCTTAGCTGAGGTCAGACAGCACTCTGCTCTGCCTCCCATCAAATGACAATCCTTGGCAGCAAGTACACATGGACGAACAAGCACCAACTCCTGTATTCAATGATTATTTGCCTGAGGAAGAGTTTCCTGGGGCTTGACTAGGGGCCCATCTGCCTTACCAATCCTTTGCTCCTGGTTTTCGACCGGCTTTTCCCCAGGCACTAAGTCCTTCACAACGCTGGAAGCTTGAACAGCGATGTCAAGGGTCTGCCTTGAACAAGAACTCTGGTGAGGCCACAGCAGCATCATCTGAAGGCAGAAAGCACCAAGAGCAAGTGGCTTGTCCTGTAGAAGGGACTCCTTTCATAACCATATCTTAATATACCACCAGTTTACTAAGCCTGCAGCGGTACCCAGATGGGAGGCTACAAAAATATCCCCCTGCTCAGCAGCTCCTCCCTTGTCCTTTGTAAAGCTCCAGCATTTTAATCGTATTCACACCTCCCTCTCCTAACACAAACCATCTCAGCTCTCTCAGTAACCCAGGTCCACAAAACCTGTGCATTCCTAATCTCCTTCCCTCGCTTACGCACTCAGATCCCTTCCAAGCCATGCTAATAAGCCTCCCAAGCGCACACACCCTCTTGTTTACTCTTAAGTTCTTATTCCCATCTTTCACCCTATGCACACTCCACACCCCTCCATTTGACTAAGATATATTGAATAAGCAACTACTGCTGAGGGGCTATATGCAATTTTGTGTGGGCTATTAGTATCTTCAGCAATTCCAGTCCCGCGCGTGTTCCTAATCGCCTATTGCTCCATCTCCAGACCCACCAGGAAGGTGCTGCCCACCTGATCCAGTGGCCTTGTTATTGGGAAAGGCAAAACACCCTGTCTTGTATCATGCCCTGCCCCGTTCATAATAAGTTTTAACTTAGAGTAAGGACAAAAATAAAGTTCCTCAGTTTGTCAGGGTCTTTCTAGAAGAAAGTATTGGTTTCAGAACAGCTGAAGTTGTTTCTCATTCCAAGCTTCAAACTGACACGCTGCATGTGGCCATTTCTTGATCTATGGCTATAGGCATCCTTGGTCTTCATCTATTCCTAGAGGCCCTTTGGTCTTTATTCTGCAAGCTGCCTTGATGTTTTTCCTGGAAGAGTATTGCTCAAGAAATGCAATATTCTTTCAGTACAAAGGCTAGGGTTTTCAAATGAGCCTTGTCTTCCCAAACTCTATTAAAATAAACCCAACTTGGATTTCTCAAATGCCTTCAAATTTCCCAAACTACAAGGTTAATATAAAGCACGCAAACCTACCTCTGAGGTCATACAGCTCCCCACCAAGCCCATGTGAGAAGTTAGGATGGGCAGGCACTTGAGAGAGTGTATTACAGGTGCTATTTATTTTCAGGGACTACTCAATCACAGCAAATTCCTAAGCAATACATCCATGATAATTTTCACCTGGAGATGTTAGGTTACTTTGCAGAAAGTTGGTGAGGATCAGATGGTGAGGAATAGCGCTTGTTAAAAAAATCTTAAGATTTGAGGTTTCTTCACAGGATAATTCAAGATGTTGGCATTACGTTTCTGCTCTGAATTACTCTGCAGGGAAATCGTCCTCCCCACTGACTAGATAAAGCTTAGCAGGTCCAGCCTCCAGTGCTTAAATTTATCCCACATGAATATGGCACAAAGTACCTTGTCCAATTAACAACCTTCCTTATCGGATTTTTTCTACAAGATCTGTAACACCTACAAAACTGTGCTAGGTTTTGGCATTTCCAGTTCCCTACATCCTTAGGGGACAGGGCTTGTAACTGGGAACTCTTACCTGTCCTAAATCCGGGGAATAATCCTGGGTTTTACCACTTGTCTTGCCTACAGGAGCAGAAAGCCCAGGAGGTGTTCGCTTTGTGTGCTCCTAAGGGTCTTCCCATGCTGGATACTCACATGACGAGGTCGTGAGGTGCTTCCCGTACTCTACCAACCTCTTGTCTGGTTTTGGCCAGGACTTGAAGGGACTTCACCTCTGTGGTGGCGCCTCTGTGGTGGCTTCATCTCTGCAGCTTGTTGGCTTCTTCAGTAAGGCTGCTAACTAGGAGCTCAGCTCCGTGATCTAGGGAGAAGAGGGCCCAGGGGGTTTCACTCCACACTTCTCTGGTCCCGCAAGCCGTTGGCGTGCTGTCCGGCCGGGCAGTTGTGGAGTTGGTCTGTGGAAGGGCAGAAAGACAGGGAAAAGTCATGGACCTCCTGAGGTGCTTTGCAGGCATGGGGTGCTGCTGGAGAGAGACAGCCAGTCACTGGGCTGAGAGCTCGGTGTGGCTCAGCACCGTCCTCGGTGTGCTTGGAGGGACGGGGACAGACCTGTCCCCGGGTTATGGGCAGGAACCAGGCAGCTGCCTGCACTGTCCCTTGTGTGCCAGAGAGCAGGGAGGCATCTTTGCGGAGCAGCCCAGACCCTGCATGGGCTCCGGCCGTGTGGCTCCCTTTCAGAGGCAGGCTCAGGGAGCAAGCGAGGGAACCTCGGATTGCTCCTCCCCAGGCCTCCTCCCCACAGATGCCATTAGGATCCGGGTTGTGGAGGCCATGTTGCTGCTGAACCACCGTCCCCAAGGCCTCCGGGTTCCTCTCCCCCTCCCCGCGGGTGTTATTTACACCATTTCCTGCCCAGGGAAGTTCAGGAGTTTGACATTACCGGGTTGGTTTCCTCTCTCCTGCCCGGCTCCCATCGGGAGCTCCAGCAGAGCCCAAGCCCTGCGGTACTGGCAGTGGCCGGGCAGGAGCCTGCGTGTGCCAGCGGGGAGGATGAAGGTGCCAGCTGGGCCCGGGGGAGGAAGCGTAACCCCTTTCAGGCTGGACACCTCGAGCTCAACCGGGCTGGGACAGCTGGAAAAGCCGACCCCATGGCCGTCCCTCTGCATGGGTCATGCGGTGGGGCTGGACCCACTCCGCCCCGGCGGGAGGAAGGGAGGACGCGCCCGGGCATTGCTGCAGAGCTTTTGGGTTCCTGCCGAATTGACGCCCTCCCTTCTCCCTCCCTCTCCCCCCCCCCCCCCCGCCATCCTTCCCGCCTGCTCCCGCCTGGCCTGCGTCTCCCCTCCCTTCCCTTCTCCCTCCCATCCCGCAGCAAACAAAATGGCTGCTGCATGGCCATTTTGTTTTCCGTCTGGAAGTGGGAAGCCAGGACGCTGGGACTTGGCTCTTTTTTGGAGGCTGCAGCCATGTTCGAGCCCAACTCTCCCGTCTCTACGTGGCACCGGCTGTAGTCAGAGAGAGAGAGAAAAAAAAAAAAAAAAGGACCTTTTGGAACGAGACCAAAGTCAGAGGCAGAGAGTGGGTAGTTTTGGCGTATGTTGAGCACTGAAAATGCCTGGAATTGCCAAACTGAGCTTTTGTATTAGCAGCGTAAGGCTACTCGGTGCATGCAGAGCCGCGGGGCTGCACGGTATAGCCGGACGGAAAGGTTTGTTCGCTATATTCAATAAAACAGCCCTCCTTTCTTCTGTATTTATAAAGTACCAGAGAGCACTGTTGTCTAATTTGTTTTTGGACAGGCGGATGGTTTTACACATCGGCTTGGTATGATTAGAGCCGGTCATTGCCGGACGGTAGCATTTTAACCTGTTGTGTGTCCTCTTGTTTTTGGTGAATACAAGATCTGACCTTTCCACTGATCTGGCAGTGCCTGGGTGTAGCTGATGCGATCCGGAGGATTTATTTTAGGGATTTTTGTTGTTTTATTTATTGCCGCCTTGCCTTGAAAGTTTTCATCTCGGGAATACAAAAACTTAATTTAAATATTAAAAGAAATAGCTGTTCTTGGCTTTTTAAGCACTTGCTTTTCTTCCGCGGATGGAGCTGTACTGTGATAACAAGCTGTTTACTGCACCAGCGTGTGTACCCTGCACACGTTAAGGTGTGATACACGACAGAGACGCCATCAACAGTAACACGCCTTGAAAGTTTAAGGGAACTTGGTGGCGTTACCATACAATTTTGCGCAGAAGCATGGCAAAAATACCAGAACATGCGCCAAATAAAAGCGATTTTTTTTTTTTTAAAGTGATTCTGCATTTCCTTCAGTAGCCTGGACGTCTTGGAGTTAGTAGTCACGTCTCTTCGTTCACGGCTGATCGGAGGAACAGATCTCTGTCCAGTGGCACAGTGGGGGGGGATCGGGCTTTCATGAGGCATCGGTGTTGGGGTGATCATCCTCCCTTTCCGTGAGGGGCTGCCCGGACATCTGGAAAGACACAGACACTTTCAGAGAGGAGCTGGGAAGGAGAGCAGAAAGAGGGGAAATCGCTTTTCTTGCACAGAAAGGTATTTGCCTCCATATCTGCTTGGTTTGCTTACAAACAGCCGATGTCGAGAATTGCACGGGTGACGGTGGTCCCGGAGCCGGGGCTGCATGGGTGGGCGCTGGGCGGGTGGTTCGCATTGCAAATTAAATGTTTTGGTCCAAATCAACGTTAGGGGTGGACATTACCTGCACACCTTTCGTGAGCAGTTTGAACTGAACATCGAGAAGGAAAACAGTATTAATAAAAGAGTTTTATAGAGTATTCCGGGGAAGATGATCTCGCTTTAGATTTTTGAGTTAACCTATAGAATTGGGCAGGGACCACGCAAAAATAAATCAAAAAGATATTTTTTCTCTTATATCTCTTGATTTTTAGTATTTTGGAGAAATTACTCTATGAAATATCAATAGCGCCTGTTTCAGTCTAATGACAAAAATTCTGGGAATTTTTTTTCCTTCGGGCAACTGTAAATTATATGCTAATTTACAAGGAAAATACACGAACGTTTAGAAAAAACATCGCGTTTGTGGCCACCTTTAGTAACGGATTTATGACAGGTTAATAAAAGATAAATCATGTAACAATCAGGTTACAGATGCCTGTATTATAAATAACAATACCAGATTCATTAATGATGATCCAGATGTTTATAAACATCTGAAAGGACTTGAGGCAACCCCTAACAGATGAGGAGCTATTTATTAAGATACCTGCTAATCGTTTATTAATAACAAATATTACAGCAATGTTGATATGAAATACTACCTACGTCATTAAAAGAGCACGGAGGAAAAGCACTGCTGAGACACGGGCTCTGTTGCAGGAATGAACTTTAAATATTTTTATACTTCCATTTCCCTTCCCCTATTTGCAGTACCTTTGATTAACTCTTTCAAAGCGTGATATTTTAATATGTACTCCAGGATCGGGTGTCAGGGAAGATGGCTGGCCTCGCTTTTCCCCCCCCCGAGAGGTTCGCCTGGCCTGTGAGAAGTTAAAAACAATTTGTCCTTGTGGCTGGTTTGGCAAATGTAATTTTTTTTTGCTTTCCAGTGGCACAGGCTGTGTTCAAGATGTTTTTTTGGGCCGTCTGCTGCTTTTTCTCCGAGCGGGTTCCTCGCTGCCGGCCGATAGAGTTGCGTGGCTCTGAACGGTGCTGGATGTGGATGCACGCCTCGGGAACGTTGGGGACCTATTGAAAACCTTCCCCACCTCTTTTTGCTTATTTTGGTTTTGGGGTGGTTTGGGTTTTTTTTGGGGGGGGGGGCTCTATTTCCTTGTTATTTCGCCACTCCACCAACGTGGTGAGGCGAGGACATGAAGTCACGACCAGCTTCCCTACAGGCAAAGCTGAGGAAACAAAATGGCCGTCGGTCAGCCATTTTGTGCCAAGGCAGCCGGCTGGCTGCCGGCAGGCTTCAGCTTGGTCAGGGCCGCTTCTGCCCCAGCCCAGCTCCTGCTCCGGGACACTGAAAAGCCTCTCGGGGACATGGGGCCATGATTTCCCACTGAGAAGCCCTGCCTATCCCCGGCACGTTTTGGCACCGACGCGCGGGACTGCGGCTATACAAAGGCTGAAAGCAGTGTCTGCTTTTAAAGGAGCGACTTTGTTGTTTTATGGTTTCCTTCTCCCTCCTCCCCCCTCCTCCATTTCATTCAGCGCTCCTTAATAAACCAGATCAGCTCCTCAAAGCTTCGGAGCCTTTCCAGCTACTCTCCAAGGCGGGCTCCGCGCCTCCCTGTTTTAAAGGCAGAGACTTGGCTGTGCTCGGGCATCTTTGGTCTGCAAATGCATCGAAATTTGGGGGGGACACCAGCTTGGGTTGGCTGGTGGGGGTCATCACAAGCTGTCCTGAGCCCTGCTAACCAAAGAACAGCTGTAGGTCACCTCTCCCTCCCAAAAACGAGCCTGAAAGCTGGACTGGAAATGCCATTTTTTTTTTGCCAGCCTGGAGGATCTTGCTGTGATGAAACATATTTATCCTTTACCTGCCAGTTTTCCTCACCCCTCCAAGCACCTCTAGACGGCAGGACTGTGCTGTGGCACATGGGGACCTTCCTGCAGTCTCTTGCAGAGACTGACTGAGATTTTTCACAGAAATCAAATTTGGCTAATTTTGAAGGATTCATGTGAATCTGGAAGGGGAAAATTGCAGTGCCACTACCTTAAGGTGGCACAGAAAACGGTGTTTTTCAAAGGGGTCCGGTTCTTAGCAGCCAAGTGTCCAAAAACCTTCAAAAAATGGGCTTAAACAACTGAGAAGGCAGTGAGAGGCTTTGAGGTATAGGCTTCTGACTCCTACAGACCCTGTTGGCTATTTTATCCAGAATTTTGCATAGCTACATCACAGTTAGACACTTGTAAATCTAATGCTCCAGCAGTGATATGCTCGAAGGGAAGGTTTTGTGTCTGGAAAGCAGGGCAGAGCTGGAAAGCAGCTCGCTTTGGTGATTGCCATGGGATTTTTGTTGACAATCTCGGTAGATAAGGAGTTTGCACAAATCTAGCGGCTGCATGGGTATATGACTAATTCATAGTGCCTCTTTGTGAAACCCCAGCGGGGTTTTACTATTGAGCTGTTATCCAGTTCGTGTGTGATCTTCTCTCTCCCAGGATCTATGATTCTCCTGCAGATATTAAAACAGAACATCATTTTTTCCCTCGCTGTCAAAGACAGTCAGGAGGAGAGGTGGATATCGACCTGTCCTAACGCGGTTAGGCAAGCCATTGCCCTGGCACTACGACCAGAGCAGGACTTCCCAAGGCTGGTTCCAGCATCAGTTTTACCATGGACTTGCTCTGTGATCTTTGACAAATTTGGTCGTCTCTCTCTTTCTCCTTCTTTCCCCATCTTTTGCCTTGATGGTTTAGACCACAAGCCGTCCAGGAGAGGGGTTTGCTGTTTTTGCAATTCGTACAGCACAAACGAGCATGACAGTGATACCGATCATAGTGATCCTTACCAGGCATAGTGTTTCTAAATCCTCCTGTTTGACTCCTTTCTTCACGGATCCGGGCAAGATTAGGGTTGCAGAGTCAGCAGCTGGGTATTCCTGAAACCTATACTCATTAAGACAATTATAATAATTAAATCTCCTGTTTTCAGGATTACTTATAGAAGTCAGAAGGGATTTTTTTTCCCCCTCTCTATGTATAATTAGATCTATGTGAACTAGGAATTATTTAATGTAATTTCCCACCCACTGTTTGAGATTGGCTGAAACGCCTGTTCTCTGCAATGATTTCAAGAGTGACCTTTTAAATGCCTGGCCTATACATCTTGCTTACATGCTTAAAATGATATAAGCCGCCAGATCGGGAATCAGGAAAAATTGTCCCTCCAGATCAGTTGCCAAGAGGCTCTTCGGAGAAGATGAGCGTCCTCTGCTATATGCATCACCTGATGCGATCATCTGGGCCACCCACCTCCCCAGTCCTCTACCATTGCAGCAACCACTGGCTTTCTTGCCACCATGATCCCTTCTGGTTGATGCCTGTGGCACTAGCTTAATTTTTTGGAAGCTGAAACACTTTAGTCTAAACTAATACTTCTGTCCCTGTGGAGACAGAGTGGCCTGTGATGGACTGCATGGAGCTTTGAGCCTGATTGTAACCTGGGTGAAGCTCTGGCAGGTATTGCACGTGCTAAGGAAGAACGTGCAACCTCTGTGCATTACTTTTTATGCCAATAAAACAGGAAGAATAATATTTCCCATCAGAAGGCTGTTTGGAATGCAAAGTACTTGGCACTGTGGATGGGCTGCGTACTTAAATGTTACAGGAATCAGTCCTGCAACATTGATTTTTTGACATTTTTTATATTCTCTCCCACTAGGAGGGGCCTGGGCCAGATGGCCTGGCACAGTAGGTCACCCCTTGTGAAGGCTGAGTTTGTCAAAGGAAATTAAGAGAATTACCTGGACTGTGTTGAATGCCAGCGAGAAGGACTTCTGGACAGCTCTGGAAAGGAACAGAGACATGTTCCAAACCTTGCTGCAAAGATATCCTTGTACCCCAGACCATCCTAAACTCTCACCTCCAGGATCCCAGCTACAACAGTTCACCAAACTTTTGGGAATTCCACTTACTTAGGCTGCTGCCTGTTAACTGTGGAACCACAAAGCATTAGGCAGCCTTTGTCCCTTTGGGGACTTCTGCCTTAGCCTCTGCCTCTCCCACCACGACACTCGGCAGATGTTTGGGGAGGGTGGGGACCCCCCTGCTGAGCTCTCGTGGGAAGTCCTCCTTTGGGTCTCTGCTGTGCTGCACACGCAGCCTGCTTAATGTGCTACTGGTGGCTCCCTTTTCGCTACGGCTTTCTTTAATCTTCAAGGGGAATTCTTTCTCATTGCAAAAGAACCTCACGCGTTTCTTTTAAGCTACCAACTTAATACCTTGCATCTGTATTTGGGTGTGCAGAGAATGAAAAAGCCTCAGAAGGTGAGCCAAGGGCTTGGGGGGAAGCCAGTCTGTCTCAGATCCATGCTAATATTGCCTGGCTGTGCTATAGCATTAAAGGGACACCAAGCCTGCATGTTGCACTCATTTGTTTAGGAAATGAGATCTGCCTTGATGTACTCGATACTATTACATTTACAGCCTAAAAGCTTCCTTGTACTCAGTTATTTCTAATCTGCTCAATTCTCTGGAGTGCATAGCAGCTAAATTGATGGATTCTCTTATCTGGTCTGGCAGGTTTGTTCTAGATACGCTGTGTGTTCAAGAGGTGAGGTCAGCCTGGCTGTATGTTACTTGGCATTATTGCAGTTCCAGAAGGGACGTGCTATCTGCGTGTATGGCCCGGGGTTCAAAGGGGAGGGCTGCTGCTTCCGCAAGCCCTTGGGTGCATAAAGTTTGCAGCCAGTGTGATTGCCAAGGATAAAGTATAGTCCGAGTGGACTGAAGGAAGTTTAAAGAAGGAAAGGGAGCTCCAGGACGAGGTCGGGTATGAGCGTCCTTCTCCCCTAACATCGTGAAATCTGATGAATTTTCATGCATTTCTCTTCACAGGAGCCGCAGAGCAGCCCATGCCTGGATAAGGATCATCTCATTGCCTTAGACTGTCACAGTCCCAAGCTGTCCTTGAGGCTGAGGTAGTAGATTGAATAGTTGTGGAGTCCAATCCTCCCTTTGAGCTAACTATACAATCTACTGTCTTTCCTAAGGAGACAGTCAGGTCTTCGGTTCTCATCATCTATTTCTACACCAAGCATGGAGGCAGGTGGTGCAAGCCATGCAAAGCCCGTGATACGGCCGTGAATCAGGCGAGACCTCTGCACTGCTCTGTGGAGGTGAGGTAGTAGGTTGTATAGTTTGGTGGGAGGGATTTTATCCCATTTCAGGTGATAACTATACAGTCTATTGCCTTCCTTAAAGAGCAGCAAAACCATCAGAGGACTGGCTCTGCCACAGAGCTCGTGAGGCATCACCTCTTTCTGTTGAGGATCCCAAAACACATCACAGCATTGCTGAACAACTCAGTGGGTCTTCTCTTACAGCATCCAGGATTGCATTCTTCCAAGGACTGCTCTGCGCCTCGGCTGAATGAGCACGGAGCCACCTACTTACAGAAAATCCACCTCTCTGTTTAATGGGTGCAAGAGAAACAGTGAAATGACTTGGTGCATCACCTCCTGGTGTTCAGTCCTATTCTTTTTTTGCAGGAGATGGGCTCAAGTTGTAGAAGGTTTAAGTGCGCTGTTCTTTTCTGGTCTGTCCTCGAGTCTGGAAGGGATTGGATACTTTGGTGGAAAGAGGATAGATCTGAGCTTGCGATTTAACTTTGTTGCACCCAAATTCTGAAGTTTGGGTTATGAACTAGATCCAAGAGCAAGCTTAGCCTGTGGACTCAAAGCCCTGGGAGCTGATCAGGTTTGGCTGGTTGGCCCCTGGTCAGGAAGCACATTCTGTTTTGGGCAAGTTCCCAGCTCGCCCATGGTATAGAGTCAGAGGGTGGTCCTTTCTGATTTGATAATCCATATCAGCCTAACTCACTTATATGCAAACCCTGGCGAGGACATTAAGGCTCCTGTGTATTTACATAGAATAAGCCAATGATTCATATTAACACCCTGTCCTCGTGGGGAGACAGGTAAGGAAGAGGTGCGAGCCAAAGGGAGCAAGTCCTAATCCTTCTGGGTTCTCCCAGGCAGGTACCACTGTCATCTGACAACAGACACGTGAGAAGGCAGCAGGCTTCAGAGCTCTGGCACTCGTCAAGGGACAGGGAATCGTTATTTCTTCTCTTTCTTAGGAGCAGATAGGACTATCCCTCTGCCATATTCCAAAGTAAGCAGAATCAAGACTGTGAGTGGAGCTGTAACACGATCAGGGCTGCATCAGTTCTTCACCACCGAAGGACACCTCAGGCCATTATCACTTCCATCTCACTGTCAGGGAAACACATGAGATCCGAGACATCAGGGAGTGAGGGCAACCAGAGGACACCTTCTCAGATGAAGTGGGAGGAAGAGAGCTGCAAAAAGAAATTGGAGCCCTCAAATTTCACCCTGAGCAAATGCACAGGGAGACCCAGGCCTGACTGCTTGGGCCGTGGGACTCCCCAAAACAAAGCAGCTTCTTTAAGGCTCCTCTGCTCCTTGGGATGGGGCGTAGCTCCAGCAAAGCTGGGATGCGACTTCCTCAGGCTGGGCAACAGCTGGTGGGTGGGGATGCCGCAGTGTCTAGCGGCGAAGGAATGCAGTCCTCTCTTCATAAATCTGGCTCTTCAGCAGTCCTGGCGACTTGCTGTGCAAAACCACAGCTTGGTCCTCTTAGATGCGTTATTATCCTCTAGCTGCTTGCTAAGGGGCAGGAACTCCTACTCACAAATTGCTTGGAAGGTACCAAAATAGCACCGCAAGCATGGGAACAGAGCGGCATATCCACTTCACAGTTAAGAGGTATCCCCCAGAAAAGAACTAATCCTGTCTGTCCCATATGAATTCAGTTCAGTCCCCCTCCACTGAATTGGTGTTAAGGCAGAGAATCTCGAGCAGTGAAACTGCATGAGCTGGAAGCCGTGAATAAAATATTACTGGAGATATTCTCTTATGAAAATAAACTTGTTTTGACTTTTTTAAAAACAGTGTCTTTTTACTGCCTTGAAGTGAGCTTGGCTGGTGAATTGGGACCTCTAGAGGGGTGGCCAGCGTTCCTGTGGCCAGCGTTCCTGACTGTGTGTCACTGACCAAATTCTCCGTTTGACCAAAAGCCTGAGCATGAAAGGGAAGCCACAGTCAGGACACAATGAGGATGTGGGGCAGGTTGGGTTGGCCGAGAAGCTGAGACCATCCGTTTTGGCTGTCGGCAGGTGCTTTCCTGGGCCAACCCGAATCCTACCACGAAGCCCTAACCTGCTTCCTCACCCTCAGTCAGCTCAAGGGCTGCAGGCCGGGCTTCTCTCTGCCTTGGATGGTCCTTGCTCTAAGCACGTTTATAACTCTGATACCAGCAACAGGAGACACAGGGACCTCCAGGCTCCACTAACTCATCATCTTGTCTCCGATAAGTCACAACTAGGGCTCAGAAACACGCCGAGGTAATATTTACTCTCTCCAGTGCTTCCTGGTGTATGGGAAAGGGCAGCCTCTGCGCAGGAGTAGGATTGGCAAGTTGTCCAAGCTTATAACTATGGATATTGTGGACACCCAGCTAACTTCAGGATGCCCAGGCACATCTCAACGGGGCAGCAATGCCATCACTAGCCACAATGGCAAGGAGGAGCAGCATCCTCTTTTTAGCCAAAAGCAGCCAAGAAACAAGAAGGAGAAAGGTGGGTCCTCACGAGCCCCCCTGGGGACACCACGGGATGAGAGCGCTTTCAGCCCAAATACTCAGAGGCAATATTGGGCAGTTGGCTGGACCTCCCAGCAGCATGGCCCCAATTGCAAATCCCCCAGGAGAGTGTACATGCTTGCCCCGACCCTTCCAACTCACCACGTTCAGGGGAACTTCAGGAGCACAAAGCTCCATGACATCTCACTCAAACTGCAGTGGGTACATCCCTCTCCCTGCTGGGAAACAGGACCTGAGGTTGTGGGGGAACCAAGCAGGTGGGGTTAATGCAGCAGCCAAGCCTTATAAACACCACAAATCCCATGATTTTAACCCAGCTGACCACAGCTGATGGTTAAATGCCTCCTCCCACCACACTGCCAGGACCCAGCAGCACCTTTGCCAGGGTCTTGGCTTCATTCCCCCCGCCAGGAGTTGCCTGCCACATCACTCCAATGCCAGAGCATCCTTCATGCCAACCCCAGAATGCATCCCTTGCATGTTTTGTGTCCTCCTCTGCACATCATACCCTGCCCCTAACATGTGGTCACCTTCTCTAAACCCCCCTAATTTAGGATTAAACCACCCCAACCCAAATTCCCCGTGCTGGCAGGGCTCAGCCCTGCTGTCCTCAGGTGCAGGGGGAGGAGGAAAGGGGATTTACGTTCTGGTTTTGAATTTTCTGTTACAAGGAACTCTATAATAGGCCCTTGCACAACTATGTGTCTCCAGAAGTCAAAGCCTTAAGGAAAACAAAGCTCAGCATTATTTAGAAGGTTCACTAGCCCCCAAATCATGATAAAGTATTTAAATCCTCTAATTATTTTGATGGGCTTCTGCTAACGCTGTTAATCAGCAGCACCGTTGCTCCCAGCTCCATAACGGCTCTCAGCAAGGTGGGGGATCCAGCAGTGCAAAAAATCAGCTGTTGACCAAACGCCCCGATTTTGCTGGGAGGAAAAATGCTTTTCTTTTCCTTTTACTGTTTATAGGGAATTAATGTTACAGTCTCCTTCACCCAGATGTAAAAACAGCCACGGTCCTAAAACGCTCTCCCAGCTCCATCCCGTACAACAGGCGGAGAGCAGTGGCTCCGGCTGTATTTCTATCGTCTGTCCCTAACCCAAGGCTGGCTTTTTTTCCCCCGAAAGCAGCTCGGCAGCAGGAGCTCAGCCTGCAACGACAGCCTACAGCAGCCACGGCACCTGGGCAGGAGGTTATTTTTAATCTGATTCTTAACTACATCTGATGCCTGTGATTAAATAAAGCACTAAACTCTCCGTAGGGTTCTGCGTAGCGAGTTCAGAGCTGCCCAGTTCTCTGCGGTGTCTCTCCCACTGCCATCTGCCGGTCACCGTTTAGCTGGGCTAGCGGTGACTGTGACCTAAAAAAACCCCGCAGGCAGCTGGTTCCCTGCAGGAGAGCTGGTGCTGCTGGAATCCCGCAGCGGGATTTCAGGGTGATGGGAAAAGCAGAGCCGCAGGACAGCCTCGCTGGGCAAAGGAGGGCCAGAAGGATGGGGAAAAGCAAAAAGCAAAGGTCGGATCCCAGCATCACTCCCGTGCTGCGAGTTTATGCCTCGCAAGGCCCTTTCTCCCCGTGCTGCTCGGGGCTGGGTGACGTTCCGCAGGGAAAATGCTGCAGAAACAGAGGATCTGGGAGCTCACGCTCACATTTAACTTCTTTCTTTGCTGCAAAGATGAAAAAGTGTGTGTTGGGGGGAGGGAGGGGAGAGGCTGGCTGCAGGGTCTCTCAAAACAGGGAACCAGCTCCAGCCCCAATTTTGATCTCTTTTGTATCTCTGAGCTCTCTTCCTCTTGCTTTCCTTGCCCAAAAATTCCTGGCGGGGACATATTTTTGCTTTGCACTCAGCTGGGCGCTCCGGGAATATTCCCTACGTCATCTTCCACCTCCTCCTGCCGCTTTTACACAGGCTTAGAAACATTACGCTGCAACCTTGCAAAAACCGGTGCCTGGGTGCTTTTGGAAAGCCAAAAAAAACCCCTTCAGCAACCCCAGTAACCACGGTGTCTTTTAGGAATTCCACCTCAGGACACAATCAAAAGCATTTTACAGACAGAATACGTGGGGGCCCGGACTCCAGATCCCCCAGCGAGACACTGCACGCCCCACAACAGACTTTCACAACAGGATTTATTCAGTGCGTGCTCTGGGGGTGCACAGGACACAGCATCATGGGGGAGGACATGAATATTGGCCTTCAGGTCATTCTCCACCTCATCCGTATAAGAAACCAAAGGAATCTGCAGCCAGAGAAGGAACTATATCTTCCAGTCCCTTCCACTGGTCTGCAAAGCTTGTCACATATTTAACACACCTTTCTGGGAATCCTTATGTGAAGGGAGTAGAGACACACGGGAATAAAGCACACAGCGTCCCAGACAATGAAAGTCACCTTCCAACACGTCCTGGAACCACCAGTAACCTCTAACATCATTCATTTGGCTCTCTTGAGCTCAGTTTGTACCAGCACACGTGATGACTTGTTTCTCCTGACCGGGTTCCACCACACGCAAAATATATGTCAACCGGGATCTGTATCTAAATTCAAATACACCTAAGTTAGGCAAAGAAGGAAGCCATGCAGAAGAAAGCTGTATGAAGGAGCCAGTAACTCCTCTTTAGCGCTGAAGGTTTTTCTTCTGTGCACGCACACACGTGCAGGCACACGCGTAAAATCAAGTCATGGCAATGGACTAACTGTGGAATGGGTACATGCGGCAGAGAGCAGAAGGGAGGAAGGAGGAAGGGTTGCGGAGGTGTGAGGAGGAGAAAGGAGTACCTCTGGGTAGTACTGGCCACAGCTGTACCACCACCAGGAAGGAAATAGAAATCCTCTCCTGTGGAAGAAAAAGAAGTGCCACTCTTTTTGGACAAGGAGGGAAGAGATGAAACTTCTCCAAAATTGAGACAGACACATCAGGAGGGGAAAAGCACATTTTTGTTGGAAACTCATCCTAACAACCACCAAATCCAACCACCACATATCAGCTACAGACAAACACCCAAACCAATGACCACGTCTCATCGCCACTCAGGTTTCCAAGTCATTCTGCTTTCCCTGGGGACACGGTGTGGCAGGGCCTGCAAGCCACACAGGTGGGTGGGACAGCTCATCATTTCCAGTTTGGAAACGGACCAGAAGCCCAGGCTGGCTGGGAAGAAGGGAGAAGCATCCAAGGTCACCAGCGTTATGGCAGACACCCTCCTGCCCTTGGGTCTCCTCGGGAAGGGGACCAAGTTCCCATGGGACTGCCAGCTGCCCTTGGCTCATCAGGGTTGGAGCAGATAAGGCAGCATAAGAAGAGAGCGTGTCAACCTGAAGTGTCCATGGTGTCTCCCAAGCCTACCAGGGTTGTGGAACAACCAATGCTGAAGAAAGCCTTGGTGACTGGTGCAGGAGCAGCTGAGAAAGACCATTCAAAGCAGAAGGCCCACCAGGATGATGCTGGGTAGGAGAAAGAGTGAAAGCCCCAAGCAGGTACTGGGAGCTCCAGCTGTGGGCTGATCCATGCTTGTCTGGTCTGAGTTTGTCTCCAGTTCTTCAGTGTCCAGGGCACCTGCTAGCAGAAGAGAAGAAAAGGTAGAGTTAGAGGGGAAGATCTGGGCAAAAGAGACTCCCGCTCATGCAGGTCCACCAGTGACGTGCACCAAGACACGGCGAGGTGCGGGGCAGCAGTGCAGTGATCCAGCGAAGGCATGACACAGCTGGTGGGTTAGTGGGGAGCAGGCTGTGAACAAAACCATGCTTCACGAACGAGACATCCAACCAGCCCCTTTCAGTGTTAGAGGAAAGAGTGAGGAAAAGGGTTGGTGCCACATACGAGAGGAGGATCCAAAGGACCAGTTTGATACTGGTTCCTCCCAAGCACTCTCCATGCTGCTTGGGGATCACTAAATGTCTGAGTGTCCATGCCAGGACGGAATCCACAATTACCTTACCTGAGAGGGAGGTCTGGAAAGCAGGGCTCTGCCCTTTTTTTTCTTTGGAAGATGATGTTAAGCGCAAGAAGGTGGGCTCTTCAGGGCTGAAGACCACTGACTTTGGGGGGGTTATGAGCTCAGCTTTATTGAAACCTAACTTGACCTCTGGAACAATTTGGCTGAAGGATGGAGGTGGACTGGAAAAGGCTGATTCCTCTTTCTCATCCTCTTTGACACTTTTATTTGTTTCTGGGACTGATTTGGGGCTGAAAGCTGTGCCCATGCTTTCTAGTAAGGCTGGATCTTCTGTAGTTAAGGGACTAACAGGCTCTCCAGTGTCTACCTCTACTGCTGGAGATACTTTATAATCCAGGTCTAATGTGGGCTCAAAGGAAAGAGTTAGACCAGTTGCCTCAGTAGGATTGGGTCTTTCTGTTTCAGTGGGTTCTGGCTCTGTGGTTGTGGCTGTTTTCAGCTGTCTCTTTGCTGTTGTGGTGGGTGCTGGTGTTGTAGTGGTGAGTTTTGGCTTTGCTGATGCAGTGGCAGATGTTGGCTTGGCTGTAGTGGTGGTGGATGTTGGTGTGGGAGCTGCTGGCTTGGCTGTAGCTGTGGCAGGTTTTAGCTTAGCCACAGCTGTGGTGGATTTTGGCGTGGTGGGTGCTGGCTTGGCTATAGTGGTGGCTGTAGCGGGTTTTGGTGTGGTGGGTGTTGGCTTGGCTGTAGTGGGGGTTGTGGTGGGTTTTGGTGTGGTGGGTGTTGGCTTGGCCATAGAGGTGGTTGTGGCGGGTGTTGGCTTGGCTGTAGTGGTGGTTGTGGAATGTTTTGGTGTGGTGGGTGTTGGCTTGGCTGTCGTGGGAGTTGTGGTGGGTGTTGGCTTGGCCGTAGTGGGAGTTGTGGTGGGTTTTGGTGTGGTGGGTGTTGGCTTGGCTGTAGTGGGGGTTGTGGCAGGTGTTGGCTTGGCTGTAGTGGGAGTTGTGGTGGGTTTTGGTGTGGTGGGTGTTGGCTTGGCTGTAGTGGGGGTTGTGGTGGGTATTGGCTTGGCTGTAGTGGGGGTCGTGGTGGGTTTTGGTGTGGTGGGTGTTGGCTTGGCTGTAGTGGGAGTTGTGGTGGGTTTTGGTGTGGTGGGTGTAGGCTTGGCCGTAGTGGGAGTTGTGGTGGGTTTTGGTGTGGTGGGTGTTGGCTTGGCTGTAGTGGGAGTTGTGGTGGGTTTTGGTGTGGTGGGTGTTGGCTTGGCTGTAGTCGGGGTTGTGGTGGGTTTTGGTGTGGTGGGTGTTGGCTTGGCTGTAGTGGGGGTTGTGGTGGGTGTTGGCTTGGCTGTAGTGGGGGTTGTGGTGGGTTTTGGTGTGGTGGGTGTTGGCTTGGCTGTAGTGGGAGTTGTGGTGGGTTTTGGTGTGGTGGGTGTTGGCTTGGCTGTAGTCGGGGTTGTGGTGGGTTTTGGTGTGGTGGGTGTAGGCTTGGCTGTAGTGGGGATTGTGGCAGGTGTTGGCTTGGCCGTAGTGGGAGTTGTGGTGGGTTTTGGTGTGGTGGGTGTTGGCTTGGCTGTAGTGGGGGTTGTGGCAGGTGTTGGCTTGGCCGTAGTGGGAGTTGTGGTGGGTTTTGGTGTGGTGGGTGTTGGCTTGGTGGTAGTGGCTGTTGTGGTGGGTTTTGGCACGGCAGCTGTGATCATGGTGGGCTTTGGCTTGGCAGTAGTGGTGGTGGGTGCTGGCACGGTGGGTTTTGGCTTGGCCATAGATGTGGTGGCTGCTGGTGTTGAGGGTTTTGGCTTGGCTGGGGTGGTTGTTGGGAGCGTGGTGGCAGGTTTTGGCTTTGCTGCCATTGTGATGGGCGCTAGTGTTGCGGGTTTTGGCTTGGCTGTAGTTGGGAGCATGGCTGTGGGTGGTGGCTTGGCTGTGGTTGTGGTTGCAAGCATGGTTGTGGGTGGTTGGGCTGTGGTTGTGGTTAGGAGTGTGGTTGTGGGTGGTGGCTTGGCTGTGGTGGGCACCGGTGTTGTGGGTTCTGGTTTGGCTGTGGTGGGCACCGGTGTTGTGGGTTCTGGTTTGGCTGTGGTTGTGGTGGGCACTGGTGTTGTGGGTTCTGGTTTGGCTGTGGTTGTGGTGGGCACTGGTGTTGTGGGTTCTGGTTTGGCTGTGGTTGTGGGTTTTGGCATGGCTGTGGTTGGGGTGGATGGGCTTGCCTTTGTTGTCACAGAGGCTGGAGTGGTCTCTTCTACAGTGGGTTCTGGTAAGAAACGAAAAGTGCCGTGGGTTAGGGCGGGGGTCAGCTGACTTCAATGGGTCCCCTGCTCTGAGGAGGGCCAGCAGAAATCAGCGGGGGGTGAAGCAGAGCTGACCCCTCTCAGGTCACTCTGGGCCATCCCCCAACCTGGAGACATCTCATCTGCCTCACACAACCTCCTGCCCCTCAAGGGGCATCCTCATGGGGCAGAAGTTGCTGGCTAAGGGGGTACGAGGTCCTTGTCTGATCCTCCTCATCTTCAGGCAGCTGACCTGTCTCAGGGGCTGCTATCGCACCTCATGTCTCACAGTCTGGCCCTGGAACTGCTGGTCCAGGGCTTCCTGATAGCCCCAGGAGGGTTCAGAGCTCGGACCCCAACCCAGGGGTCTGAGTCCCAATAGCCTGTCAAGAGACACGCGTCGCTCCGTTTCACTTACCACACAAGGAGTTGACACAGACTCTGCCCTCCGGACACTGCGAGCATGAGGGGCCTTCCTTGTACGGCTTTCGGCCTTTCATATTACCCCTGGAAGCAGAAGACGCCAGGAAAAAGAAGGTGTGAGGAGAGAGGGAAACACCCATCCCAAAGAAGGGGTCTGATTCAACTGGAACATCCCAGTCAAGGCAAAACTCAGGATTAGTGTAAAAACCAGGTCTGGGCCTCTTGCCATGAACTGTCAGTGCCGTTTACTCAACGGCCCGACCCCAAGGCTGCCGAAACCAGGGGAGACACCTCCATGGACCAGATCCTTCACCACCCCTTAGAACAGAGCAGTCGAGGGGCATCTGGACAGGTGATTTTGTCTCCCTCCTGCTCAAGACCCCTAAGAAGGTCTGCAGCGACCGGCCGCTCTCGTTGGTCTCACCAGCTCCAAGCAAGTGGTCCCCAGGGCTCATCCCAGGGCTCTGCCAGCGGGCACCCACCTCTCCTCCCATATCCAACCCTTCCTGCTGGGGCCAACATGCTTCTCCACCCCAGGCGACCGCTGCTGCTGGCGGGGAAGAACAAGGCACAGAGCAGGGAGCTGCCGGTTGTACCCTCAGCATCGGCCTTGGGCGGCTCTCGGGGGGGAGCTCCCACCCCGGCTCTGCGCCAGGAGCTGAACCAGACCTCAGCAATCGCAATCACGGGCATGGATCACCAGACAACCCTTCCTGCCTTTGTGACCAACCCAAGATAACAAAGGCCTTCCTTGGAATTGCTTTGCTTTTATTTCTGAACAAGGCCAAATCCTGCTCTGTTATAGGCACTAAAGGAAGGACCTTTCCAGCACAGAAACCCCATCAAGACACACCAAGCCATGCGAGGCATGGGACTTACGGGGGATAATAGTTGCAAACAAGCAGGTACATGTCCTCTGTGTCAATTCCGTCGATCTTCTCGCAAAACTTTGCCCCACAGCCAATCTGATGTGTACTTGCCCAGACCACCTAAGGCAAAGACCAGGCATGAAGGTGAGGTGACTGGGTGAAGGCAGATGCCCTGTTGGCAACCTGACCTCTGGCCTTGAAGGCTGCTCTGTCACTACGCCGTGTCCCCCTCATCTCTTAGTGTGTGCCCGGGATCCCACATCCGCACGTTGCTTTAGCATTCAGGATTCTGCCCCTTGCCCCTCTCTGGAGCACCTTCCCAACCGAGGGCTGCAGCCCACTTATCCAAGTGCCACAGCTTTCCTACCAAATAGTCCAGCCAGGTAGAGCATCACCATCTCTGCTTTGGTTCTGGAACCCTCCGTACATCCAACCTCATATTTACCACTACCATCTCTGCTCCTCCTTGCTCCCACCCAAGCTGTGAAGAAACACTGAGACCTCATGTCTCTGCCTAAGACAAGCTGGCACCCAGCTTTGCTGAGTAGCCAAAAAAGGGCTGCAGAGCTTGTTTAAAAGAGGTCTTCTCCAAAAAGGCTGGTAATGGCTGACACCGTGTCCAGGTCCCCCTATATCATTGTGAGTCCTACCTGGTTCCCCATGCCTTTGCTCTGGGAGGAGCTGGGGCTCAGGTACAGCTCCTTTCCAAACAACCCCATCCCTCTGCCCCACCAGCTCGGTACCTGGGTGTAGTGGCCACACATCTGCCCGGGGACACACGTGGAAGTCGTCAGGTTGTAGTATTTCTCCTCCCCGTTCCAGTCTTCCACTGCGAATTCCAGGTCCAGGGTGGGGGCCATAGCAAAGAGGTTTTCTCCTCGTCGGCCCCTCTCCTTGTTGTGGTCCCAGATGCACTTCTCTGCGTAGGCTTGAGCAAAGGCCTCCAGCTCCGTGTCCCAGCTCTGGAAGGAGCTCAGCGTCAGCATACAGAGAGGGACACTGGGCTCACTGATATACACACAAATACCAAGGACCCCTGAGCTCTCTTGGCCACAGTTCATAGAATCATGGAATGGTTTGGGTTGGAAGGGAACTTGAAGACCATCTGGTGCCACCGCCCTGCCCTGGGCAGGGACACTTCCCCCCAGCCCAGGTTGCTCCCAGCCCTGTCCAACCTGGCCTTGAACACCTCCAGGGATGGGGCAGCCACAGCTTCTCGGGGCAACCTGCTCCAGGGGCTCACCACCCTCAAGGTGAAAATTTTTTTCCTAATATCTCATCTAAATCTCCTGTCTTCCAGTTTGAAGCCATTTCCTCTCATCCTATCACTACATGCCCTTGCAAAAAGTCCCTCCCCAGCTCTCCTGTAGGCCCCCCTCAGATACTGGAAGGGGTTCTAAGGTCTCCCAGGAGCCTTCTCTTCTCCAGGCTGAACACCCCCAACTCTCCCACCCTGTCCTCCCAGAAGAGGGACTCCAGCCTTTGGAGCACCTTCGTGGCCTCCTCTGGCCCCGCTCCAACAGGTCAATGTCGTTCTTATGTTGAGGGTTCCAGAGCTGGATGCAATATTCCAGGTGGGGTCTCACGAGAGCAGAGTAGAGGGGCAGAATCGCCTCCCTCGACCTGCTTAATTTCCCCATTTATACATAAAATTCAATTCCTACCCAACACGTGGGTCTCTCTGCGTGTCCTTTGAGAAGTCCTCAGAAGAGGGGAGCTCCACAGTCAGTCCCAGCCCAAACCAAACCTTAGCTTATAGGTCAAACAGGGGGAGGTCAGTGCATCAGCACGACTCTCACAACCTTGCCCGGAGCATCTCTATCATCATCATGGAGCATCCTCAACTCAGCATGGAGAAACTGTGAAGTTGGATGGAGGAAGGGAGGAAGCTCACCCTGGGTCACCCAGGAGGGGGGCCTGGGGACATCCCGCTTTGACCAGGGTGGGGACGGGAGGAGAGCAGGACACACCTCCCCTAGCAGCTGCACAGAGCCTGGGAACACACGCTCCTGGGAAACATCATATGTTCGCCTGGATCCGAGACGTGGCCGGCTGCGTGCCAGGAGCCCCCTCCAGAGCGGCTGCGGCCCCACCGCCAGCTGAGCCCACGGGCCCACGGTCCGCATTGATATGCGGTAGGAGGAGGAGGAGGAGGAGAGGTTTTCTCACAGGGAGGCATACGGGGAACCCTCTGCTGCAGCTGTTTGGACTGTCCTTGCGCCATTTGATGGAGACAGCAGCTTTGCGTCTGCAGCGGGCTGGAAGGCAGCCCAGCACCCCGTGGGTCCCAAGGGGGGACCTTCCCAAACAGAGCCCGGGCTGGATCCAAAGCAGGACAGAGCATGGCCCTGATGCAGGACACGTCACCTTTGGGGTGGGGAGGGGATGTGGACAGGCACCCAAGCAGCAGCGCTAAGGGACCCGGGGGGAAGGAAACACCAAAATATCTGGATGGGGGCACAGAACGTTGGTTGACCTCCACCGTGGCCCCAAGCCAGGCTGAGAGTGATGGCTGGAAACCCAGTTTGGGGAGCGCACACCCCTCTCCCTTGAGCAGGGAGCTGGGCTCCGTAAACAGGGACTCGCACCTGCAGGATTTGCCTCATTAAAAAAAGAAATGTGGCTTTAGGCTATGTATTCCCCCCCCCGCCATCGCCCAACTATTTCCACAGCAACCAGATCCGTGTCCCAAACAGAAGCGCGGGGTGACCTCAGCTGGGCACGGTGCCACCGCAGCAGGTGAACTCGGGAGGCGAAGAGAGCCCGAGCAAATGTCCCAGGAGGGAAGTGAGGATGGTGCTCTCATGGAAAACCTCTACCAAGAAATTGTCAGAGCTGCTGTGAGCTAAATGTTTGCTGTGCTTCAAAAAAAGGAAAAAAAGAAGAAAAAGAAAAAAAAAGAAGAAAGGAAGAAAGGAAGAAAGGAAGAAAGGAAGAAAGGAAGAAAGGAAGAAAGGAAGAAAGGAAGAAAGGAAGAAAGGAAGAAAGGAAGAAAAGGAAGAAAGGAAAAAAGGAAGAAAGGAAGAAAGGAGAAAAAGGAAGAAAGGAGAAAAAGGAAGAAAGGAGGAAAGGGAAAAAAGAAAAAAGAAAAAAGAAAAAAGAAAAAAGAAAAAAGAAAAAAGAAAAAAGAAAAAAGAAAAAAGAAAAAAGAAAAAAGAAAAAAGAAAAAAATAAAGAAAAAAGAAAAAAGAAATAAAGAAAAAAGAAAAAAAGAAAAAAAAAGCCTTTGGGTCTGGACCGTGAGTGGGTCCTGTATGTTTTAACCAGAAATAAAGCAATGCTGTGATGGGGAGCGACTCAAAGTACACGATCTGCAATCAAAGCTTCGGCTGGGAGCAGCAGCCACTGGTTCAGAGTTGCCGCTGCCTTTAAGGACCTTGAGAAATTATTTCCCTCCGGCTTTCTCTAAGAATTTGTCTCCAAATCCCTTATTGTCCAACTTTTCCGTGCCTTGCTCTGATGGGTTGCTGTGGGATCATGGTGCTCAGGGGTCTGGCTCTGTCCCCTTTGAGTCTGAAGTCACCAGTGAGCCCTCCTATGCCTGAATTTAGCTTTTTGCTGCATTTGCTCCGTAAGCTCCCATTTACCAGCCCACAAAGGTTTAATTCAGCCTGGGCAACTTTTGGGTCAGAGAGAGAGGTCTCCTCTGGACACACCGAGACCGAAAGAGCAAAGTACTCCAACTATCCATGATAAACAGTTCTCCTCCTCCTCCTCCTCCTCCTCCTCGTGTGTTGCAAACGGTGACAAAAAATCACGTGCAGTGCAAGATAAAACACGATAGCCAAATTTTAATCAAATCAAGGGTCCAAATAAGACAAAAAGCAGCACCAGCTCGAGAGCTCGTTTTTGCTGCCACTGCAGCTACACGTGATGGTGGGCACCTGACTCAGTTTCCCCAACCAAAATGGGGGTCCCTCGCCTGCAAGACAGCCACACGCAAGTCATGGTGGGGATCAGGAGCACGACGGAAAGTCCCATTAACTGAATGACCCGGTTGTCATGTTTGAAGTTGACGTTCCCTCCTATGGATTAAAGCCCGTTCACCTGCAAAGGCGATGCCCCACGCAGCAGGATTCCCCCTCCAGCCCGGGGCACCTGCTCCGGGCAGTGTCTCGCCTGCCTTTCCTCCCCACCACGAGGAGCTCCAGTGGGCACTGCCGCGAGTGAGGGCTGCAGCGCTCTCACATGGAGCATCAGGGGACTCGGATGACACTTAAGAACTTCCACAAACAATCAAAGGCAACTCTACAGGTGAAAGGAAACTCACCTCTTTAGAGGCAATTTAGGGAACCCTTCCGCTGGTACCTAGCTGTAACCCTACAGAAGAATTGCTCTGTCGCCCCTAAAGAAAACCCCAATTCCTCCTCGCATCAAGACTGAGGCTTGCACGACACAAACACCCTCTGACATGCCCCTGCAATAAAAGCCACTCACCATCTTCAGCATATCCATAGCAGGAGGGGACACCTGGGAGCGGTATTTATTATGTCCATCCAAGATTATCTTCTTTTCTTCATCGCTGAGGGTCCAGCTCAACTCCAGCGCTGTGAGCAACAGGAAAACAGGAGGAAGACCTGAGCTCAGCATCGTGCAGCCAGCTTCTGCTCTTAGCAGCCCACGGCTCTGGCAGTCAGATTTAAAGCACCTCCCAAAAGCAAGGAACACCCAACAGCTTGAAGATTGGGGAGGAAATGTATTTCTTTATTAGAGCAGAGTTTCGGAGCCACGTGGAACACACCCATCTCACATATCGGCCTTGATGGAGAAGCGGCAGTATGGCCGGTGCCAGCGAGGGTGCAGGGTCTGCTCCCCGAGACGGACCCTGTGCCTGATTCGTAACCCCTGGATTGGCATTCTCATCCAAGCCTCTGCTGCTCCAAACTTCAGACATCGCCTTAGCCCTTGGTTACGGGTCCCCTCTTCTACCTCCTGTCCCGTTTCTCCTAAACTATAATAATAATAATAATATAATTCCTAAGCAACCAGCAAAGCCCTGTTTTACACAAGGGTCCTCCTCCCCTGTCCCTGGAACGCAGCTGCGTCTAGAAATAAAGGCAGCAAGAGGTGACTGCTGAGAACAGTTTGCAGCACAGTAACTCCCCAGCTGGGAGCCAGAGCCCACCTCGGAGCCAGAGCCCACCTCGTCCAGCCCCATGTCCGTGCACCGGCCATGCTGGGGCAAAAGCAGCGGGCAGCTGGGGAACGGCCGCCCCTGGGGCTCCTTCAACCCACTGGGAAGGGGGGGTGAGCAGAGGGTTGATGCCCCTTTCCCTGTGCCAGCAGGAGAAGGGTGAGCAGAAGAGGAAGGGCAGGAGATAGAGCTGAAATCGCCCCAAAAAGGGGAGTTGAGAGTCTATAGCTGCCTTCAGGGTTGGCTGGAATAACCAGCTGGAACAACCAGCGGGGACAGGCTGTGCTCCTTCCCCAGGCAGATACCTGAAGGGCTCTACGTCAGGCATCCTGAAGCACCGCACCACAGAGGGACCACCCAGCAGAGACCCTCCAGCCTGCCTGCAGCCTCTTCCTCCCCATCCCAGATTGTGCAACTGCCCCGGCTCCACTCCAGAAGCTAGCCTGCGATCCCCAAAGGCATTAGAAAGTCTCAGCGGGTGGGCAGCTCTGGCTAGCAGAGCCAAGTTAATCACACGCCGGCGGCTCTGCCTCCCCCTCTCCCCTCCTGGCTCCCCAGGCAATGCTTTGTCATTTTCCTTTTTGGTTTGGACCACTCTGATCACTGCTCTTGCCCCAATAGCTCTCCTACTGCCCCCCGAATCTCTTACCTCTGCATATTACCTTCCTCTTCATTAGGTCCAGGGTCTACCGTACTCTCAACAATACAAGTTCTGCAAGCAGGGTCTGAGGCCAACGGCTCAACTGGCCATCTTCAACTCATGTGGTCAAAGCAGAGGTTCTCATCTCTTGCTAAGGTGAAGTGCAGGACTGGAATCTGTGTCAAGGCAAACCTGTCTCCATCATGAAACACCTCCAAAGCTCTGCTGCTGCATCTCCAGGGATGCGGAGACACAACAAGAAAGGAACACCACTGGCTCCAACTCCTGTCGGCCAGCTGGCCGGGGCCTGGCACGGGAGGAACAAGGCAGTGCTGAGAAGACCCCAACACACGTACCGCGCTCTGCAAATGCAACATGGAGATGAAGGCAAAGCTCCACGTAGTCCCTGGCACTGCAGCACCCTCACTAAGCCTCACAGGAGATAGCGCAGCGAGGATTAAGGAAAATGGGGGACACAGTGCTCGTGGGGAAAGGGAAAGGAAAACAGCCCTGGAGGAGTCACAAGCGGGGCATGTGGCTCATGGGGAAGAGCCGATGTGTTCGGCGAGGTCAGGCGCGGCTGCTGGCAAAGGGGGTGCAGGGCCATTTCTCAACTCCCCAACCTGCCCCGACAGCTCTTTCTGGAGCCAACGTCTGAACCACGGAGATTAACAGCATGAGGTCCAAAGCCCCACCCTGGGGCTGACAAACTCGTGTCCAGCCGGCATTAGGTAAGCGCATGAAGAATGCGGCTTCCCTTCTGCTCACTCAAGGAACGGCGTGTCCACTGCATCCCCAGGGAGCCAGCACAGGGGACGGGAGCTGCACACCGACACCTGACGAGGTGAGCCCCGCAGAAGCGAGGTAGCACGGTTTGCTACTGACTCATGTCTTGAGGGTCTTCAGGGTGGCTCCTCTGGTGTCCAACAAGGCTAACACATTGTCTTGGGAGTAGTGGGGTCTTTCTCCTCTCTACTTGCCTGTTTTTATGAACTCTGGAGGAGTTTATCTTCTGTCCCTCAAGGTCTGGCTGAAATAAACTGAATTGTGAAGGACAGACAGACTCTAATTCGGGAGAAAGGAGGGACAGGCAGAACTGTTGCATCCACTTTGTTTAGGGAACCAGGCTAAAACCAACAGGATATTTTCTGAAGTGTTTCTTTTGACACCTTCCAAACAAAACCATTCTAACTTTTCACTTAAAATGACACTTCCACTTACAAAAAGTGCCCTAAATAGGGTCAAATAACCCCTCAATGGCTGATGTGCAACAGGAATAGAAAATAAATCAGGAAAGGGGAAAAGGTGCATTAACGCTTGTATTTAATTGCAAAAAGTAAAAACTTTTTTTTTATTCTTCTTACATACAAATCTCATTTATTTACACACTTTACAGGCTTTTTCCAAGTATTTACAAAGTTTGCAATATATTAAATTATGACCATCCATAAAATTCTGCATTAAGTGCATATTTACATTCTTTTTTTTTTTTTTATCCACCACTGAATTGATAGTGTTCAGCATTGAAACAGTCTTTATGCATATATAGCTTTACCTCCCAGCACCCCTGAGCCTTTATAACATGCCTTCCCTCCCTGTAGACAGAGATAATGCTAAAAATAGATCACCTGTCATTTGTTTGAATCTCCAAAGTGAAGGGGAAGTCCAGCATCTCCCTTGTTTAAACTCAGCAGGACAGTAAATCTATCCTTTACAAGGAGTTTCCTGAAGAGAAGAATATATAATTCTACATATAAAATTTACGAAGAGGAGAAAGTTTTGGTTTGCAGGAAGCAAAAAGCTCTTTGCGCACCCACCGCACCAAAACGGCCTCACCCCGGAAAGTGCTCGGTTCCCCTGGGGGCCACGGGGCTGAACGTGGACCACTGAGCCTGGGATTGGGCGGATCCTGCAAATTTCCCTCCCTGGAGCAGCGTTACTGATGTGAACGTGGGGGTTTGGATGCAGGAGGATCACCTTTCCGCGACGCCGGCGTTCATTGAGCTCGCACCTCTAATAACAAGATGCTCTCCTGTTCCCCACCTCCTCTCGCTCGGGGTGTTCCCACGGTGTGAGCAGGATTTGCTGTGGAAGGGCGTGCGTGGCTTGCTGCTAGAAAGCCGGGGAGGACAGCCACAAGAGAAGGGAGGTGCTTTGATCCAGCCCAGCAAAACCAGCTTCTCTGCCAGACCATTACAGCAGGAGGACCAGCAGGAGAAGCTAAAGGCCCGAATTCCTGGGAAACCCGACCCTAGAAAGCTCTCCAGGGTTTTGCAAAGGGAGTTTGAGGCTGGGATCTACAGAGCCGCCTTAGGGGAGTTTGTGTGTGCAGTGCCAGTGGGGAGGCAAAAAAAAAAAAAAAAAAAAGTAAAAAAGAAAAGAAGAGAGAGAAAAAAAAAAGAATCAATAGAAACTGGCAGCTTGGCTCCCGTAGGGGATGCTGATTTCCTGGTACTGAAGTACACAATAATACTCCTTTCTCCTCCTTTCAGTTACCCTGAGTTCAGGACTGACTGAGAGCAACGGTCAATGACCCCTGCTTTTGGAAACCAGCTTTAAACCATGATCCTCCTGCCCAGCTGATGGGTGACAGCCCATCTTTTGAGCCTGGCAAGGAGAGAAATGATCCCTCTGCATCTCTGCCCACGGGGCTTTCAGGTAGCATCGATTTCTGCACCTCGCTGCTGTGATTTTAGAGCAGCTTTGCAACCTTCGGGACATCGGCTGAGTATGAGCCCACCTCCCACGCAGAGCGCTCTGAAGCACACACATCGATTTTAAAAAGCTGGGAAACATGCAGGGACCAGGCATCCCTCTGAGCTAGACAGGGCGGGGAGGGGAGGATTGTCCAAACTGGCACATACGCTGGGATACGCGTAAGTGCCAAAGTGAAGCTAGAGATGAGGGAGACTACGGTGGGACAGACACCCTCTGCGACTCATCCAATCACATCTGATTCATCAATAGCTGAGAAGACAGCCACGTTCCCCCCAGCCCAGCCTCAGCAGATCATTAGGGGCTGCCAGGCTCTCTAGGGAAGCCACAGCCTCCTGCAGCCGCTGCAAAGGTTCTGTGAAGCCAGAGCCCCGGATAAGGAAGACAACCAGGGCTTGCTCACAGCCATCTGGCCAAGGTGTCGACACCTCCTTTTGGCCATCCTACTTTTGCCACTCTGGCCTCACCTCTGAGTTTTCCATCCCGGCTCCTCACCCGCCTTGCAATGCGGAAGGCGTTAGCACTACTTCTCTGGCAGCTGAAGACAGGAGCTGCTCTAGAAGCCGTGCTACAGACCAAGGCTCTGCACTCAACAGTGACGAGGGCCAAAATCGGCTCTTTATCAGCAGGAGACTTGCCCTCCTGTTTCAGTTTAGCAGCTAATTCCTTACAGCTTTTGGAAGAGGAAGAGAAAATATACTGAAAGTTTAAAAACAAATGATGTAAACTCCAAAGGGAGTGAGGTTGGGACATATGCAATGTATCGCCTAGACACAGATCTGGAAACTTATGCACAGACCATAAAGTGCACTTGGAAAGCTGATCTGCAAACAGTCCAGATTCACCATCTTCTGTCCAAGCAGCTGCAACTCTTTGCGGAAAGAAGCAGCAATATGTGAGAGCGCTTTTGCTAAACAGGCACAAACCTGCCCTAGAACCACCCCTTCCCCCCAATCTAAACAGCAACCGTAAATAGATCCATTTTCTTCAATTCTTCCCAAAGGAGCCAGACAGCCACAATGGCTTAAGCACAACTCACAAAATACAGGGATTTCACAGACACTTGAGAATTGTCTCCGCAGCTCTTTTACAAATTACATTCAAGGACACTTAGAAGTAACGGCATCACCAAACCACCTGCAATCTCGGCACTAACAGGCCCCGCAGGCGTTCTCCCTCCCCACGCATCTCTAACCAAACACTTTACAGAAATGGATCAGGTACAAAACCAGCAAGAGGTGAAGTAACCTTGTCAGCCTTTGAATTTGACTTGAGAAGCTGCCAAAGTGTAAATAGCAACAGTCACTAACGAGGCTCTAATTCTGCCATCACCAAACTCCCAAATTTCCATGAACTAAGACCCAGGCTTTAAAAGGAGGGAGAGGGGTGGTGTGTGTGTGTGTGTCTTGGCATGTACAAGATTGCATGTAGTGTCATAAGTGTAAAACACCCCCCAAGCATTAACAATACTAACAGAAGTCTTACTAATCCAATTCCCTTTAATATTTTGCTACAAATTAAATTAGTCCTTTTCTGTCCTAAGAGAGTCAGACTCTCCCCCTTTGGTTCTGCTAGATCTGGTCCGTATTGGGCCAGCGTCAAGGACCAGGCACACAGACTGACATGGGTGCTGGGGTTGTTCTCATTCATTTACATGAGAAAAACAAGGGTTATGCATAGAAATGTTTGTAGCGTCAAGGCCTCAGACTAAATTCTTTGGAGCTGGAGCTGTCCTCTGCCTTATCCTCGTACGGGAGCCAGACGTGGTCATCTCACTTGGCAGCTTTTGTCAGACCCTGATAAGATTAATACCACATTTGCTCCCATTCTCCTGGTCTTGCTCAAAAACAAAGGATAGACATTTTTCCAATCTGTCATTTTATGCGTACCTAAAATATTTACAGAGGAAAAGGTTCTCACTCGTGAGAACAGAGTTAACTCGCTTTCAAACAAAACCCCTCCCAATTCCATATTAACAAGTGTGAGAGTATGTCCTGAACCGCAGCCCTGGCCTATGAGTTCAGCCTAACACATCTGTAAATGATCTTCAACAGCAGGATCAGACCCAAAGGATCAGACTTGGAAGGGACCGCGGCATCTGCAGCCTGCAAACACTGAAACCGAGCCTCTCTCAGGGCATTGGATAAAGCAGTGCTCGAGCAACAGGAAGCATGCGAAGGCAGCTTGGAAAGGACTCAGGAAAAACCAATGTTCATTCTGAAGACAGAAGTCCAGGTCTGGAAGAAGTCGAGGCAAAAAAAAAAAAATATGCCAGGGACGACGAAGCTTTTGGGTGCTCCCGTAGGTACCCTGGCCGGGAACGCAGGCAGCACCCCTCAAAGCAAGGAGTATCAGAAAACAGTCGTGCAGTCCTGGTGTCTTAGGTGTGCAATCAGAAGATGAAACTTGTACAGAGCTGCTCTGCAGCCAGCCCCAACTCCATCCAGAACTACTGCACCCTCAGCACCATCACCACTAAAACTTGCATTGGTACTTTTGTAGGAAAGGAGGAGGAGAAAACAAAAAAGCACAGTTACTATTTGACTCACTCACAACCTGCTGATAGAGAATGGCAGAAGAGTGATCACAAGACACAAAGAAGAGGCCTGAACAGATTCTTTTGGTACAAGAACAACGCAGTGGGTGAGGGTCTCTGCCCCGAAGCTGCAAGGCTCATCTCAGCCCTGAAGCAGGGAGCTGAGACTGGCTTCACGGGGCATGCTACTGAGGCACACAGCTACGTACGTGACGGAGAGATGGGGTGGAGTTGGGACACATCACCAGTTCATTCCCTTTATAGAGCTGGCCTGACAAGACAGGCTCGAAGCCTCCTCCTCAGGAGGAATGTACACAGAAACGTCACACACCCCCTCCACTCCCAACCCCCCCCAGGAAGTTTCAGAAGTGTCATAATCCACAAAGGACACAAGGTGAATCTCATCCTGAGAAATCCCTCTGTTGTTCCTGGAAAAAACCCTTTGCTGCAAACCCAGGGCTTACCTGAGGGGACAGGGAAGGTCATAAATAGCTTGAGCTTCTCCCAAAATACATTTGAGGAAAGGCAAAGAATTACCTCAAGGGTCAGAAAAACAGTCATTTTTAAACACTGTAAACATGCAGGGTGGCAAAGCTGCCTGTCCCAGTTGCCCCAGCTCAATCGCTTTCAAGACGTTGCCTTGGCTTCAAAGCTGAAAGTCGTCTTGCCCTGGAAACAGCTCTGTTTTCCCACCTCACTGTCCTTAGCTAGCAGCTCCATCGCAAACAACCGCCGGCTCTGTCCCTTTGGCCATGAAGCTCATCATCCAGTAATCTGTGCTGGCATAACCTTAGGAAGATGCAACAGAGGCCATATTAGATGAATCCACGTTTAATGACTGCACACATTTCCTGTGCAGTGATGGGGATATGCAGAAGCTCTTTGAAAAGACACTGCCCTCAATGACACGCTGGGTTTGTAACACCCGGCAGAGCGTTGTGTCTTGTGTAGCCCATACTGCTCCATTTTCACACTGAGCATCACACACGGTATCCTGTTGTTTGTGTTCCAGGCCACAAACTCCCAGTCCAGAATGATCGCTCCTCTGTACTGTGACAGGCAGGCACAAACCTGCTTGCCAGACAGAAAAGACCCAGCTGGAAGCAGTCTCCTGACTCCAAGGGATCTCCCAGCTCCTGCACGCTGCAGCACCAGTACTCACCCAGATCTCCAGCTTCCAGCTCCACCTTGAACATCTCACAGTGTCCTCTGCACTCGTCCAGAGGTACAACAGTCAGGGTGAGCTGTCCGCTTCCAACAGCAAAGAGGCTGTGCAAACTGTAGCTCTAGGATGAGAGGACAGTATTTCAAAAGCCTTGCTAGCTTTTCTTGGGTCTGTCTGATCAAACAAGGGGCAAGTCGCTGCCCTGCAGCAAGGCGAGACAGCGCAAACCACAGATTTGCTTCTCCTCCCAGTTACCAGCAGATCATAGCTGAGGCCAGCAGCATGCAAGGGTCCTCCTCCCCTCTTCTGTCCAAGTCAATATAGACCCTCCACACCCACTAAGCCCACAAGGAAAGGGAGGAGGAGGAGATCAGGCTAGAAGCCTGAAGTGTCACTATCTTCAGTGAAACGTCTCCATGGCAGGTAACTCAGAATGGGTGAGACTGACTGCCAGGAACAGCCCCTAAAATGCAACTCTTAAATGAATTCTGTCCAACTGTGTACAAAAAGACCATCCCAGGACATAAATGTGAACGGAGCTGGGACATCACATGGGCACCTGTAACTGCCGAGGGAGATGGATGTGGTGTACCACCTGAATGAAACTAGACAACTTCTGGGTGGCACAGCAACCTTGAGATGCCCCATTACACAGGGATGGGCAGAACGGGTACAACACTAAACCCTTCTGCCAGGATTGTATCAGCTGAAAATGTCCTACAAATCCCCCAAAGACTTGGGGAACTGGAGGACAACTCACAGACAGGGAGATAGTATCTCTGGGATGAATTTCTCACCTTATTCCCCAAATCTGGGTGGCGGATGAGGAAGCAGCTCTCCAAGGACACTGTCTTGGGGAAGGACAGCAAAGAAGAAGCGGGGAAAAATTCCTGCAGAATCCGAGTTTTATTCACAGATTTGTTCCTAAACAAAACAAAACAACCCATATTAAAGAAATACCAGGCAATGATAACACTTGTATTTAAGGCTACTTCCAAGATCAAAACTCTTCACAAATATCCATGCTTGATAAACAGCCTGCTGATAGACTAGTCCCTAGGAGTTAGGGGCAAAATGCAACCTCTCAGCTTCTAAACCTGTGCTCCCTTCATATCTTCCTTTTAGTACTTGCAGCAGGACCATATAAACATAGAACAAACAGATCACCATGGATACCTAAATTAATTTCCCTCCCCTCTTCCCTTAAAGTGATCTGAGTCATTGATCGGATCCATTAATTACAAAAGATGCAGAGAGGTGGCATTGTACGCAACCATAACTAAAAGCACATGGCAAGGCGGGGGCAATCCAAGTCTATTCTCTAGGCCAGGGAATGTAACTGGAAAAGGCAGGGTGGGGCTTGTTATTTTTACATCTCTGTCTAGTGGCTTGACATGATTAATACTTCTGTACCCTGATCATCCATCTCTCAGTGCTGCGGTCGAGCAGTGCAGCGAGAAGATCCCATCTAAGCATTAGCCAAAGCACAGACTCCACCATGCCCTTCTCCAAGTCTGCTTGGATACGGGTCCTTTGCTCATACAAGCGTGCCAGGGAGCCTGTTCCACACCAGGTGTCACCTTCCCACGTTACTTCTCACCCTTCTCCACATGAAAAGACTTTGCTAATAGGCTGGGTTGCTCTGCAGCCTTAGAGACCTCAGAACTGTTCACGTCTTGTAGCCGCACTAAAGGCTTTAGCAAAAAGCTTTTAAGTTAACAGAGGGTCAGGATTAGGGTTGGCCATTTTTCCTGCATTTCCAAACGCAAATTGCGGGATCCCCTAGTTTTGTGTTAATTCTCAGTGTTTTGCTAAGTCATGGCATCTCTTCTCAGTCAACGCTAATGGTGGAGGATTTCCACTGAGCAGACAGAGGTGATGAGAAATGTAAACCGGGTGCCTCAGGTGATGAGACCACAGCCCAGATGATTAGTGTCTGGCCTGAAGAACAGGACTGAGCAGTCACTGGGATATTTTTGTTTTGTAAGGGGAGCAGTATGTGAAGTCCAAACCACAACGCTCCATTTTTAGTGCAGAAGTCTTCTGCTTGGATCAAATCAGCGCCAGCAAGCAGACAGAAGCCTGTAGCCCACTCCTGTTCCCCTTCCCTCCAGTTAAAGTATAACTTGCAAGCTCCTGGTAATTCACATCGGCAAAAAGCATGGGCACCCCTGCAGAAGGGTTGTATGCATCTATCACGTGTTTTGTCTCTGACTCACCAGGGAAAGAAAAATGGGCAGCTCCACAATTCAGCTGAATTTTCTTCTATTATAACCTCTGCCAGGTCTGGATCCTGGGACTGAAAACGCTTCAGTTCTTCATAGGAGAGATGCTGCCCTGTCTTAAACAACACAAAACAAAGATGAAACCTGTGCACCTGGGGTTCTTTCCCTCTCCTATTTCCACCCTGCCAAAGAACATCCAAAAGCATCAGCCATTTACATTGCTAAGTTTCCAACCATAACGATAATTAGTCAGAGGACCAACCTGCTAAGGAGGCAGTGAGCTCCTCACCCCCTGACATCTTTAAACTGGAGCTAAATGTCTTGGATATATGTTCTACCTCAATCAGCAGCTGGAGTCTATGGTTGAAAATACTGAGCAGGGGTCTTTGGCTGGTGCTAATCAAGAATTTGGCCTAATCATCCAGCCTTACATATCCATGCATTACCTTGATTAGAAAAGGCTGAGACCTCTGGAGCTTTTCTGATAGTTCTCCAAAGTCTGTCACTATCTGAAGGCTTTTCACAGCAGAACAGACTGTGCAGTTTGCAGGAAGCGTTGAAGTGTTCTGTCTGCAACCTGCTGCCCACCAGTCCTGGCATTCTTGGGAAGAAACAAGAGAAACGTGTTTAATAAGACCAAAACTGAAAGGGAAAGGGGACAGACTCGATGATAAACTCATTCTCTCTAACATGAAACACTGAGATTTCTTATAGCTTTCAATGGCTGTAAGTTACTCAAAAAGAGCAGGCTTCATCAGGCCAGGGAACTCATCACAGAACATCTCCAGCACAGGCTGAAGATTTTGGCTTGAGGTTGTGAGAAATGGAGAGCTTTACAGAAATTAGACTTCTCTCTGCATATGAGGCACACAGGCTAAGTTACCCTTTCATTATCACTAGAAGGATGCCAACCACCATATGTAGTGCAATTAAATGGAAACAAGTCCACAAGCAGAAGAGCAATCCAAACATGTTCTCAAGAAGACACCCAGAAGACATAAAAAAAAAAAAAAAAAAAAAAAAAAAAAAGAGAAAAGAAAAGATCCAGGTTGAAAAGAGTAACTCTGTCATGATTAGAACTGGTGCCATGGACGCTATTAAGACATCCCTGAAATCACTACCCTCCCCTTTACCTCCGTGTTAACTAAGAAAGATTCTGTCCCGGACAAAGTTTGCCCAGTCTCTGATGTGCAGAAGATGCTGGGGAATGTGGGATTTCCCCAAGATGTGCTGCTGCTGGTTTCATTCACCCCATGCATTGACTTGAAGATGAAACGGGGAGAAAAGTCCCAGCATGAGGAACACCTGGACCACAGCTACACCCCCCATTTTAAATTCCAGAAATTGTTGCTACACCACAGTCAGCTGGAACTGGCCTACAATGAACACTGCATATGTTTACATCTTCAAAAATTCAATTTTTACAGGAAACCATTACTTGATGCCCATATCCTGCCTCCATCCTCCAACTTAACAGCCCTCCCAGCACAAAAAAGTACATAGACATTACCAAAAGAAACTTGTCGTAACACCGAATGAATAGAACAAAAGCTGATAATGCCGAATGCCCCATGTATTTTTATGCTAAAGGATCTGCAGGAGCAGCCGCCACACTAAAAGGACGCGGCTCTAATTTCACGGCAGTGACAGCCCTGCTTCGGCAGCCTTAATTCGACAGGGAGATGTTTAACTTGGGCAATGGCAGCAAACCCACCCAAACGCCTGATCTATCAGGGTGGGTTAGGAAAAACCGAAGGCTCCGGACACACCTCACACGAAACGTCCAGAGATCTGTCCTCATGATAGGCCCACCCGCCCCAGCTGGTGTCAGCACATGTCAAAACAGCTGATGTCTCCCTGGACATTGCTGCAGGCCACCCCGTTGGGAAGCGGAGTGGATGGCAAAGGTGAGAAGGAAGAGACAGTGAAACCTGTCTGAACAATAAAGTTGGGAAACAAGAATGCACAGCAGCTTTTCAGGGGGAAAAAAGACCACACGCAGCCTGCCTGTTACTGCCATCGCAGTTTCCAGCCACACTCACGCTCCTGCATATGGGTAATAACTGATGAACAGCACTTAATAGGAAAGCTCCTGTTTTACTTTTCCCTCCGACATCTGCAACAGACAATGAGGAATGTTATAGAGGATTTAGGTGCATTGGGATGTAACAACAAGGAGGAGATTGGGATTCATTTTGCTTTTTTCCTCTCTAAATATGTCCAGTCAACTCCCAAATGCTGCCTTTCCCACCCTACTGCTGGGATATGGACTGAAAGGGACTAGGATACAATTCCTAGTCTTTCTGGAAGACGCATCTACACTGTTTTCAGGGAAAGGGGTAAAAAGGCAAAACAAAGTGTAAAATCCTTATTGCGAGCAGAAGTCCCACTCCCATGAGAAACTGCTCCAACGTACTTTCCCTCCCTGCTCACAAGAGAAAAAAGAAAATCTTTGTTCCACTGCCTGTAGAAAGCTTCAATTTTACGACAACAAAAAAACTCAACTCACAAAAACCAGCTGGTCAGTGACAGGAAACAAAAGGGTGACAGATCTCACCAGAGGAAGGGCAGTCGCCATGAAGAGAACAAGAAAGCATATCTTATGGTCTCTCATCATACAGGGAGTAGCAATACTATAATTTCCTTCCAGGCAAAACTTAGAAACCTCATCCCAGAGCATTAAGCACAGTTGCCCGAAAATTTTCCTCTTCAGGCTCAGGGCAGTGCCCCATGTAACGGGATGCTAATCAGCTTGACAGTATAGAGCTTGATTCCTCTTTTGAGCTAAGCTGGGATATTTGCATTCTCAATTGCTCAATTCAGGAGGTTATTTCTTTTCCCCATGAATAACCTAAGCAGAGCATAGTTGAGACGCATTTCAAATGCTGCAAGTGGGGTTGTGGGATTTTTCTTTTTTTTTTTTTTTTGTAATTAATCTTTTAGATTTATTGTTGAGGGTGTTAGTCTGTGCACCAGCATGCGTGTGACTGGCATGACAAGTACGGGCAGCGAGAAGCGCCTGCCCTTCCCAGGGAGGGAGGGAGAAGAGACCGCGCGCAAAGGAGAGGGCATGCAACTGCACACTGGGGACCAGAGCAGGAGTTTTACCAAGGATGCTCATTCTCTCTTTCGATTACCCTCCCTGCATTCCTTTTACATTATCACCCTGCCCAGACACCCTGGGGGATTCGTTTGGTTTAAGTCAAGCGCGCCGTCTGTGCGCATGCACAGTCTGCTTGGAGACTGAAAAGAAAGATACACTCTTCATCCCAGCGCAACCATCACGTGCAGCCATCACACCACGGTCCCATCCACTCGCATTCAAATGTTAAAGTGCTGGGCGTGTGCAATTATCCCTGTGGAGTTTGAGTGCAGGAAAGCAGCTGTAGTATTGACACGTACAACTATCCATTACTCGACAGACGCACAGGCCAGTCCCAGCTAACCTCTCCTCCATGCCTGTGCTTTCTCACCCCTCTTTGAGGGGCAGCCTTCAGTTTGTAAAGCAGAACTTCAGTTCCCCATCGGTCATACCCACCTAATATTTGCTTTTATGCTTTATTAGCTCTCCAGAACAAGAGCTGTCTCCTCCCCTGCGTCAGGAGAACTCCTAGCAGAGCCAAGGCTGGTGACTTCCAGCTGCTAACACAGCACAGACGAAGAGATAACAGCTTTCCTTAAAACGCGCCTATGATTAATGCGAGGAGTTTATGACTGTACTTTCCACTATGCAGAAAAATAATTTTCAACTTGCAATCAGTTTAAAATGAGTACCCCGCCCTTCTTGGCCATTTTCACAGAGGATCTCCCAAGTTCTTGGCTGTCCCCAGAACTACAGAGGGGTGTGTGCGCACAACCCCAGAGATGCTGGGTGTGGATGATCAGATTGGAAGCTAAGAGGTTACTGAGAAGACCTGGCCCTGCTTCTGCAGTTTTATTGTAGTGAAGCAATAAAACTTATGGAAACTTGCCCACATAGATCTAAGAGCAGGACCTCAGCAACAGCCCCGGTCTCTTCAGGGATGATATGGAGGGCTAAATACCGGTTTGCCACTGCAGCAGGTTCAAAGGGAAGCCCTGTAGCTGGGGGACTTTTTGCTCCTGCAAGACACGTGGAGCCAAGGGCTGCTCCTGACCCTAATGAAGTGTTGGAAATGTAAAACCTCCTGCATGTAGAACTGCAGGTGCTCAGGCAGCTTGCTGGCTCCCCCGCAAGCTGGTTTGCTCCCCAGCACTCAGGATTGCAAGGCTGAAGAAATCCCCAGCAGGCCAGCATCAGCCAGGTCTGCACAGCAAAGTCTGGTCCAGGGGAAGGGAGACTCCCGCAGGACTTCACAGTCCCCCCAGGTCTTCTGTCCTTATGGGTTGTTGCTACCCCCACCCACAATAACTAGAAGAAAGCTTCCCAGAGGGCTGTCTAATGCTCTATGCACCTCCACAATCTGCAAAGGTTGGTTCCAAATCCCCAGTTCCTCAGAGGATGACACGATTCCCCATTCCCACCACATGCCTCCCTAGGGACCAGCACTAGGAGTATTCAAGCAACTTCAGCGAGCCTAGAATGAACTCAGGGCTCTCAAGAAAGACTGGCACATGCACTGAATATTCACAAGACATTTCTCAGTCTTTTCTCGTAGGTCCATTTTACAATTCCAGCTGCAAATGTTCATTAACACCCGCAATGCTTTTGGACTGTCCCTCACAGGATCCAACATAGCATCAAGAACTACAAAAATACTTGTAATCAGGGTAGGTGAGCAGGTAAATCTTCAGGGCTCCCAAAAAGCATGACCAACCCTACGTTGGTCAACTCAAATGTAAGCTCAGGACGGGGGTGGACTCACCTGGGTCCAACCCAGTGACTCATTTGTGGCACTGCACTGACAGCCACAATCTTGTTCCTACGTGCTAGATCCAACAATGAGAAGATGCTGATCTCCACTTCTACAATGTCTCCTCACAGCTGCACATTTCCAGAAGTCAGGGAATTTTTCAAGGTGAAACTGAAGAGACCCTTGAAGGGATTAAGAATGCAGCCTACACTCTTGTTGTCTGCAACCATATTTTCCCCTTGGCCAAAGGGACCCTTTATGGACGTGCATCTGACAGCCTGTGGAATACTTACCTCCTCCACTAATTGTCATAGCAAAAGCCCAACTACCAGCTGATTCTTATGGGTGACATAGGGCAGAGCTTTTTAAGAAACATTCAATCCCACCTGTAAGATTCCCAGTGATGAAGGGGCCACGAGATCCTCTGTGCTACAACATCCAATTACTATCACCACAGAAGAGCTGCAGCTCTCCCTCCAGTTGGAAATATCTAGCTTCCAGGTGCCGTATTTTACAGTGCTGTTTTCCATTATTTCAAGGACAGGGATTTGCAAGGTCTAGCCCTTAACCTTAAAGTGAAGTTGCAGCTCATAACCTACTGTTATTGCTTTCACAGCCAAAGAATATGCAGCCCAGGTTGTTCGTGCTCCTAAGATATGACTAGCCACTTGCCACATGGAGATCACTGCAGACTTATAGATACTATACCATACTCCTCAAGTAAATAGCTTGTTACTCATCATGCCATGTCATTGCAGCAGGACATACTACATGCTTATCACCATGACCCTTTCTCAGACTTTATAGAAAGAGAACACAGTATTTTAAAAACTCAAAGCAATTTGGGCATCAATTCATGATCGCAGTCCATAACACGGGTAAATCCCATTCTTCTTACTTTACAGATATAGAAATTAAGAGTGCTGTAATTACTGTGTGGCATGGTTTGGAGGAGACATCAGTAACACTTGGACCAATAGCAACGTTTCCCAAGCTCCATCTTGCTGAAATTTTTCACAAGGCTAAAAATTAATTTGACCATTTATAATGTCATGTCAAAGTCAGGCTAGACTGATGAATTCTTGAGTAAGTCAGACAGGAATCACAAGGAGTGCTTATTAATTACAGTGTGGAAGTCCTGATTAAGGAATGCATCACAGTGGGGTTTTAAAGATATACTACAAAGAGGGTCCCTGTTCAGCACAAGATCCTCACCTCCTTCTCATAGGGAACTTTTTTGTAGCTCTGAGTATATTGAATATATTTATGCCAGGAGAAGAAAGTACCTCCCGGTTTGGTTCATAGCATTTTTTAGGAACAGCTAGCAACAAAATAACAGCTACAAACAAACCCATCAAGAAACCTTTTACTTTTGTTCTGGGTAAAAAGTCAACAGCTCTAAGAACTACTCATTCATTTCACTAATGGGTAACGGCTGGTCAAACAACCAAAGGATGATTAGTCAATCTCTAGCAAAGCACAAAAATGATTTTGATCCAACGACACATTGTGAAATCAAGTCTGCTCAGCCTAGCCCAAGAGGAACTCAGAGTCCACTGGGGCAAAAGAGCATTATTTCCAGGAGAAATCTGCACCTACCAATCTAGAAAACGAAGGAAGGGACTAAGCTGTCAGGAAAGCCTCCAAAGTCCACTCCAGCCTGCACCTCTGGTTATGTGCCCTGGAAAACAGCTTGTACTGCTCTGGCAGTGCCCGCATGAGCAACCTGGCTCGGAGGAACAGCACACTTTTGAAGCGAATCCCTCCCAGTTGTTGCCACTTGCCCAACAGTGGCTTGAGTCTGTAAAAGGTTTGACGTGCCTGTGTCGCTAGTGCAAACAGGGCTCTGCTAGGCTGCTAAATGCCTCTGCAACAGGCCATGCACAGCACACACACTCTCCTTCCAGGGAAGCAAATCCAAAGTGAGAATTCACTTGCCCTGCAAATGAGGAAACAAGAACTTCTGGAGGCATTAAAATATAGAAGCAAAAGGAAGAGTTTTTCATGATCTGGATTACCACAATGGTTTGGAGTTAAGTTTACTGTCAGCAAATGCAAATAAACAGTCCACTGGCTGAACAGAGGCCAAAGTAAAGCAGTATACGAAAACAGCTTGGCACCGCCCTGCACTGCAAAGTCAGCCATATTTTTTCCCCTTTGAACGAGCCAACACGTGTCTGTTGGCCACTCTCAGGTTATACTATAAAAGGGTTGTTTACACACACACAAAAAAGATCACATAAACTGGCAGCTGTACGGCAATGGGAGGGAGCCCTGCACAGTGCTTCAACCTACATCACGCTGACATACACCTTAAAACGCTCCAGCGCCCGGAGCTGGTGCATGAGAATATGCACGAACACAAGAGTGAACCAGCTTGACTTTGCTTAGGGGGAAAAAAAAAAAAAATAAAGTATGAGCAAGAGGAGAAGGCCATGCTGAAGGCAGCAAGAAGTTAGACATCAGATCCTGCTTTACCTCCCAAGCAGCATTGTTGTGCAACCCTTTCATTCAGAGCAGGCCCATGTTCCTCGGGCTCAAGCATCACTGAACCCAGCAGGTCAGATGCAGCGTGGGCTGCAAAACCCACAGGGACAGGCTGGCTGAATACCTGGGTGTTTAGCCCACCTCGAGCTCAGGAAGCAGAAAGTCCACCCTCGTGTAAGACAGGCATGCTGGATGCTGCCTTTCTGCACAGAGCTGTGCCAAGGATAAATGCACTTCAGGGCTACAGTAAGAGGGGAGGAGAGGAGCGTGAGAAGCAGAGAGAAATGCGGCTGTGGCTGGCCGGTTGCAGGCTGCCTGCGAAGGGTTAAGATCAGAAAGAAAGCCAGGACCTGGCCGGGCGCCAAGGCAAGCCTCCAGCTAAATTGAAGGTGGCCAGCCAAGAGGCAGAGGCTGCTGTCCTCTCCCAGTAACCCAGCCTGCTGTGACCCGTCCCCACAAACAGCTCTCTCGGAGGCACCCAGCAGGCCTTGGGATGCGACAGTGATAGGCCATTTACAAGGCGTTGCTTAAACACCACTCCTCCAGCAGGGTTCCTTTCCCTAAAATAAATTACATATAAAAACCATAAACATGACTACAGCCCTACTGGTCTAGGCAAAAAGGATTATTTAACACAAGGAATCTTCTCCAAACTGGGGGTAACTAGCACAGGATCCCTTTTCCAACACTGAGTGATGTATATGCTTGCACCTTATTTTAGGTGTGCTAAGCAGCTACTGATCCAGTTCGTTTTGAACTGTGTAGGATGTATGCGGTTGAGGACTGGGTCTCATTATTAGAAGCCAAGTTGGATTTTCCTTGAGGTCATTACAAACCCCTGCTACCAGTACAACGTGCAAACTGTCACGTTGTTGGATGAGAACCTGTTCGCCACTAACCAACCCTCTCTGCTGAAGTTTTTGTGCTGCAAGGACTGAACTTGCCACAGGCAAACACACAAGTTAATGTAAGAGCAACTTCATGCTCTGCTCATCATGTCGTTGCTCTGCCTGGATACTAGGGAACAGTTATCAACCAGTTGACATGGAAATTCATATTTAGATATTAACAAAGCTGTAAGGATGTCACACAGCTGTGAAGGAAAGAACCACTGAAAAACAGGTAGAGTGACCATCATTGTGGTTTTAAAACCTCTGTTAAAAAAAAAAAAAAAAAAAAAAAAAAAAAAAAAAGAGAGAAAACCCCTTTTCATTTGGCTCCAGTTAGTAGAGACTTTGAGAGCACATTCATGGTCCTGTTGGAGTGAGTCCAGAGAAGGCCACAAAGATGCTCCGAGGGGCTGGAGCCCCTCTGCTCTGAGGACAGGCTGAGAGAGATGGGGCTGTTCAGCCTGGAGAGGAGAAGTCTCTGGGGAGACCTCAGAGCCCCTTCCAATCCCTAAAGGGGCTCCAGGAGAGCTGGGGAGGGACTCTGGATCAGGGAGGGGAGCGATAGGACGAGGGGGAACGGTTTTACACTGAAAGAGGGGAGATTTAGATGAGATATTGGGAAGAAATTGCTGACTGTGAGGGTGGTGAGCCCCTGGTGCAGGTTGCCCCGAGAAGCTGTGGCTGCCCCATCCCTGGAGGTGTTCAAGGCCAGGCTGGATGGGGCTTGGAGCAAACTGGGCTGGTGGGAGGTGTCCCTGCTCAGGGCAGAGGTGTGGAACTGGATGGTCTTTAAGGTCCCTTCCAACTCTAATGTTCTCTGACTCTGATATTACTTCCTAATGCTTGCAGGGGAGAGGGATGTACTCATATCCCTACTTTGCACTAAAGAACTGAAACACAGAGGAAATGACTTGTCCATCCCAGTCTATGTCAGAGAAGAGAAATTAATCCAGATTACATAGGCCCTACTTTCTGCTTGAAACAGCACTAGAAAGCCCTGAGTTAACCCATGTGCCCACCCAAAATCCACTGTGTTCCTTAGAGCAGGTAGAGCCCAGAGGTCTGCAAACCTACTGCCTCCTTGGGGGCCACGTGAAGCGCTGATCTACCCATCGACAGCCGCATGCTGTGGCAGTGAGAGGCGTTTCCTCCAGCCTGGAGTAAGCAGCGTGACCCAGAACTAGGGTTTTCACAAGCTCTGCGTAAACACGAGCTCAGGAAGAGCAAATGCAAACCACGTTTCCGCAGAACTTTTCCCCAACCGAAGGGACCTTGGTTCCTAGCCCTGGGAAAACAGCTGAAAAAGAGGTATGGACGCCAAACCCAAGGGTCTAAGAGTCAGCTTTGAAGAAACAAAGGGTGGGAACATTAGTTTTAATATGGGAATTGATCCGGGGGAGAAAGCCTGCAAGCAACAGAGCAGAGACAGACAAAAGGAAATTTACTTTGGACCTAATCCTACAAACTTGACACAGGCAAGAGCTTTGCGGACACTGCTCCTCACCTCGGATGCTCAAAGGTCCACCCACAGGCACCAACAGACAGACAGCCCTTGTTATCCACAGCACAGTTCTTGGGGTGGAAGGGACGAGGGTGAAGGTGAGGGTGAAGGCAGGTCACCCTGAGCTGGAGGGAGAGGGGAGCAGTATCCTGCACCCCTGCTCCTCCCAAAGCCTTACCACCACTCTACCACGGGGCTCTGGCTCTTGGGTGAAAATGAGTCATCCGGGATCCCCTTGTTCTGCAACATAAACCTGACTGCTCAGCCCACATCTACCAGGGGACCGGGCTCCAACCTGCAATCCCGGAGACAGGAAAGCTGCCCCAGGCAGGCTCAGGAGGGACAACATGGCCCCAGACCACAGCCCCACGCAGGCAGGCTGCCCCTGCCTGCCCAACCGGCTTCAGGCCCGGAGGAGGCGAACCGGACCACCCGTGCGCCCACGCTTGCCATGGCTGGGCTCTGTCCGCACCACATTGGACGGTGTGGCCGAGGGAAGTCTGCCAGCACTGCCGGTGGGCCAAGGCAGCCTCCAAACTGCTAACAGGTGGCTTTCAACAAGAACAGCCCGAGCTGGATTTGAACGGGTGCCCGAGCACAGAAAGCTCCAAGTTTCATCCTCAGCCCCCTCAAAATTTTCATCTACCAGGATCTACACAGAGAAAGGAAGAGGAGTCTGTACATCGTGTCCCTTCATTAGTGGTTTTCTCTGCTGCTCAGTCTCCTTGCACAGTGTCTTCTCCTATGCAGGGATGCACCGAAGAATGCTATGCCTGCTTGTAAGACCTCCTGGCCTCATGCTCACATCAACAAACAGGATGACAAGCGGTAGCATTATCCCTTCCCTTCAGCAGACACGGCCAAAACTAAGGGCAGAACGTTACATCATGCACAAGGCGGGGATGAAAGACAGCTTGGGAGACCACCCAGCCCCACACCATGCCGGTTCCTCTTCCAGATCTCTGCTGGATGGCTTTACCATGGTCCACTCAGCAGCAAGCCGTGAGGTTGACACCAGCGCCACTGGGACAGCCGGATGCTGGGACAGCCCCGGGGGCTGCAGCTGCCTGCCGGGAAGCCAGGACACAAGGGATTCCCACAGGATTCCAGCCAAGGTTCAGGCTGGGTGCTGCACTCTCCCATTCAAATAACCAGGGGCTAGTGCGGTTCCTTTTGCTGAGGCAGGATCAAAGCTACCCCAGCCATCCCTAGCGAATCTGTTAATTGGGACATGCTGTGGCTTCCACAACCTAATACCATTGGAAAAAGAGAATGGGAACTGCCTCAACCCCTCTGTACCTTCCCTTCTTTCCCCAGAGCTGGCTTGCTGCCTACCCTATTGCTCATCACTTCAGAAGATTTCCGGGACTCATGAAAGCATAAGGGGTTTTATATGCATTTAAACAACAACCTCGCATCCTTCCTCCCCATCCATCCTTCCCTTTCCCCTTGCTCCTTTGGACGTTTCCCTGTCTCCTCCCCGTTCAGCTCATTTTCCCATCAGTAGCCCGACTTGCTCCTGCTCTTATTTACCTTCACAGCAAGATGCTCATGATTTCAGGCAGCCCTATATGCCTTTTGCTGTCCCAAGGAACCTCCCTGGGCTCTCCCCACCCAAGGGGGCCCCGCAGCATCTAAAGGAAGAACCTGTCAACTTTCTGAACTAAATTTCACTGAACAGATATGAGCATTAAAGTTTCTGTTGGTTTCCTTCTCCATACAGGAGCAGAGAGGTGCTCGCTCGTGTCAATGCTGAAATGCAGCAGATGAACAGGCTACTAACGTCGGGTGGTTATCCGAGCCATCTCCTCGCCTTTGGTTTTTTTCCTCCCTTCGAGAGATCCCAGTGAATAAGGAAGGAGATGAACAATGGGGGATACCCTGTCGCACCCATATGCACCCGAATCAACAGAAATCCCACATGTCAGCGGAAGACAGGGAGACACACAGAGAAAACGCAGAACAGCACTGGCATTTCTGGGCGCCCTTTTTAGCTACGGCAGGAAGGTCAGAACCAGAACAGACAACTCCAACACAATGAACTGCCGAAGCTAAATATAAACCTGTCGAGGGCATGGATACAGGAGTTTGTTTTTACAGTGAGCCGACAGACGATCAACATTGTGCCACATCCCTGTTCAAAATAATTCACAGCTTTATCATTACTGACAGTCTTTGTGTTTTATCAAAGAGGCAAAGCCCATGCTTACACCCATTTGCCAGTCTAAGTCAGTGGAAATGATTAACTGAGAATGAGAAATACTCAAAATTTTCCATTTCTATTATGCCAGACTAGGAAAATCTATTGTGTTCCTCTCCCGTGATGGGACCACCTCATTAGGGAGTCGTTTATCTAGCTTCCTCACACGCACATTACCTTTAATGTTACGTTAACTGCTATAAAAACCCAGGCTCTCAAGCCCACAGTCCTTTCCCAATATGCCACTTGGCAAAAACTACTTTTCCTTAAACCCGGGTCACATGTTGAGGGTTTTACACTTTGCTCACAGATACCAAGATTTGGATGACAAACTGTTTTTGCCTGCTTACTCAGAAAAAAAAAAAAAGAAAAAAAAGTGACATTTACCCAGCATAACTATCTCAGTATGATTCTCAGAACTGAAGAGAGTTTTTAGAGGAAGGGGAATTCTTGTGGAAGAAAAAAAAACGAGGTGCTGAAAGCAAGGAAAAGAGAATGTGCAAGAACAAAATGATGAAGTTAAAGATAAAATATGCTTCAGCCCCAATGAATGGAAGGGAAAGTGCCCTAGCTAGAATTCAGGATGCTATTTTTAAGTACAGTGGTAGGAAAAGAGAAAACCATGGTGCCATGCCAGTAACACATTTGTTATTTGGTACCCAGGGAGACACTCAAATGATTTGTACGGCTGGTATTTAACTTGGTATTTCTTGCTAGGCTTATGTTACAGCAGAGAAATAATTTCCTTACTCTCGAGCATGTACTTCTTGGCAATGGGCAGAGAGAGCAGCCGGATGTGACCGATGAGGGAGCCCCAGGCATGGGCTCTGGAGAGCGGAGCTTCAGGCGGCAGCGGACTGTATGGCTGGATCACGAAGTAAACAGTCAGCAAGACCAAGCCCAGCGTGAGCAGGCCCTGTGAGAGAAAACAGACATGTAATTAATTATACTGCAGTGAGCTGGTGCGTCTTCAAAACTGGACACACCTTCTGGCTGGTATCAAAGGGTTGTGGCTGTGTGCTGTAAGAGGAACACTCAGATTTTTGCTGTGGCTCCTCGTTCAACTGCAATGCTATTTACGTACACAGAGCTGTCACCGAGTTTTATTGTTAGGGCTGTCCAAGGACAAAATTAAGCAGTCTTCAAACCCAAGTCACACAACTCTATTTGCAGTGGTAAGATAGAAGAACAATCTAGTGCCAGAGCAATGAGGGTCATCTACAGATACTTCCGATTCCTCCCACCTAATCAAATAAAAGCTTGCGCTTCTGCCATACCTCTTACACAAGGTTTTTCAAGGCTTTTTGCAAACATCCGTCAAGCCTCGAAACACTTTGGCAGAGTTGGCACCAGCTCCCTCCTCCATACCAGAATCCCAAATAAGCCTTAAAGAGATGACATGACGCATTTCTCCCCCTGGCCAAAGTCAAAGTGAATCAACAGCAAAAACAAGAACAGAAGTTCAAGCTTCCAGTTTCCTGTTCTCCTGCCTCATTTTACAGCTTTTTATAGGGCTCAAGGAAGAAAGCTTGGATTTTTTTCTAAATAGAAACCATTGTGATGATTTTGTAAAGATGACACTAAAATATTGCAGAATATTATGCCAGTGGAAAGTTTTCCATCCTTGTAGCAAACATCTCAAACCTACCTAACAACAGCATCCCGTCATCCACTTTGCAAAACTTTTTACAGTGTCTTTTAGTTAAGGGTCTCAAAACATTTTTCTAGCATCAAGCATCATCTCAACGGGTCTATTAGACTAGAAGGAGAATAAGGACAGGCAAGAAGCTTGTGACGTGGTCAGGAACAGAACCTGGATCTCTTCAATATTCAACCCCGAACTTTTAAGAATCTCCTTCCTTCCTCACTGAGGGTGCTGACACTGGGAATCTTTGCCTGAAGAACCAATCCAGGTCTCATTCTTTAATAATTTAAGGACAGGAAGGTGTTGACATGTTAAACTTTCAATGCACATGAGTTATTTCAAATCTTGGTCATCTGTCTTCTGTTTTCAAACCAGCTCATGGGACAAAGGAAGGAAGCTACACTTCACAGCTTTTTAAATAAAGAACTCAGAAAAATTCATCAAGAAAATGCAATGGGAAATAAAAGGCTCGGGTGCAAAAGGAGAACTCCGACCCTCAAATGGTCTGTGCATGCACAAAAGACATCTTACCTTATAGAGAGCCACTAAGATAGGGTACCGTGGAGGTCCCCTTTGGGGTTCGTTTCTTTCCAAGAGCTGCTTGATGAATTTCTCAATGGCTTCTTCTGACATCCCACACTGGTGGCCAGTCTGCCTCACTAGATCAATCGTCTCTGATAGTTTGTCATAAATGCTGAGCTCACTGGCCGAAAGCTCCATGGCCTCCGATGAAAAATCCCTGTGGAGAGATTCAGTACGTTAACAGAAAACACACTCCAGCCGTACAGCTCAACACCAGCATGTGCAGAAAGATCACAGGAACGTCGCAACGTCTAGGCAAGAAGGAAGGTGTCTCTGGAGCAAACCTGCTCGCAGCCAAAGGCACAACATTTAGCTGCAGTCCTAATAGTCTCAGCTGGTTCAGTATCTCCCGGGGATTGAAAGAAGCCATGAAATTTCCTGACAAGAGAAGAACCGGCTGAGATTCACAGCTTATGTAAATGAACAAAGCTTCCCAGAAATCAATGAAACTCCATTTATTCATCTATTCCAAATGAATCCATCCCATAAAGCGATTGCTCACTGAGTACAAGAGCCAGCAATACAAAGCTGATCATCACACGCAGTAGCCAAGCTAAGCTCTCTTGCACTATAATTTTCATCCCTTATTTTAACGCAGATTTGTTTTCATTAAATCTCCTGTCAGCAATAAGAACAGGACAGAGAAACAAGCAGTACATGCGGGGCAAAGTTCAACAGTTTACAATTTGTTTAATTTTTCACAACCTAATGTCCAGGCCAACTGATTATTGAGAAACAGTAATGTGATAGCAGCACGCTCTGCAGGCAACAAAAGGTCCTAGTTCCTCTGAAAGTTTGCCTGCAGGTCATCCATACGCAGAAATGCCACATAACTAAATACTGCAGCAAGAATTGCATCGTGAGGGCGAAAGAGAGGCAAAATGGCATTTGACAGCAAATTATTTCCCACCGTGAAATTTCAACAGAGAAGCATGTAAGAACACATCTATGAGCGATCAACATTAAGATGCCAAAAAGAAATGTGTTCCTCTACCACTTCCCCTGTCTGCCACAAAGGCAGAGAGCCTCACAATACCAAAAGCAGCAGATGGGCTGAAGAAAAGATGCAAAGAAATTGCTGGACAAGTTAATAGCTGCCAACATGAGAATCTCATTGTTAGAGACATTCAGCCTCGGAAAAACACTGCTGGGGGAAAAGGGAGCATCTGTGAGGTCTCGCTTTGCTTCTTGTTTCTGAGCTGGGAAAACTCTAACCTGGATCAAACTGGGACAACCAAAACTCCTTCTGGAGAGACACAGTTTAGCAATGCATTGCCCTGAAAGCACAGCCTCAGGACCATCATGTAAAATCACAAACAGCAAAAACAAACACACCCAGCTTGCAGCTGGAAATGGAAATCGGGCCCCTGTCCCCCTTTTGCTTCAAGTACCACCCGATACCAGGAACCAGCTCCTGAATCCTGTGTGCTGCTTCACCCAATTGACCACCTTGCTCTGCGGAGTCTGTCACTGCACTGTGAGAATTGTATAACTATTTACACGGGTCTCCTCTGCACACACCTCACAGCGCAGCCTGCATTTTAAAAGCACAGATCCGTTTTGCTCACTCGAGAACGAGCTGACAAGCACTGTGTAACATGCTACCTAAACTTAGATTTGCTCTGCTGCAACTTGTTCTGGATGTTCCCACAGGACAAATCAGCCATAAATGTATGTAAGTACGTATCAAGAAATAAGCTTCTCTTGTTAGGCAACCAAACTTGAAATCTTATTTGCCTTTTAAGAACTGGCCAACAGCTCTCCCCCTAAACCACGGGCTCCCAACAAGTCAGAACTCAAGCAATGGCATTTTTAACCTTTTTTCCCTGCAACGCTAGGGTGTATTTTCAGAAAAAAAGCCACTTTTCAACAAGGACTACCAGCTTCTCTCCCGCCAAGATCAACTCCCTGTTCTGCTCTTGCCTATTTGTTTATGTGGTCACACGGTGAATCAGATCAGGAAAATTATCTGGCTGAAAAATAACCCCTATTTGTTTGGTCAGCAGCTGCCTAAGCATCTAACTCAAGCAGTTAATGTCAGATGTTATATTAACATCAGTGTCAAATTTCTAGCCACAACCTCAGAAACACCAAAAGAGTAAAATGCCAAATTAAAACCTAACCCCAAGCACGCAATGAGAACATGCTGCACTACATTGCCAGGTTAATTAGCTCCTGGCCCTGTTCTACCGACATTCCTTGCGTTCCATGCAAATATTTGTCCCAGATCTTACCACCTGAGCAGCCCCATGGGCTAGCAAAGCTGTCCCAAAACAGGTTTGATCAATAATATCTCATTATGGATTGTAAGCTCTCTAAGGCAGGGACCTTTTCTTCTCATCTGTAAAGCACCTGGCATGCACTTGGCTCTATAAAAACAATACATTGCTTTACAAACGCTTTCATTTATGTAATACCCCTATTCATATAACAAGCAAGAGCCAGCACATCTGCAAGCTATTAAATGTCTCCCCCCCCCCCCCCCCCCAAGCTTTTATGATTACTCTACTTGCCTTGACGCTGCAATGACTGCATTAAATGGTCTGAAAGGTTATCTAGCTTCCTCTGGCTCCCATGTGCCAAAGCTTTCGCCTGTAAAGCTCTTCCGTGCCGAATTCCAGCAGATTCGGCAAGCTTCCCCTGCTTGCAGAACCTACCTGGAACCACTTAAAACAATTATCCCTACAGAAATGCTGTCAAACATGGCGATTTCCCCCTTTCCAAACAGCTGGAGCATCCTACTAGGATAAAATGCTGAGATACATACCAGTTCTCCCTCCTCCTATGTTAGTCTTCAACTCTGAGCCGCCTGTGTAGGCAACCCCTACAAGTCACAGGCACTAAAAACCCAACGCAGCTCCTTGACAAACTCAAAAGTAACCAATGTCCTCAGCTAGGAAATAAGGCATTAGGCTCCCACATTGTTTTGAGAACAGATGAGGCCTTAAAAAACAAATAACAACCCATTATTTCCCTTCCTATGGCCACAATACAACTGACAAAATAATAACAACAGACTACTGTACCCACTTTGCCGTCACACACACATACTGAGCAAGCCTTATCCCTTGCACACAGCAACCCCTCAGAGACAGGCCTTTTAAACTAGGGAACCCATACGGTAGTGCTATTTTTTTTTTTATGAACTCCACCACCCGAGGAGGAACGAGCAGCTCTCTCTGCAAACATAAATAGCTACAGTTCTCGGCCTGGAGGGCTTCCACCCAAGCGCCCAGTCCGATCCGCAAACCCGATGCAGGGTGAGGTGTTGGGACCCTGGCTGTAGAAAGATAAATATTCAGAAACAAACACTGTCGGAGGAGTCTGTAAAAGGGAAAGGAGTCTTTAAAAGGGAAAGCTTGCCCGCCTTGCCGGTCAACCTGGAACAGCGATATAAATAATAAAGAAATAAACCCCAACCCATTCTCATCTGCTTTAACACCGTTTATCCGCCACCCTCAGCCCCCCTCAGGGGGGTCAGGCCCCAGCCCTGGGCTAAAAACCCTCCAGAGAAGGACCTGCATCCCACCACAGGCCCACGGCATCGCCCTTATTTATACCTCCGAGGCAGAGGAGCTCCAGCCGGGACCTTTTATTTTTTTTTTAATTATTATTTTTTGTCTCTCTCTAATCAATAAAATGGAGCAGAAAACAGCCCTCACCCCCGCAGCAGGGCGCCTGGCGAAGGCCTGGCTGAGGCCCGGGGAGCCCCGCCAGGCCCGGGGGGGAGCCGCCGCCTCCCCCCGACCCCCGCCCCAGGCCCGGGCCCACCGTGAGGGGCCGAGTCGAATCCCGTCCCCCCTCCATCGACCCCCCGCCCCGACCCCCCTCAACCGCCGCCGGCCTCACCCCGGCACCGCCCGGCGGCTGCCCCGCTCCGCCGCCCGGCTCCGGGCTCCACCCGCCCGCGATGGAGGCGGGACGCGGGGGGCCGAGGGGCCGGGCCGGGCCGCCCCCCCGCTTCCTGCTTCCGACATGGCGCGGCCCAGACGGGGCGCCCCGGGGACCCCGAGACCCACAGCACCCCCCGGTGGCCCTGAGACACCCCCCTCCAGCATCCAAATCCCCCCCCCTCCCCGGTGGCCCTAAGACCCCCCCAACACCCACCGGAGCCAAGAGTCCCCCTGAGGCCCCCCAGCACCCATTTGAGCCCAGAACACGGACACACACACCCCCAGCACCTGCCCGAAACCCCACCACCCTCAGACCCCCGGGAACGCTAAGACACCCCCCAGCTACCACCTGAGCCCATGAACACCTTGAGACCCCCCCAGTACCTGCCTGACCCCCCATTACCTTCGGACACCCCCCTCCCCCAGCACCCATCTGAGCCCTCAGCACCTTCAGACCCCCCGGCTAACCCTAACACCCTCCAGCACCCACCTGAGCCCACGACCACCCTCAGTTCCTGCTCCAGCACCAGCCTGACCCCCTCCCAGGACCCTCAGACCCACCTGGGAACCCCTCCCAGCACTCACCTGAGCTCATGACCACCTTGAGACACCCCCCCCCAGCACCTGCCTGACCCCTCATCACCCACAGATGCCCCCCAACCATCACCTGAGCCCCCAGCACCCACAGATCCCCAATGGCACCTTAAGACACCCCACCCAGCACCCCCATGAGCTCCAAGCACCTTGACACCCCCCCCAACACCCACCTGAACCCCCAGCACCCTCAGACACCCCCCCCAGTAACCTTAACAGACACCCCCAGCACCTGCCTGAGCACACAGTGCCCCTGAGACACCCTCCCCAGAACCCCCAAATCTTTTGATAGGAGATCCCACAGCAGCCATGAGACCCCCCTCTCCACCCCCAAGCACCCCCTAAGTCCTCAGCACAGCCCCAGCATCCCCCTCCAGCACCCACCCGTCACCCCTATGGGCCCCCAGACCCTACAGCAGGCCCCCCAGACCCATTTACCTCTTCCAGCTCCTCTGAGCCCCATTTCTGCTCCCCACCAAGACCCATCCAGTGCCTTCCTGAACCCCACTTACCCCCAGCCCCGCGGGGACATGGATGCCTGTTCCCACAGCTCCAGTGACAAGCAGTGACCATGCATGGGGTGTTAACCCCCTAAAAAGCGTGGGGAAGCCCTAAAAAGCATGAAAAGCTCGGAAGAAGGCAGAAGCAAAGGGTCTCAGCCTCCCCCAGCTCTCAGGCACAGGCTTTGGTCCTTAATTGCAATTAAATGCATTTTCAGAGCCAGCTGTTGGTCATGGTGGTTTTGGTGTCTCTCCGGTCCCTTTCCAGCCTTGTTTAAGTTCTCGGCCTCAACAACTTCCTGCAGCGAGGAATTCAGCAGTTTAATTAAACATTGCAAGAAAAAGTGCTTCCTCTTATCAGCTTTGAATTTCCTGTCCTGTCAATCCCTGCGCGGGGAGCAGGACGGTCTCCACGTCCCCATTTTACCGCCTTTCGAGAGGAACAGGGTGAAATTGTGGAGGATGCGGCTGGAGCACCGAAAGCTTTGCCCGATGAGTTGGCCCCGCTCGTCAGGAGCTTCTCTGGGTTCTCCACTTTCAAGGTGGACACATCAAAGCGAGTCGGTGGTAAACGCCTCCTGATTTTGGGCTGGTATCTGAGATCTTCTGCGCTCTTGGCTTGGCTGGCACGGCTCTTCTATTTCTCATGAAGTGCCTTCAGGAATTACAAATGGCTTGAAGGGAAACAACCCAATTTAAAAAAGAAAACCAAAAATTCCTGTGGTCCAAACAAACATGCATTTCCCTGTTGCTATTAATATCTCAGACCTTGATCCTCCTCCAAACACTCCCGCGCGTGTTTAGCAGCTTGCAAATGAGCGGTCCCTTTGATTCGGGAGTGGGAACGTTTGCTGGGACTGTGAATTAACAGAGATGAAAGATGTTTTCAAACGCAACACGCTGATCACATTTTCCAATGGGCTTTATTGCCTTCCCGGTGTTTCTCTCAACCTGGCGGTGAAAAACTCATTTCCAAGTTTGGGAGGGAGGTTTGGAGGGGAGTTACACTTGTTTTCTGCAAGACCTTCGGGCGCAAACTCAATCCTTTTTTCTAGATGTGATTTCTAGTGGAATAAGGCAGACATTCCTTGCTCTCCGCTGTTCTGGGAAGCGTTTTTCTTTCGCAGATCTCTCTTTTGGGCCCTGTTCAAGCTCCCTGGTCTTTCTTTGCAGCGGCAATATTGCAGTTTGAAGGTATTCCTGCATTTGCTGCCATCTAATGGGAGGATTTAGCCTTGGCGACATCAACTCTGTTTTGTGAGCAAATAAAAACGTTTCCCTGCACAATCCTGCTGCCGCTCTGCCGGGCAGCATCTTCCGCACATAATCCCAGCAAATTTAGGCGAAGGGAAAAGCCGATCTGACGGATAGCTTCGGCGTACGTGCAGCTCGGCGGCTCTGCACGGGGTCACGCAGACCCAGCAAAATGTATTTGGGGGTTAATTAGGCTAAAATGGTGCTTCTCCTATCACGGACCAGACTTGCAGAGTGTGGTTGGATTTATATAATTTTAAGATAAAACAGCAAGGCAGAAATAGTGAAGATGGACCCAAAAAACCAAAAAAAACCCCAACCCCGAATCCAGGCAGAGTTCTGAACTGAGCCACATAAACTCTTCCTGAGGAGCTGTGCTCCTCAGGCTGCTCCCACTGCTCCGTCAGGAAAAATATTTTATAAAGAAATATGGTAGAGGGATGGGCATGGAATGGCAGTATAAATGTATTATGTTAAGAAAAGAAAGTCTTTTAACCATAGAGCCAAGGGAGGATGGCTCGTGGCAGGGAACAGGCTGAGGGGAGACGCTTAGGGGGGGAGCTTTGGTGGTGCAGAGATGATGGAGCCCCGAAATGGGGCGTGCAGAGGGGATAACTCAGCTGTGAAAGACTCAAAAATTCCTTCGTCATCGCAAAGTTGTACCCTACCTGGGTACAACTCATAACCTTGGTCTTACTGAGCATGAGCGTGGGCCATCGGTGGTCTTTGCGCATCTCCGTCTGCAAATCAACATCATTGCCACCGAGCGCTTTTTGGGTATCACACGGGGCCGTCCCCAATTCAAGATGTAATTCTGTGAGCAGCACAACCAGGAAAGTCTGCTCTCGCCTGGCTCTGTGCACTGCAGGTCTCTCCCATAGAGATTTGTCATTGTCTGATGAAGACTAAACTTAAACTGCAATTTCTCCATCAATGGGGATGTTAATTAGTCTCAGTTACTCAGTTATTCATACAGAAGTCGCAATGTCTCATAGCTTTGCGGTTGCCACCCATCAGGGACTGCTAAAAACAGCCCGTGGACTCTAAACCCCTTTGAAGTAGGGAAAGAAAAAACAATTACATATACACAGGCATCAGGAGCTCTTAAGCCTTGTGTCCCTGGAAAGCTGAGCTATAACAGAGTCAGAAATATGCAAAATGATATTCTTTTTTTTTTTTAAATATGCATACTGTTATTAGAAAAACAGCTCTTGTTGTCACTATATTTTTGTAAAGCAGAAACTGGCTACTCTTGTGCTTTTCCATAATTATACTTATACATAGTAATGGCAACACAAAGCAAACGCATCTGAGCAGAATTATTTCCCCCAAATCTGCGTGTAAGCACAGTCTTTAAATACACCTGCTGAACTGCTGGGGACCAGGCAACACATGTGATATATAAAAACACTAAAATATAACACTTGTATTCTTGTTTATTTGGTCTGTATGTCTTTCTCTGCAAAAATGTAGTTCTCTGCATCAAGCTGTAAAAGGAAAAAAAAGAAAACTAACCCTGAAATTGTAACATGTGCTTAGATTAGATTTTTCACACCGGGTTTTAAAACCGACACAGCACTTCATAACGAAGCTGTCACGGTTGCAGAAGTGCATCCTCCCTGCCCGTCCTGAGATTTGCTGCAATAGTGCCAAAAAAAAATCCGCTCTGGGAGCAGCGCAGGCAAAAGGGCTCTTGCAGGCATTTCTCTGATCGTATATCCCACCACCCCAGTGCTCTTTCTATTGCTCTGGACATGCTTTTCAGGCTTTTGGATTTATTTTGAGCAAAGTTTGTAGTAGTTTTCTGTCAAGACGCATTACTGCTCACCAGCACGACAAATCAGGAAGAAAAAAAACGAGCTTTACCTTGCCTAATTGGAGAGACTTACAAAGTGCATTTAGGATATATTGAATATTTCATTGTTCCAGATCCCATCTGATCAAAAAGCCGAAGCAAAAGTCACCGCTGCACGGCAGCACCGACAGCCCTAAACCCCCTCATTTTACACACTGCCCTGCGGGTGGCTCCTGGTATTCATTTCTTTTATCCCGAGACTTGGTTTTGCTCCCCACTGCTTCCATTATCATTCCAGCACCCCGGATCCAACTGGGTTCCTTTTCTGCCCCTTTCCTTAGCCTGTTTTTTGTTTTTTTTTGTCTCCAGAAGAAAGCGGTAAAGTTTCCCAACAAGTATTTGGGGGGCTCGTGTGCTCTGGGATAACGGCAGGAGATGAGCGGGGAAGGGGCCGGGTGACAGCCGGCTCCTCCGTAGCGGCTTTTGCTCTCAGCATCGGAGGGAGATGAGGCAAGGCAGACACACGGGGAGCCGAGATGGTGCCTGAGGGCTATTTTTATACTTTTCTGGCTGTCACTGAAGTTTCAAATCACAACTGGAGGTGTCTGTCCATCGCTAGCAGCAGCCCTTTTTCTTCTGGGGTGGCTTCGGTACCTCTTCTGCCTCAGTTTTTAATTTGTCTTCATGAACTTTGAGCAACCTGGGAGAGAAGGAAGCTAATTAGCCGGGTATTTCCCCTATATTTCGCAATGCTGTGCGATTTGTCTTGACAAGCCTCGGTGAAGGATGCTCAGCACGGCTGAAAGGAGTTAGGAGCCTTCCAGCTCAACATGGTTTAAGGACCGTGGACTCTGCTAAAAACGCCAACCTAAGTCAAATCACAGGCAGAATTCATTTTCAGTCAACCCAGAGAGAAATCGGCAGCATCCCGAGAAGGGTTTTATTAATCTCCTCGCAGTGCTGACTGCTCAGGAGACATCTTACAGCACTTATCTCTGGCTCATCCCAGCTGTGCACATGCCGCTCTGAGTTTTCCCTGACATTTGGGCACAGGGAGTCTCGAGTGACAGTAACACACCAGTGTTGGGAGTTAAAAAAGCGGGGAGAGAGCCCATTAAATTCAGGACAGCTGGCAAAATCCAAGCCCATGCCTCACCTGATTAAGCTGACCATGGACTCGGAGACGTTGTGGCCCGAGGCAGCGCTGCATTCGTAAAACATGAGTTGATGCTCCTGGAAGACACAAAGCCCAAACAGATGAACAGAAATGTAATATTCTTGTGTTGGAGTAGCTTAATATGGGAGTAAATAGCCATGGGACAGTCATGGTCAAGAGGAAACAGAAGGACTCAAGGAAACAACGCAATAAATTATTTACTGGAATTTGAGGGTGAAATCCAGCTTTTAAAGTAGTTATGATACTAACATTTAGTATCAAGGAAAAGGTTGACACTTCAGACAGAATGAGATGTGATAGACTTTGACTAGTGGAGCGAATACAGAGACGTAACTAAAAAAAAAAAGAAAAAAAAAAAAGGCATCTAACCCCTTGTGCTGTCTCCATTTGTAAAACTGGTCAATGGATGGTGACCCAAATCCCATAAATTTTGAAATTAAGTCTGTACAGGTGAGATTCTTCTCACCTAATTTTTATTAGCCATCTACATTTGAAGAGACTAATTGTACTCTGGCATTTCAGTATCTTGAAAACAGGATAGGGTTTGGTGGTTTTATTATTATTTATATGATGCTGGGAAGATTGAGTGCACCCTCAGCAAGTTTGCCGATGATACCAAGCTGTTTGGCAAGGTAGACACACTGGAGGGGAGGGGTGCCATCCAGAGGGACCTGGACAGGCTGGAGAGGTGGGCCCAACCCAATCTCATGCAGTTCAACAAAGCCAAGTGCAAGGTCCTACATCTGGGTCGGGGCAATCCCAAGCACAAATACAGGCTCGGTGGGGAATGGCTGGAGAGCAGCCCTGAGAAGGACCTGGGTGTGCTGATTGATGAGAAGCTCAACATGAGCCAGCGGTGTGCGATCGCAGCCCAGAAGGCCAACCCTATCCTGAGCTGCATCAGAAGAAGTGTGGCCAGCAGGGCGAGGGGGGGATTCTGCCCCTCTACTCCACTCTGGTGAGACCCCACCTGGAGTACTGCCTCCAGCTCTGGAGTCCCTAACATAAGAAGGACGTGGACCTGCTGGAGCGTGTCCAGAGGAGAGCCACGAGGATGATCCGAGGGCTGGAGCACCTCTCCTATGAGGAGAGGCTGAGAGAGTTGGGGCTGTTCAGCCTGGAGAAGAGAGGGCTCCGGGGAGATCTTATTGCGGCCTTCCAGTACCCAAAGGGGGCCTACAGGAGAGCTGGGGAAGGACGTTTTACTCGGGCATGTAGTGGTAGGACGAGGGGGAATGGCTTTAAACTGGAAGAGGGCAGGTTCAGATTGAACGTTAGGAAGAAGATTTTCACTTTGAGGGTGGTGAGGCACTGGGACAGGTTGCCCAGAGAGGTTGTTGAGGCCCCATCCCTGGAGGTGTTCAAGGCCAGGCTGGACGTGGCCTTGGGCAACCTGGGCTGGGGGGACGTGTCCCTGCCTATGGCAGGGGATTGGAACTTCAAGGTCCTTTCCAACCTAAACCATTCTATGATTCTATGAAGATCTGTGGCACCTCACAGCAAAGATAAGCAGAGCTGAAAATGTTTTAACTTATAGCTCCAGTTCCATAAACTGTTTTACTGGGGAGGTGCTCAAAACTACAATGGCAAGGGGGAAGCGAGACAGGGAGAGGTGACGGATGTGTTCAGATGTCACTTTGCCGACCACCGATGCACAAAAGGTGAGTTAAGGGTTTCACCTTTCTCCAGGTCCTCGGGCTGGTGGCACCCATCCTTAGCTGCCCTTGCCTAACCTGGCGGGACAGCACACTTTAGCAGGGCCATGCACCTACCTTGGCCAAGCGTTCCCCATCCTTGGTGGGGACCTGTCTCTCTGCAGTGCAGTCGGTTTTGTTCCCGAGAAGCAGAATAGCGACTCTGTCTTTTGCTCCTTCCTGGGCAATTAAAGAGGGGAGGATCAGGAGTGCAATCTCGCTTGAATCACGGCCGCCCACGCTGCCCGCACACATCCTGGAGCACCGTGAGGAATGCCCATGGGTTTGGGCCGGTAGCAAAACCTTAAAGTCTTAAACGAGTTTAACAGCATTTAAGAAAGGGATTTTTTTTTTCCCATCTTAAATCATCTGTCCTGGTCTATTAACAGGGCAGAAGACTGGGCGAGTCACCCCTGAAGTGAATTCATGTTGTGTTCAACTTCAGGAACCCTTCGGAAGATGCTCTGGCTGGGAAACACACGCACTGGGCAAGGCAGCATCCCATTTTGTAAATCCCATTTGTAAACACTGACTTTGTATTTGATGGGAAATCTCTGACAAGAGGTCAGTAATAAGACACAAGTTACCTCCCACTTTGCAGGACTCAAAGTGGGCTGTTCTTGATTATAAAGTTTTATCAAAATCACTTTTAACATTTTCCGGTTTTTAATTTTTAAAAAGTCAATCATTATCATAGTGATGCTATCAAGAAGTTACCCCAGGAAGCACTGCAAAAATGTGAAAATTGTCAGTATCTGAAATTAAATCCTCCAAGAAAAATCATTTTCTAATCAGAACGAAGCAGAACACCCTTTGCAAAGTGCTCGGTCACCCCCAGATGCCCATCCCTAACCGGTGGCAGAGGTCAGGTGGGGAAATGCTGATCTGGGAGTCACCACCAGTTCCCAGACCTTGGGGACAGAACGAGGTTTTCCTGTTTCACCCACCTGGATGCAGCTCAGCCAGTACCGCACGTCCGAGAAGGAGTGCTCTGACGTGATATCATACATCAGCACGACCCCGTCCGCCTTCCGGAAGAACTGCTTGGTGATGCTGTGGTACCTGTGTGCATTTCAAATGGTCATTGATACGGTCTAAGGAGGTTTTGCGTAGGAGTAATCTGAAATCCCAATGGGAAAGCTGGGAATGCATGTCAACAAAAAAGGCAAACCCCAGATTTTGCTCTTATCCCAATTGTAGAGGCCATATAAACAGCCTTTATCTTAATTACTTCCTTTATTATGCTTTATTACACCACATACTGTACAGAGTCCCTCCTTAAACAACCTCTCCTTTGCTTAGCAAAGACAAGAACATTCATTTCCACTAAACTACCAGGAAAAAAAGAAAACCACAGGTTGCGCTCTTTAAGCAGACAGCACAGCAGCTCACCTTTCTGTACCAGCCGAGTCCCACAGACGGAGAGCAAAGCACTTGTTGTCCACGACGAGCATTGTGACCTGATAATCCAGCCCTAGGAGACACAAAAAGGGATATTTTGATACTGTAGAGTTCGTCAGAGGGCGGATGGAGAAGCCACACGGTGCATGCGTGGTCTGAGGCTGCGGCTCAAGCAGGCTGGTCCCAAGTGAACCTCCAGCTTTTAGATCTTTAATGGCTGGATCTGGAGAAGGTCTCTAATTTTGTGGTGAATGAAACCAGACTGGTTAAGAGAGGAGAAGAGAGCTGAAAGGCAAAGCAGAGGGGAAAGCACTAGGACCATTGTATTGGTGCCCTAGAGAGGGCAAGGAGGACCAGCATTGCCTGCTCACGGGCATCCAGCCATGTGAAATCGGTGGTCTTATTTGTCCTTGGTGACAGGTTTTGTAGCATGCTTGGTGTGAGGTGTAACACAAGTGTGATGATCACCAGCAGCTTGTGGGGTGGGGGAAAGGGAATTGTGAAAGGTCACCCAGAGCTGTGCTGGAGAGGAGCTGGAGGAGACCTACCTACTGTGGTGGTGAGGTGCGGGTTGAAGGTGTTGGCGTGCAACCGGTACAGGAATGTTGTTTTGCCCACGTGGGAGTTCCCAACAAACAGCACGTTGTAGACGTGGTCCGGGTCCAGGCAGGCTTCAGTGGAACCCCTCGGGGCAGGTCCTGCCCCACCTGCAGTCACAGTCCCTGGCTCTCCTGGGCTGGGCTCACCTTTCTGGATTGTTTTCTGCCCAACCTCTTGCTGCTTCTTCTGTTGAGTGACACTGAGGTCTTCTCTCAGTTCTCCCAAGAGCTGACTTTGAGGCCGCATGCTGCTGTTGGCTGCATCCCCCAGGGAGCTGTCTTCGAGGACCACCCCCAACTGATCATTCCCAGCATCTTCTTCCTGTTGGACCCTCGTCTGAAGGGTTGACACTGGGGGCACCTCTTGTTGTGGAGGCTCAGCAGGTCCATCAGCTCCCTGCTCTGTTTCCATCACATGCGGTGGCTTGACCTCCGGTGGTTGGGAAGCAGCGTGAAGCCTCACCTTATCTGCCTGTGCTGAGACCTGCTCCTGGAGCTCACTTTGGGCTGCCTGTCCCGAAGTGCCTAGCCGACGCATATCTGGAACGAGAACATCCTCCTGCATCATCGTTTCCAGCTTTAGCGTGCTGATTTGTAACGGCACCTCGGAGACCGGGGAGGCCAGCGCAGACGCCCCGTCATCATGGCCCTGCTTTAGCCCAAGACCCTGAGCTTTGACTAAACTCCTCGCCCCTGCCTCCAGCATCTCTCCCTGCACCACATCCAGACCTTGAGCTCCATCCAGAGGCCTCCCCTCTACAGCAGCCCTCTCTCCCTGTGGTAATTCCAGTGGCTCAGTATCCTCCAGGATCTGCCCATCAGGACCAGTGAGTGCTCCCAGCTTTGCTTCTAGACCAGGACCCTCGGCAGCAGCGGCACTCTCAGGATGCAAAGCGACCATGGCTGGAGGGGACACATGTCCACCGGCAGATCTCTCCCATAGGTCTGTGGTACGAGCTGCACAAAGAGCTACCTCCGATCCAGGAGTCAGGCTCTGCTCCCCTTCCCTCATCCCAGCTGCACCCAGGGGTGCCAGATCTGCCTCTGCACTCCCTCCTGACTCCTCCGCCTCTGCAATTAGCCGCACATTTGCAGCAGTGCTCTGGTCCTCCAGCACATCCAGGCTTTCAGCCTCCTCCTGTGGCTGCACTCCTGCACCAGTCCCCTCTCCCTCCCTGACTCCCGTTCCCTGCGGATCAAGCACAGGCTCATGTGGCAGCGCATCCTCATCCTGCCCTTCTGCCCCATCCTCATCCCGGAGCCTTGTGCCTACTCCACCCTGCCCTCCCCATGGGGCTTCTGGGCTGAGACTCCCACTCAGCTGCGTGTCTGCCTGAGCATCCTCTACCTCCACTTCCACTACCACTTCTTTATCAACCCGATCCAGGGGTTCAACATCTGGACCCACACTCCCTCCCTGCTCTGTCCCCATCGAGCCAGCCTCGATCAGGGGCTGTAGGTTTGTCTCTGTGCTCCCTCCTGGGGTCAGTTTGAGTTCGTCTGCCTCTGCAATTAGCTGCACATTTGCAGCGGTGCTTTGAGCCTCCTGCACGTCCAGGCTTTCAGCCTCCTCCCACAATTGCACTCCTGCATCAGCCCCCTCTCCCTGCCCGATATCTGCTCCCTGCGCATCAAGCACAGGCTCATGTGGCAGCGCATCCTCACCCTGCCCTTCTGCCCCATCCTCATCCTCATCCTGCATGCCTACTCCACCCTGCCCTCCCCATGGGGCTTCTGGGCTGAGACTCCCACTCAGCTGTGTGTCTGCCTGAGCATCCTCTACCTCCACTTCCACTACCACTTCTTTATCAATCTGATCCAGGGGCTCAGCATCTGCATCCACGCTCCCTCCCTGCTCTGTATGCAGGGAGCCAGCCTCACTCGAGAGCTGCAGGTCTGCCTCCGTGCTCCCTCCTGGGGTCAGTTTGAGCTCGTCTGCCTCTGCAATTAGCTGCACATTTGCAGCAGTGCTCTGGTCCTCCAGCACATCCAGGCTTTCAGCCTCCACCTGTGGCTGCACGCCGGCACCAGCCCCCTCTCCCTGCCTGATGGTCACTCCATGGGGGTGAAGCACAGGCTCATGCGGCACCTTATGCTCACCATGTCCTTGTGCCCCACCATCAGCCTCCTCCACAAGCCGCGTGGCTGCATTATCCCCGTCTTCCTGGAGGATTTCAAGGCTGGGATGCTCACACAGCTGCGTGTCCTCTGCCTCTATTTCCACTAACTCAAGTTTATCAACCTGATCCAGGAGTTCAACATCTGGATCCACGCTCCCTCCCTGCTCTGTATGCAGGGAGCCAGCCTTACTTGAGAGCTGCAGGTCTGCCTCCGTGCTCCCTCCTGGGGTCAGTTTGAGTTCGTCTGCCTCTGCAATTAGCTGCACATTTGCAGCAGTGCTCTGGTCCTCCAGCACGTCCAGGCTTTCAGCCTCCTCCTGTGGCTGCACTCCTGCACCAGTCCCCTCTCCCTCCCTGACTCCCGTTCCCTGCGGATCAAGCACAGGCTCATGTGGCAGCACATCCTCACCCTGCCCTTCTGCCCCATCCTCATCCTCATCCTGCATGCCTACTCCACCCTGCCCTCCCCATGGGGCTTCTGGGCTGAGACTCCCACTCAGCTGCGTGTCTGCCTGAGCATCCTCTACCTCTTCTTCCACTACCACTTCTTTATCAACCCGATCCAGGGGTTCAACATCTGGACCCACACTCCCTCCCTGCTCTGTCCCCATCGAGCCAGCCTCGATCAGGGGCTGTAGGTTTGTCTCTGTGCTCCCTCCTGGGGTCAGTTTGAGTTCGTCTGCCTCTGCAATTAGCTGCACATTTGCAGCGGTGCTTTGAGCCTCCTGCACGTCCAGGCTTTCAGCCTCCTCCCACAATTGCACTCCTGCATCAGCCCCCTCTCCCTGCCCGATATCTGCTCCCTGCGCATCAAGCACAGGCTCATGTGGCAGCGCATCCTCACCCTGCCCTTCTGCCCCATCCTCATCCTCATCCTGCATGCCTACTCCACCCTGCCCTCCCCATGGGGCTTCTGAGCTGAGACTCCCACTCAGCTGTGTGTCTGCCTGAGCATCCTCTACCTCCACTTCCACTACCACTTCTTTATCAATCTGATCCAGGGGCTCAGCATCTGCATCCACGCTCCCTCCCTGCTCTGTATGCAGGGAGCCAGCCTCACTCGAGAGCTGCAGGTCTGCCTCCGTGCTCCCTCCTGGGGTCAGTTTGAGCTCGTCTGCCTCTGCAATTAGCTGCACATTTGCAGCAGTGCTCTGGTCCTCCAGCACATCCAGGCTTTCAGCCTCCACCTGTGGCTGCATGCCGGCACCAGCCCCCTCTCCCTGCCTGATGGTCACTCCATGGGGGTGAAGCACAGGCTCATGCGGCACCTTATGCTCACCATGTCCTTGTGCCCCACCATCAGCCTCCTCCACAAGCCGTGTGGCTGCATTATCCCCCTCTTCCTGGAGGATTTCAAGGCTGGGATGCTCACACAGCTGCGTGTCCTCTGCCTCTATTTCCACTAACTCAAGTTTATCAACCTGATCCAGGAGTTCAACATCTGGATCTACGCTCCCTCCCTGCTCTGTATGCAGGGAGCCAGCCTTACTCGAGAGCTGCAGGTCTGCCTCCGTGCTCCCTCCTCGGGTCAGTTTGAGCTCGTCTGCCTCTGCAATTAGCTGCACATTTGCAGCAGTGCTCTGGTCCTCCAGCACATCCAGGCTTTCAGCCTCCTCCTGTGGCTGCACTCCTGCATCAGCCCCCTCTCCCTGCCCGATATCTGCTCCCTGCGCATCAAGCACAGGCTCATGTGGCAGCACATCCTCACCCTGCCCTTCTGCCCCATCCTCATCCTCATCCTGCATGCCTACTCCACCCTGCCCTCCCCATGGGGCTTCTGGGCTGAGACTCCCACTCAGCTGTGTGTCTGCCTGAGCATCCTCTACCTCCACTTCCACTACCACTTCTTTATCAACCTGATCCAGGGGCTCAGCATCTGCATCCACGCTCCCTCCCTGCTCTGTATGCAGGGAGCCAGCCTCACTCGAGAGCTGCAGGTCTGCCTCCGTGCTCCCTCCCGGGATCAGTTTGAGCTCGTCTGCCTCTGCAATTAGCTGCACATTTGCAGCAGTGCTCTGGTCCTCCAGCACGTCCAGGCTTTCAGCCTCCTCCTGTGGCTGCACTCCTGCACCAGTCCCCTCTCCCTCCCTGACTCCCGTTCCCTGCGGATCAAGCACAGGCTCATGTGGCAGCGCATCCTCACCCTGCCCTTCTGCCCCATCCTCATCCCGGAGCCTTGTGCCTACTTCACCCTGCCCTCCCCATGGGGCTTCTGGGCTGAGACTCCCACTCAGCTGCGTGTCTGCCTGAGCATCCTCTACCTCCACTTCCACTACCACTTCTTTATCGATCCGATCCAGAAGTTCAATATCTGGACCCACACTCCCTCCCTGCTCTGTCCCCATCGAGCCAGCCTCGATCAGGGGCTGTAGGTTTGTCTCTGTGCTCCCTCCTGGGGTCAGTTTGAGTTCGTCTGCCTCTGCAATTAGCTGCACATTTGCAGCGGTGCTTTGAGCCTCCTGCACGTCCAGGCTTTCAGCCTCCTCCTGTGGCTGCACTCCTGCATCAGCCCCCTCTCCCTGCCCGATATCTGCTCCCTGCGCATCAAGCACAGGCTCATGTGGCAGCGCATCCTCACCCTGCCCTTCTGCCCCATCCTCATCCTCATCCTGCATGCCTACTCCACCCTGCCCTCCCCATGGGGCTTCTGGGCTGAGACTCCCACTCAGCTGCGTGTCTGCCTGGGCATCCTCTACCTCTTCTTCCACTACCACTTCTTTATCGACCCGATCCAGAAGTTCAACATCTGGACCCACACTCCCTCCCTGCTCTGTCCCCATCGAGCCAGCCTCGATCAGGGGCTGTAGGTTTGTCTCTGTGCTCCCTCCTGGGATCAGTTTGAGTTCGTCTGCCTCTGCAATTAGCTGCACATTTGCAGCGGTGCTTTGAGCCTCCTGCACGTCCAGGCTTTCAGCCTCCTCCCACAATTGCACTCCTGCACCAGCCCCTTCTCCCTGCCGATCAAGCACAGGCTCATGTGGCAGCTCATTCTCACCCTGCCCTTCTGCCCCATCCTCATCCTCATCTCTACGCTGCGTGGCTGCATTGTCCTCCCCTCCCTGGAGGGTTTCAAGACTGGGATGCTCACACAGCTGCCTGTGTGCCTGGGAGTCCTCCGCCTCCACCATTTCCACTAACTCTGGTTTATTGGCCTGATCCAGGGGTTCAACATCTGGAGCCATGCTCCCTCCCTGTTCTGTCCCCGTGGAGCCAGCCTCATTCAGGGGCTGCAGATCTGCCTCCATGCTCCCCCCTGGGATCAGTTTGAACTCATCAACCTCTGCAATTAGCTGCACATTTGCAGCAGTGCTCTGGTCCTCCACCACATCCAGGCTTTCAGCCTCCTCCTGTGGCTGCACGCCGGCACCAGCCCCCTCTCCCTGCCTGATCGTCACTCCGTGGGGATGAGGTACATGCTCGTGTGGCAGCCTGTGCTCACCATGTCCTTGTGCCCCACCGTCAGCCTCCTCCATGAGCTGCATGGCTGCATTGTCCCCCCCTCCCTGGGGGGTTTCCAGGATGGCACCCCCACACAGCTGCACATCTTCCTGGGAGTCCTCTGCCTCCACCAGTTCCAGTGCCTGGGCCTTAACTGGGAACAGCCCACACACATCTGGGCTACCTGCAGGGGTTTCTGCTGGGGAAGGACCCTCACCACGCACCGCAGCAGCACCTATTTCTTCTCCCAGCCCTAACTCTGGTTTATCATCCTCCTCCAGTGGTTGCACATCTGGATCCACACTCCCTCCCTGCTCCCTCCCTGGAGAGCCGGCTTCGCTCAGGGGCTGCAGAGCTGCCTCCACCTCTGCCAGCCGCTGCACGTTGGCATTGCTGCTGTGGGCCTCCAGCGGTTGCACATCTGTTCCCACTCTGCCTTCCCACACATTGGCTGGTGGCACAGCTGCCGGCACCTCTGCACCCACGCTCCCTCCCCGCGCTGCCTCTCCCCTCGCAGACTCACCCTGCGGCTGTGGCTCTGCCTCCCTGCGCTGCGTTGCCTCCACCTCCCCTTCCTCAGCCCCGGCTCTGCGGCTCCCTCCATGCTGAGCTCGGGCTGGCAGCTCATCAGCATCTAAGGTCTCTCCCCAGGGCTGCGCCTCTGCACCGACGTGCTCTTCCTCCAGCATCGCAGGGTCAGGAGCCACTGTCACCTCGGGGTGACTGTCACCATCGCCCTGGGCTGCTCCCATTCGTGCCTCACCCCGGGATGGTGGCTCTGGCTCCAGGAGCTCTCCAGGCTTTATCTCAAGTTCCTCAGAGAGCCCCAGTGGTGGGTCAGCCTCTTCACCCTGACCTGCACCCAGGGGCTGTGCGCGCTCTCCCAGCACTGCAGCCGGGCCGGTGTCACCCGTGGCAAGCTGCCATCCCACTGCTATACTTGTGTCCCCAGCCTTGGGTGGCCCCAGACCTGCCTCCGGATTTTCTCCCTGGCTTAATGCCGCTTCCTCAGCTTCTCCTGGGGGCTGTGCTTTTTCCCAACCCGTTTTTTCCTGCATCCATCCTTCTCCCTCCACCTCCATCAGCGCCTGCTCTCCTGCCTCCGTGCTCTCTCCCGGTGCTCCTTGCGGATGCTCAGCCACCTTTAGCACCAGCTCCTTCACACCAGCACCCTTTCCCTGCAGGAATAACATCCTCCGTGCCTCCTCCGGGATCTCTCCCTGCTCCACCCCCGGCTCCTGAGCCCTGTGGTGCCCGGCTCCCACGGACGCACCAGCCTGTGTCACATCTGGAACACGAAGCTCAGCTGTGGCCGGTCCCTCTTTCAGGTCTCCTTCAACCAGCTCGTGACCGAAGTGGCTGGGAAGGGTCTCTTGCAGGACCCCGGGGATTGTGCCGTGGGCTGCGGCTGCCTCTGGCCCCATCTGGGGCTCAGCATCATCCCGGGGGTGATGGGCAGCATCTGGGGGTGCACCCGGTGCCTGTGGCTTCAGCTGTTTGCTCAGAGCCGCTATTGCATCATTCATCTCTCTTAGCAAAGAGCTTTGGTCAGAAAAGTGTTCCTCTTTCAGAAATTCTGGGAAGGGGTCCTCTTCCGCAGAGCTCGCTCTCGGTGGGGGTCCCAAAAGGCTTATTTCTGCAGGCGGCATTTCCCAAACCCTGGAAAGGGCAGAAAAGGGTCAGCGCAGTCCCCAGGTGAGGCTCCAGCTCCCTCCCACCCACCTGGGCTGGTACTGGGAGGGTCCCTCCTCCACCACCTCACCCCATCCCTCTCCAAACCTGACTTGATTTACCCTCCGGGTGCACTGGTGGCTCACATGGGCAGTGACCAGGGACGGGGGAAAAGGGGGTGCACACCCGGGGAGAGAGACCCGGGGCCGCATCCTGCCTGGTGAGCAAGCGTGCCACTTCCCAGGCCCCGTGTTCACATTATCGGAGATGAAAAAACAACTCTCGGCCACGTACAGCGACTGCCTGAGCCCAGGGAGCGACGCAGGGCAGCGAGCGGGGGTAAGCGAGCCGATGTCCGGGAAGAGAGATGGGTGGGAGAGGAACAATAAAAGGACTAAATATCGTGTTTTTTGCCCGGGGAGGGAGGAGGACTTGGGTGTTGGGTACCGGTTCGCAGGTGTCGAGGGCAGGAGCTGAAGCAGCAGCTCTTGCCCAGGGCCCCTTACACTTGGTGGATGCTCTTGGCTTTGGGCTCGCCGCTCTGGGACCCCAGCCTGATCCGCATCTCCGAGCGGTACTTCTCGCTCTTCCCCGGACTCATCTGCAGCAAACAGGGTGGGAAGAGGAGGGAGAAAAAGGAGTGTATCGGCATGAAATGATGCTGAGCTTTCCGGCTGGTATCCAGACGTACCCGCCCAAAATCTTGGGGGTGTCAGAACTAACGTGCTGCTACCCCCTCCCTTCCCGAGCATCGGTAGGGCATTGTGCTGACACAGTTGGAGAAAGCTTTTAGGGGAGGCACTGCCCCTGCTGCAGAAGCACCCTGTGCTCCTGGGCTCCCCGGCAGTCCCAAACCAAACAGCATGAGGCCCTGGAGCCCAGACACCCCATCCCGTCCCCAGCTGAAGTACCTGTGGGGACAGGGGTGTCTCGCCGGGCAGCTCTGCCACCGCTCTGTCCCTGCAAACACAGAGCACAGGGGTCAAAACGGCAATTCCATCCTCTTCCCCATGTCCATCCCTGCCCTAGGGTTGTCCCTACCCCTGAAGGCAGCGATGGGCTGGAGCAGGACAGCAAAACCCATAACTCTTGGATCAGTCCTGGTTGGGTTCTTCAGGGGGAAGGATGTCCCCATCTCTGTTGGCACTGCCCTTGAATGACAGGCTCAGTGCATGGTGGTGACAGTCCTGGTTGGTTTTTTTTTCTGATGCTTTTCACACCAAGCCGAGATTAATCTGCACCGTGGAGACCACTGAAGCACCACGATAGCTGAGACCCATCAAACTCATTCCCCATCCAGTGCAACCCCCCAGAAGGAAACCACCAATAGGTACAAGAGGGACATGATGGTCACTCAGCTACTCACCCAGGCTCCTCCATGTGCTCCCAAACCATGGCAGCCCTCGCTGTCTGCAGGCGCCTGTGGGTCTGCTGGAGCTGCTGGTGGAGGTGCTGCAGGCGGTCCTCCAGCACCCGGTTGCTCTCCTCCAGCTGCCGGTTTTCAGTGCTGGCGGCTTGTTGCGTGCTACGGAGGCTGCGGCACCTCGTCTCCAACTGCGGGATGGCAACCAGGACACTCACACCTTGCCAGGACCCCCATGAGACCCATGCCGAAGAATGATGGATAACCATCTCCTCTAGACCTGGGGCTGAATTTCCAGCCCCCAGGGTGGTGGGTGGGAAACTCAGCTTGGATGCTCTGGGGTTGGAGGGCAGCGTGGGGATGGCAAAGGAGAGATCCTACATGACAACCTGCATCAAGGACTGGTGGGGACAGACAGGGATCAGCTGTACAACACCGTGTTGCTGCTACAGGCACAGCCCAAAGACCCCATACGCACAGTGGGGGACCAGGGGTTGGGGCCACCTCACCTCCATCTGTGCCGTGACCAAGCGCTGCACCTCCCTCTCGCTGGCATCCAGCGCTCGCTGCAGCTCCACACTGTGCTGGTGGCTCCGGGCCACGCTCTGACATGGCAACAAGGATGTTAACACCCACTCATCCATCTCAGAGTTGCCACAGTGGTTTGGGGCCCCGGTCTTCTCCCGGGGTGGGTGGTAAGGGGAGAGGAGCTGCTGGTGACCCACCTCCTGCTGCAGCCGCTGCTGCTCCTGCTCGATCTGCTGCTCCAGGGCCTCACAGAGCTGCTGCACGTCCTTGTCGTGCTCAGCCACACGCCTGCGGGGGACAGCAAGGCCCAGGGGGGCGGTCAGACCCTGCTGCAGTGGGTGAAGGTCCCTGGGACCCCACATTGCCCATGGGACCTGCAGGCTGCAGCCGGGTCTGCCCAGAGGGGTTCACCCAGCCAAGGCCATGTCCAGCTGTCTGAGTCCGGCACTTTTGCCATCCTGTGCATGACTGTAGAGGGAGCCCAACCCCAAACGTCAGCTCTGAGCAAAACCTCTGCTCCAGCCACCGATGGACACGCTGAAAGCACCCAGTTTCTCCCTCCTTGGGTGCATCTCCACAGCTGGGGTGAGCAGAGGGCCCCATCCCTGTCCCCATCCTTCCCGTCCCATCCCTCTCCGCTGCCCAGGGGGGGACTCACTTGTTGAGGGTCACCTCCAAAGCCTCCTTCTTACTCCTGGCTTCTTGGATGCGGTGCCTCATCTTGGCCAGAAAGTCCTCCAGGTTGCCCAGGAGCTGGGGTTCGTCCTGCCGGAGCTTCACCCAGAGCTGCCAGATCTCCTGTCTGCAGGGAGATGTTTTTTTTTGCAGTGAGCATCTTCCCAAAACCCCCCAAAGACAGGCCATCTATGGGGTCCCAGGTTGCTTAGCTCACATCATTTGAGACGTGTGGTCCTGGGGGACAGATGAGCATTGGGGTGACTATGATCCTGTCCTCTGCTCCTGCGCTTGGGCCAAAGGCACCTCCAAGCCATTTCTGGGCTCTTTGGCCACATGGGAACCTCCTGCCCCAAGTCTTTCCCCCTTGGACAGCTGTGCCCCATCCTGCAGGACACCCATGGGTGCTGAACAGGGTGGCTTACTCTTCAGAGATGTTGTCTGTGCCCAGTTGGTCCATGAAGGCAGCAAAGTGTCTCCGCTCCTCACTGTCCGCCCCCTCCAACGTTGGGCTAGGCAGGACCAAGCGGACCCTCCGGGATGCCGTTTTCCGCCGGCGGTGGTCCCTGGCAGCTTTTTGAGAGTTCAGGAACTGACCTGCCGACAGACACCCCAAACCTTCAGTGCCCGGATGGGGCAATAGCAAAGCCCAAACCCTGACACTACCCACCCCACGGCTTCGAGAAGCTGCTTCGGCACATGAGGACCCCTCACCAGGAGAGCCATGGGCTGAGACCCGGGCATGGGGACACTTTTTAAATCATCATGTGGAAGAGAAGCGTTTCAGTGCCCCCCTGGGAAAGCACCACGGCCGTGTCCAGGATCAGCCCGGGCTGCTTGGAAGCAGCGTCCTGGCACTTACAGAGCCCGGCAGTGAACTCCTCAATGCTCAACTGCCCGGTGCCGGCAGCATCCAGCCCATCAAAGACGAGCTCCAGCTCCTCCATGCTGCACGGGAAATCCTCCTCCTGCAATTTCTAAGAACAAAGCAAATCAGGGGAAAAACCCTGTCCATCATCCATCTCCTTCCACCCCGCCGGCATTTGACCTGAGAAGACCTCCCCATCCCTTACCTTCATGTCTGAGCGGGTGACAAACCCCGCCTGGTCCTTGTCCTGCTCCCTGAAGAAGTCCTGCACCCTCTTCACTATTTCGGATGCCCACGGTGGCTCCTCGCTGGGGCCAGGGGCTGCTGCCGGTGCCTCACCGGAGCCCTCGCGCAGCTGCTTGCGCCGGCTGGAGCCCAACCGCCGGCCCTTGGTGCCCGTCCGGCGCTCGGCCATGGCTCCCGGCTCGGTCCTGGCGAGGGGGAAACCGGCAGGTGCTGATCCTCAGCCAGCTCTTTCCTTGCTGGAGACCTTTGCTGCGGTGTGGTGGGAGACGGCGGAGCAGGACTGAGCTGGAAATTCATTTTGGGTGGTGTGAGTGCCCCCCCCGCCAAGGTTTGGCAATAGGAAGAGAGGCGCTTATCTCCGATTGCGTGGTGCAAACGGAGCCTTGACCCACAGCGAGCAACGGCCGTCCCCACCGGCTGTGAGCCCAGTACCCACCGGGCGAGCAGCTTCTCCTGCCGCTGGCCAAGCACCCATCCCAAATCTCCCCATAGTCCCACTATGGAGGATGCTCAGGGCACCAGCACCACTGGGGCTCAGGGGCCACCCAGGAGGTGACAGAGCCCGGAGGTGACAGCGGCAAAGAAGTTGGTGCCGGAGGTCTGGGCAAAGCGTGGTGGTTCCACCTGCTTTCTCGGAGCTCAGCAGCAGCTTTTAAAATTCCTCCCCCGACTTTCACAGCCGTGAGTCACCTCCGGGGAGAGCTGCGTAAGACCTCGGGGAGGTTTTTGTCACTCGCCCCAGCTTGTGGGGCCCGAGCTCAGGACCAACCCCCCACCACTCCTCTCTCTGCATTCTGGGTGGGTGACAGCATCGCCAACAGCCACCATGCCGTCCCAGTGAGGGGTTGTTCTCTGCATGGCAAAGCCAAAATACTGAGCAGAGGAAACCACAGCCACGGAGAGCGGTGACGCAGAGCCGGGGCCATGCTCGAGCCCTCCGCAGCCTGGCTTCCCGCTCCCGGTCCAGGGACCCCCCCCCCTCTCCGGCTGCTCCAGTCCCCTGCCCCATTCCTTCTGCAATATGAAACAGAGATTCTGCTAAATCCCAGGGGGCAGTGGAAACATGAGAATAAGCCCCAAAATCATCCCCTTCCCCTTAAAGCAAGAGGGTCTTGTGGAGTAGCCGGAGTCCCACAGGACACTGAGGGGGGCAGGAACCAGGTGCCTATATGGTGGTCCCAGCCCCTAGGACAGCAGAAGTGGGAGCTCTGGGGGGCAGGTGGGGTTGTTGAAGGCACTGAGAAGCTCCCAGTTACCTGCCCCAGCCCCGGGGGGTGAGCTGAGCCCACCACACAAAGGGGGTGCAGAACAAGGAGGGGGGCTGGGATGGGAACAACACACTCCCCCGGCTCAGCAGTGTCCCCCCCTGAGCATCGCCTGCGACCTGCCTCCCCTCCGAAACACCCCATGCTGCTCCCAGCCATCAGAAAAGGGCCCCCCACCACAGTCCCCCCACAGGCAGCAAGGAAAAGCCCCCCCCAGCTCACCACCAGCGAGAAAACCCCCTTCTTTTCCTTGCTTTTCTACTTTTTAAGGTGATGTATGAGCTATCCGCAGCACAGCAAAGCTTACCTTTCCCACCTCCCCAGAGAGACCCTCAGTTTCGGGGTGCACGGGGCAGCGATGCTCCCTGGGCCGGGAGGGATGCTGGTCCTGCGCCGGGGATGCTGCTGCCGCCCACCGACCCGCCCTGTGCCCGAGCTCTCATTTTCTCTCTCTTACTCAAGGCGGCTTTCCGTTTTCGGGTTACACTCAACTGCCGGTGCTCACACGTTTCCTGTTTGCCACGGTGTAAGCGGGGTGCAGGAAGGGCCCGTCCGGAGGGTCCGCGTCCCCCCAGACTTCCCCGGATCCCAAAGCAAGGGCACCGTCGGCATCATCGGGAAGCGCCGTAGAAGTCCCCATCCTCTCCTTGTTTGCAGTGGTCCAGCCAAGGCCAGAAGGTGTTTGAGGCAGGGGAAAAAGCATCAGAGAAAGAGCAAATGTTATTTTAAGAATCCGAATAACCCAAACTACAAGACTATATATAACCCACAGGTTGTAACATCCTACCAAAGGCAGATCAAACCTGCAAACCCCACTCTGGCCCCAGGATTTGGAGACCTCCCTCACTGTGCTGCTCACATGGATAGGTTTTTTTTCCCCCCAGTTATTAACTCATCTTGAAAGCCGGCATCAAATCCACCGACTGCCCGTGGTCTGCGTCCACGGTTTGCAAGGGGACAGAGGAATTAGACAGGCCACATGCATTTTTGCTCCCCTTTAACTGCAAATTGGGAAGAGATGCCAAGCAAAAGCTTAAAATAACAACAAGGGGAAACACCAACTATTATCTTCAGGTTGTAGAGTTGACACCCCCCCGGCTCACAGCGGGGCTCCGGGGGCAGGAGCTGTGGGGTGGAGACTGGTTGCTCTGCCCATCTCTCCCCATCCCAGTTGGTTAAATCACTCGCTGGGAACCGGCCGTGCAGGTGCCCTGCCCCATCACACCCACCCGCTCGCAGCCCAGCCCTGCTCGTTTGCCGTTCCACCTAACGAAGCAGCAGCCAGCTCAGGGGCAACTGCTCCGCTTGGATATTTGTCGGCCAATTCAAGGCTCAGCCGTTCATTCTCCGCTCTCCGAGCAAGGCTGGTGCCTGTTACCCCAGACTGAAGCAACCCCACAGCCAGGTTGGGGTGTTCAGCTCGCAAAAAACACCTCTGAGCTCACATTTGCCACCGTGTCTCACAGCCCCACGGCTGTTTGCTGCTGCACAAAGACTGAATTTTGGCTTTGCTTTCCCTGAGGATGCTTCTGGGGGGGAAAACCTAAATACCTCTATGAGAGCTCACTGATGCGTACCCTCTGCCCAGCAGCACTCCAGCTGCAGGGCCCCGCCAGCAGCCTGCGCCGGGGTTAGCACCAGCCATGGGAGGGTACGATCCAGCCCCGCAGCACCAACGGCTCTTTCCAGCCCCAAGGAGACAGAAACGTAGAATCAGAGAATGGTCGGAGTTGGAAGGGACCTTTAGACCTTTAATATCACCCAGTGCCACCCCCAGCCCTGGGCAGGGACACCCCCCCCCCCAGCCCAGGTTGCTCCGAGACCCGTCCAACCTGCCCTTGAGCACCTCCAGGGATGGGGCAGCCACAGCTTTTCGGGGCACCCTGCGCCAGGGGCTCACCGCCCTCGCAGTCAGCAATTTCTTCCTAATTTCTCATCTAAATCTCCCCTCTTCCAGTGTAAAACCGTTCCCCCTCATCCCACCGCTCCCCTCCCTGATCCAGAGTCCCTCCCCAACTCTCCTGGAGCCCCTTTAGGCACTGGAAGGGGCTCTCAGGTCTCTGCGGAGCCTTCTCCTCTCCAGGCTGACCCCCCCATCTCTCCCAGCCCGTCCTCCCAGCAGAGGGGCTCCAGCCCTCCCAGCATCTCCGGGGCCTCCTCTGGCCCCGCTCCAACAGCTCCGGGGCCTTCTGCTGGGGGGACCCCCCGAGCTGGAGGCAGCACTGCGGGGGGGTCTCCCCAGAGCAGAGCAGAGCACAGAAGAGGGGCACGATCCCCCCCTGGCCCTGCCGGCCACGCTGCGGGGGATGCAGCCCGGGGGGCCGGGGGCTTTCTGGGCTGCGGTCGCACATTGCCGGCTCCTGGGGAGCTTCTCGCCCACCAACACCCCCGAGTCCTTCTCCTCAGGGCTGCTCCCCATCCATTCCCCGCCCAGCCTGGAGCTGTGCTTGGGATTGCTCCAACCTGTGTGCAGGACCTTACTCTTGGCTGTGTTGAACTTCATGAGGTTTGCACAGTCCCACCTCGGTGGGACAGGTCTCAGCAATAGGAGATTAAATACTGTGGGGAAAGGAGGGGAAGCGCCTGACCCCCCTCCCGGCCCCACTTGGCCATCGTGGGAGTTTGAACCCCCGGCATCCTCGCTGGGATGGGAGATCAGCAAAACACAACCTGGGCTGAAAGGGCAAAGTTTCCATCCATTCCTCAGCTGCTGGAAGCCCATCGTCATTCTGCGGTCCCCAAAGCTGCGGGGGACACAGTCCTCCCTTACCTGGACGAGGGGGTCCAGGGCTGGGGTCTCCCAGGGGGGGTGCAAAACTCAAGCCCCGGTGGGGAGCTCCCTCTCACACCGCACAGCCAGACCCCGACCACCCCGCAAACGGGGAACGAGGCAGGATTTGCTGATTTATTTCTCGCTTCCTCCACCGCCACCGCTCCTGACAAAACAGGAGGTGACAGCGGAGGGGAGCAGCTGGCCGCAGCCAAGGGGGCTGGAAGGACTGACGTAAGGGGAAAGATTAAAAGGGCTAATTCTGTAGGGTTTGACTCAGCAGCAGCTAAAAGGCCGAGGTGATGGTGCTCTGCAAGCATTTCAAGGGGCATCGGCGCGCACGGGTGTCACCCAACACTATGGGGACAGGCAGATGCTTTAGGGATCCTTGGTTGAACGATGACACAAGGTCGTTGTCACCATCAAAACTTTTTTTCAACTGGATCCTCTGCAGATCAGGTCCTTTATCACATTAACCATAACTCGAGCTCACGGTCCACCTACAAGTCTTGCTCAGTCCTTGGAGGCAGCAGCTGATGGCAGAGATGTCCCTGACTCCCAGGAATCTCAGCCCTGGCATCCAGCAGCTCCAGTCTCAGTCCCACCTGGGACTTCTGCTGCACATTTCCACCAGCGGTGCCACCACATGTCCTTACATGTCCCTGTCCCACACCACGGGTGACCCTCATCAGCCTGGATACCTGGGACTCCTTTAAAATTAGAGGATAGGGGACATGACCAGCTTCCCCATGGGCACTTGCCCCACAAAATAGTCCACTAGGTGTTAGGAGCAGGGGAACCAGGATCACAGTGGGGAAGGGGGAATGGTGCAGGCAACAGTGGAGCCTACATTGCCACAGGTGACCCACCGTGAGACCTGGCACAGGCAGCAGTGGCTTCTGCTGGGGACACAGCGGCAGCACCAATCCTGCAGGTAGGACCACCGCACAGACGCTGTCCCGAGGGAGGGGGGGTTAAGCACAGGGGCTGTGGTGAGGTTTTGCCCCTCACCGCCCCCCATCCCCCTGTTTTAACATTTCATGCCGCAAAGGAGGCACCCAGGGCTGCGACAGCCCCTTCCCACAGCCCTCCAGTCTGCACCCCCAGAGCGACCCCCCCCAAACCCCCAGACTGACCCCAACCAGAGCATCCTCCTCCCCATAGCCAGACCCTGCTCCCAGCACAATTATTTCCACTAACCCAGAGACACTCATTCCCCTACATAAGTGTTTATTCAGAGTTAACATTTATAAACAAACAGGTATTTCCCCCCCCCCATAAACTTAATAGCATTTATTACATTTATTATTACTTTTTTCCTTTTATAAATAAACATTTAGTGCTGGGAACTTGCCAGCTTCACCGACAGCAAAGTGCATCGCGGTGCAAGGTGGGAGGTCGATCCCATTCCTTTTCTGTCTGGGACCATCTTGCACCGGTTTCCAGAGTCCAAATCCAGCAGAGCAGGAAATGAACCCCGTAAAAGTGCTGAGACCTGACAGACTCGAGTCCTTCAAGAGCAGGGACTCATCCTTCAGCGCCGGGACCGAGCAGCCTTCGCTCCGGGACATCCCTTGGTCCCAGAGGTGACCAAAGCTTCTCGCTCTGCAGAGCCAGGGGAGGGTCCTCTCTCTCCCAGTCCCAAAGGAGAAAAAGTCCAGGAGAAAAGCTACAGTTTCTTCTTTCGGTGCCATCCCTGCTGGTGAGCAGGGCCCCTTCCTTCCTAGAGCAGTCCAACCTGGCCAGAGCAGGCAGCCTCCCAGCCTGGTGTCAGTGTTGAAGGAGGCAGGAACAGGAGGGCAAACACCACAAGCCAACAACAAGGTAAGAAAGTGGGGGTTTGGGTCAGCAGAGTCCAGGGAACCCCAAAGCCTCCCAGGCTGCATTGGTCCCACAATGAGCTCAGCGCTGGGGACCTGCAGTGGGTTTGTCACCATCTGCAGCCCGTCTCTGACGGGTGACAGCACCGGTGAGTCACCCAAAGGAAAGGCTGTCCAGGGACCAGCATTTCCTCTCCCAAGCAGCCGTGGGAAGAAGCGGCCCCTGTGTCACTCTGCTTCCATGCACAGACGAGGGCTTCCCACCACCGGGTCCATCCTCTGGGAAGAGGACCACCACCATGTGCCAGCAACCGGGGTGGCCTCAGGGTCAGGCTGTCCCAGGGCTCTACAATCAGTAGATGTGACCCTTTCTTAAGGATATCTGGTGCCACCAGGTGGCCGGGCCACAAGTGTCCTCCATAGCCAGCCATCAGGCAGGGGAAGGACCACAGCTGGACAGCAGGATGGTGCAAGGACAATGCTTGGCCCCACCAACATAGGGCAGAAGACACACTTTCTTCTCCACAGGCAGGGCAATGCCTTAGTCTCACCGGGCCCATTTCAGTCCTCCTCCAGCCCCTCTGTGGGGCTACAAGCCTCAACATGGGCTATTCCTATACATTGCACACAGTGAAGGTCCCTCAGGACCCCAGAGCTACTCATAAATAGGGAACTACAGACTCTACATTGCTTCATACAGACGGCTTACACAGTACAGGGTGGGGGAAAGAGACACGGACACCCCCAGGGCACACCGGCATCAGCAGCTGTCCCCGATGGCAGAGGAGCCAAGCACCACCAGGTCACAGCCTGGGCTTATCAGGCTTGGGTTTGTCAGGGATGATCCTCCGCTTAGAGCTGTAGAAGTCTGGAAGGCAGAAAGAGAGGGTTGGGAAGTGCCTCCAGCCCACCAGGAGCAGCAGTGCAGGAAAGGGAGGTGTCCCCAGGGAAGCACCCCAAATCCCATCCCAGGCAGACTGTGTTTTAGAGCCACCCACCCGAAGCCATGCATTCCTGGAGAGAAGAGTCTGTGGGTCTCCACCATCTCTTCTGTTTGGTCTCACCTGCGCTTCCACCCCAGCCCTTCATTCAGAGGACAGGCTCAGGCCATGGGAAACTGAGAGCGATGAACTATTTTGGGGCATCTTCAGCTGTAAGACCCACAAGCCTGATGTAAGCCCCCCCCTGCCTAACCCCCAGCAACCAGAAGGCCCCCAGTTTGCAGCCTTTTTCTCCTTGGAAGATGGGCTCTGCTCTCCCAGGAGAGATGCACAGAGGGTGGTCCCCTCCCCGTGCCCAGGAGCCAGGCAGGGCTCTTGCACCCAAGTGCCCTCCATCTGTCCCTACCAGGAAAGCCATGACACAGGCAATGCCACCAAGCATGCACAGAGTGACACCAAGCCTCCAGCACTCACCTTTGATGGTGGTCTGCCCACGTTTCAGGCTTTGTGGGGAACCAGCCCTGTAAACCTCCGAGCTCTGCTGAGACCCCTCAGGGCAAATCCTGCCAAGATGGTCCTTGGGGCAAACCTTGTGGACCAAGGAGCTCCTGCTCTCGCTGCTGGTGACTTTGACCAGGCTGTGGACCTCCTGGGGTGGCTGCTCAGCCAGGAAGACCCTCTCCCACTTGAACTGTCCTTCCAAGGGAGTCTCCGCCTCAAAGTTGAAGTTCCACCGTTGCTGAGCTTCTTCCAGCTGTTGCTTCAACATGTCCTCAAAGTCATTCTGGAGCTGGTGGTGGTCCACGGGGCCAAAGAGGTTCCTGCACACCTTACTGCTGCATGGCAACTGCCCGGCCCTGCTCTGGGACAGGGGCATCGTGGTGGCTGGAAGGAAAGCAGAGCAAGTTACTGGGGTGTTGGGCAAGCCACGAGCGAGCCCAAGGGCTGGCACATTTGCTACCAGGGCAAAGACGGCAGTAGCCAAGGTGGGACAAGCTGGGTTGGGCTCTGCAAGGAGGCAGCCCAGAAGGGACCTCCATCTGCCAGCACTCACCTTGGACTCAGACATTTGGGATTTTAGTGATGCCTTGGGCAGAGGTTTGAGCATGACTGAGGTCAAACACAGCCTGGTGTGATATAGAAGGATGGAGAAGGTGCAAATGTTGACATTCCCCGTTCCTCCTCCAGCAGGTAAAGCCCTGCCACGCAGGGCATCCAACACTGACTGCCACTGACCCCATCCACAACCCTGATGCGTTCCCACTTCCACACAGACACAAGGCAAGTTGGCACATGGGCAAGTGAAGCAATGAGATGTTTTTCTGGCCAGTTTCTCAAGAACCCAGGCCCAGTGGCAAGGAAGCCTTTTAAGCAACTGCAAGAACATGCCACAAGCTTGACCACTTTGTTAACCACCCTCTTTATCTGCAAGAAGCTGTTGGGCAACCAGAGACAAGAACCTGTTTGGTTTTTTTTCAAATCGGTGCCAAAAAGTCACGACCTTCACAATAAGTGGCAAAACCTTTCCTTCCTCCCCCTTACACATGCGTGGGGCTAATGGATGCCGCGCACTGCCTGTGGTTATTGAGGAACCTCCTTATCAGAGCAGAGCAAACAACGCTCTGGGATTTCGCAGCTTTCGGAGGTAAGGTTTGACCCCGCTTGGAGAGCTGCGCTCATTATATCTGCTTTAAAAAAAAAAAAAAATTCACAGAAATTAAATCCCTGTGCGCAAGACAGCTTCCTCGTCGCCCGCCCGATCCAGGACTCCCAAAGGCGGCACCACGACAGACCCCCAGGCTTACGCCCCCAAGTGGCCCCAGGGATGGGGTGCTCAGTCTTCTGCAGGGAAGATTTCTGTCCAAATTCAGCACCCTGAGCCCCTCCGGGTCGCTTGCGCCGCATTACCAGCCACACCACCGGCACAATGCGCCAGCGGGGGACTGGAGAGCCTTCATCCCAGGTGCCACCAGAACCTTCCGTCCAGCACTGCGCCCAACCCAGGCTGAGCATCCCCGAGTAAAAATAGAAATCCAGCTTCCTATCTGCTGGCAGTGGGAGCGCGTAAACAGGGTGACCTCATTGCAAGGCAAGTCCCAGCATGTCCAGGCAAGCCCTGGCAGGTAGCGGGGCAGGGGACACATTTCGACACCCTGACCGGACACCCTCCGGACCCTCCCCAGCCCCTGTCAGGTGCCGATCTCCCCATCTTTGGGCCACCACCGTGGCCCAGGTGCCACCCCAGAGCCCCACGCCTTGAGATAACAGCTTCGCCCTGACTCATGGTTGCCACAGCCACCAAATAGGGGAGGACAGGGGCCGGGTCGGTCACCGTCCCCTCCCATGGGGTTGGCAGTGCTTTCAGCAGCCTCTCCAAAAGCTCCGGGGCTCCCTACAGCCCGGCTGGCGGACCCCGGGAGGGGGGTGATGCAGGTGCACCCCACCCGGCCGGGCTGGGAGATGAAGGCGCTCCGGGGGACACCCCCACCAGCCCCACCTGTGACACCCAAGACCAGTTACACCAGTCGGGAGAAGGTTTGGGGAGCCGGAGGGGCTGGGAGCACCCACACCCGGGGGGGGGAGGGGGACGGAGGCGGCAGCCGATGGGACCCCGCGCCAGGAGCCTCCCCGGGGGCGGGGGGACGGCGCAGAGAACGCCCCGCTCATGACACCGATGAGCCCGTGGGGGTCTTCCGCCGCGGGGGCTATTCCGGAGCCCTCGGGGGGGCGGTGATGGGGAAAAGGCGACAGGATTCCCCCCCCACTCCGCCCCCGCGGGACGGCGGACACGCAGAGATGCTCCGCGGCCGCGCCCCGCACCGCGCCCCGCCGCCACCGGGGGGCGAACGCCGCCCGGACCGGGGCTCCGCGCCCTCCCCGGGGCCGGGGGGGGCTCCAGAGTCCCCACCACCGCCCATCCCACCGGACCCAACCACCACCGGACCCAACCACCCCCGGGAGCGGCCCCACTCCCCCCCCCCGCTCCGTGGACGCGACCGCCGGGGCAGAGCCGCCGCCCGTTCCCGCTGCGACGCTTCCTCCGCTCCCGCTCCCCCTCCGCCCCGGTGACGACTCGACACCCCCTCCCCCCCCGTCACAGCCCCCCTCGGGCAGGAGCCACCCAGCGCCGCCGCCGCCACCGCACTCACCGCCGCGTCGCGTCTCCCGGCGGCCGGTGCCCGTCGCGTCTCGCCGCGCTTTATACCGGGGCGGGGCGGGGCCTCTCCGCCGCTCCCCGCGTCGCCCGGGATTTCCCTCCCGCCCCCGCCCCGCCCCGGCACCGGGGCAGCCGCCTCCCCCCTGTGTCTGTGTGTGTGTCCCCATCCCGGTCCCCGGTCCCCGGTCCCGGGAGGACGCGCGGTGACAGCGGGGAACGGGACCTGCCGGGACCGCGGTCACCGGGTGCGGGGACACCATTCCGGGGGGGGGCGTAGGGACACCCCCACCCCCCCCTGCAGGGGATGCAGCGACCCCCCATCAGGGGGTACGGGGACCCCCTTCCCAGGGAGGTGCGGGGGACCGCGCATCACGGGGTACAGGGACCCCCTTCCAAGGGGACGCAGGGACCCCCCCACCCCCCGGTAGGGGACACAGGCATCTCTGCATCAGGGGGTACAGGGACCCCCTTCCTAGGGGGGTACAGGGACACCCTTCCCCCTCACAAGTAGGGGACACAGGCATCTCCCCATCAGGGGATACAGGGACCCCCTTCCTAAGGGGGTGCAGTGACCTCACATCAGGGGATAAATGGACCCCCCCTTCAGGAGAAAGAGGGAACCCCCCAATTAGGAATGGAGGGACATCCCCCATCAGGGGATGCAGGGACCCCCCCCACTAGAGGGTACAGGAACCCCCTTCCTCAGGGATGGCGGGACCCCCCATCAGGGGGTAGAGGGGTGTCCCCTCTCCATCGGGAGAGGCAGGAGGGCCCTGAGACGGCCACGCGTGAGCTGGGTGCAGGGGGGTGCAGCACATCCCACCCAGGCTCTCCTGCCCGCGGCGCAGAGGATTCCAGTGGGACAGGGGGATAGTGGGTCAAGGACAGGGCGACTCTTTCATCCCCTCGGGGTGCCAACCTCAGAGCCACGCCGGGATGACGCTGCCCCGGTCCCCAGGCACTGCCCGACCCCGTCCTGGGCCACCCGGGCCACCCCTGCCCCCTCCTGCTGGATTTTCTTCGCGGGGCCTGAATCTGCTCCTCCAGCTGAACCCCCCATCGGCACCCAAAAGCGTTTGGGGAAGGATGTGCTGGTCTGAGTCCCGCAGGGGTGAGGAGGAGGAACAAGTCCGTTCATGTCCTGCAGGAACCCGCGGGGAGGATTTGGAGGAATTGGGGGCTTATCTGGAAAACACATCCAAGTCCCCATGCAGGGAAGGTCCGAGCCCCGGGTGGCTTCTGCCGGGGCTGAGCTGCGAGGCCGGAGGGCACCGACCCCCCGTGCTGCGGACGGCACTGGGGCAGCGGGGCCGGCTCTGCCCCACGGCGCGAGAGCTGATGCCCCGGGAGCCAGTTGCCCCCGCTGCACTGGGGGGGGGGGGGGGGCATATCCTGCAGCGCCATCCCGGTACAGCATCACCTCCGCAGGCACGGCGGGCACCACGACTGGGGCAGAAAGAGTGCAAACATAGTGTACTCCTGTTGGGCACAAGAAGGTGACAGCACACTCCCAGGTGACAAAGACCCAGTTGAAGCGGTCCCTTGGGAATGACGGACACCCTCGCAGGCCCCTGGAGTTGGGGTGCTGAGCAGGACCCTCGGTGTGGCAAAACACCCGTGTGTTTCCCGGCTGGACCAGCAGCTTCCCACCGGCCCGAGCAGCTGGAGGATATGTTGGGGCATGTTTGGCTGGAGGCTGCCGCACACCGCAGCGGCGTTTGCCATCACCGGTCCCCTCTGCGCGGTGCTGGGCCGGGCCAAGGCGCTGGTGCTTGGCCCGACGGTGGCTGCTCCCCCCTCGGCTGCCTCCGGGCGGGCACGGTGGGACGGGGAGGAAAGGTGAAAGGAGGATGGGGAATGTGAAAGCATCTTAAATTAATACTCCACACTGCAGAAAACCCACCCTGGGAAAGCAGGGGATGCTCCCAAATTCAGCCTGTCTTTCCGTGTGTGGTACGCAGGGAGAGGAAGGAACCGGCTCGGCCATTCCTCGTAGGGAACCTGTCGCTGATGTTTCCACCCGGGAATGATTTTTGCTCCTGGTGGCAAAGAGCGGCGTTCGGAGCCGCACTGCGGAGGGCTGGCTGCCTCGCTGCGCCGCAGCGCATCGTTTCCCTGCCAACCGCCCGCTCTGCTCCAGCTGCAGCAGTGTGTTGCTTCGCTCCCTCCGGATGCCGGGAAGATGCGATCGGCACCGAAGGGAAGCCCAACGCCGCCCCAGCCACAGCGCCGTGGGCATCGTCCCCTGCTCAGCTGCGAGCCGCGGCTCTGGGATGAAGCAGCATTTACCAAGAGGATGCTCATAGCTTAAATGAGCGGGTTTTGTTTGTTTTTTCCCCCTCCCCCCCCCCTAAAAGCTCCCCCCGAATATACAAAAGGGAACGGGGATGTCAAAACCGGCAGCTTTTCAAATTAGCGCCCGAAGTGGTGGAGGAAGGAGTGGCCTCGCTTGTGCAACCTGCAGCGGAGCCGCTGCGCAACCGCTGATGCAAGAACGAGGGATTGAAAAAGCGAAGGGACGCGGGAGGATAACCGCCCAGCCCGCCCGCTGCGAACGTCCCCACTGCCACGGGGGGATACCTTCCAGGGCAAAACCGGGCAGAAAAGAAATCTGGTGTAGATTTTCCCTAAGGAAAATAACTCTGTGATCATCTCTGTGATTTTTTGGTGGGGTGGGGGTTTGATCCCTGCGCCCCGGGGTGGGGAGGTTGAGGGGGGGCAGTTTTCTGGCTGTTTGGAATTCGGCTCTCACTCCCCTTCCTCGTGCCGGGAGCCGGGGAGCTCCGGCTGCGCGGCGCCGGCGTCAGAGGAGACCTCAGCGAAGTGGATTACTGGAAATGGGAAGTGGGGAGAGGAACGGCGTCAGGGGCTGGGTCAGAGGGTCCATGGTGAAGTCCGCAGTGGCATCACCAGAAAAAAAAAAAAAAAAAAAAGGGGAAAAAAAAAAGTGTGATTAATACAGAAGGCGGTACAGGAACTTTAAAAAAAAGGAATAAAATCCCAAAGGTGACTCATGATGTTCAGCCCCAACAACGCGCGGTGGGAGGAGGTCAGAGGCGCCGGTCGGGGACCCGCCGAGGGCAGACGGGGTGTTTCCATCTCACCGTTCAGAGCTGCCCCGTGGGAGCTGTCACCTCCCCCGTCCCAGGCTCACCCTCCCCGAGGGCTGTCCCGAACCCCCACCCGGGAGGGGAGTGAGCGTGGGAGAATCCCTCCTTATAATTTGCTTGAAAAACCCCATCCTAACGCCTGGAAGCAAAAAGAATATATGAAATGACTGCGTATTTCACAGCCTTCCCAGTAACCTTCTCCCCAGCACTGGGGGCACCCGAATGCCGAGCGGCGGTCGCTGCCCGGGCCGAGGAGCCCTCGGGAGCGTTCCCTTCCCGTTGGGGAGCATTCCCTTCCCGGTGGATCTCCCCAGGTGGGTCCTGCCGATGCCGAGGGGAGAGGAAGGCGCCGCAGCCATGGATGCAAATAGATTATTCACGGCGGGCAGAGTCGGTGCGTGACTCAGCCCGTCCTCAGCGCCGGCGCGGCCGAGGTTTCGTCAGGGAAACGTGTCCGGGCACATCGCCGCTGACACCGAGTTTCATCCTCTCCGGGGAGATGGGGAGCAGCACCCCCAAAAGCCAAGGGGACGTGGGTGGGAGCTTCAGCCACGGAGCGTTGGACTGGTTTGAGCTGGGTGAAGAAATTTGGGTGCGGATGCTCCAGCCTGGGGTGGGAAGGTGGAGAACGGGGCAACGGGGCTTCCCGGAGCCACTTCAGGTCATCCTGACCCCGGAGCGAAGCGCCAAAGCTCGTGCCGAGGAAGGACCTCGGCGCGTTTGGTGGGAATCACACGCGAAGGTCCAACCCGTGGTGGTTACAAAAACGCACACGACCCCCCACGTGTAAGGATTTTATAAAGGCTGAATACAAAATGTCATTACTATATATAAGAACGTGGTCGACCTGGAATCGCTTTCCCAGACAGAAGCCTCCCAGCGCCCACCGCAGGAATGAAGCAATCCGCGCGGATCCCCACCCAGCCCTCCCCAGCCTCCAGGAGGGGCTGGAAATTTGGTGGTCAAAGGTGTACGTGAAGTGGGTTTTTTGGGGGGGGAAAACATAATATTCCTGTTAGATCAACCAATGTAGGGGGAAGAAACAGCACCGGGCCGGGCAGATGAGCGTCCTTCAGGCGTTGGGGAAGGAGCTGGCAATGACAGAGCAGAGCGCACGCTGTTATTTTTCAAGGTGGGATAAATGTAAGTTCTGCAAAAACCTGAATTTCTGCCCAAAACCCAACCGGAGGATGGGGGAGGTAACACCGGACCTCCACCCCAGCGCGGAGAGCGGAGCCGAGCAGGAGGGCTTTGGGGTTCAGTCCCCCCACCCCGAAGGTCAAACCCGGGGCTGTCACCCGCCTCTTGTGGGGCGCTGGGGGGGTCTCCTTCCCTCCTCGGACCCCCAGAGCCCCCCCGGCAGGTGTGAAATCGCCCCACTCAGGGAAGCAGACGGACAGGCGCTCACTGTAGGTGTAAAGGCTCCGCTGGGGACAAAGCCCCCAGGCAAAGCCCCACGTACTCGGGCAGTAAAACCCCTCTTCAGCGAGATCCGCATCTCCAAGATTTTTCTTTTATTTATTTTTTGTTATCTCCACTAACAAGCTTTTTTTCTTTTAAGTGGGAAACGTGAAGGCTCTTAATGAAACCCTCACGCTCCAGCAAAAGTCTAAATGAACCCAGTGTTCGGCTGAATGGCGTTTATATCCCAGCGAAGGCTGTTTTCCCATCAGCTCTTTGAAGTGCCCAATTAAGTGATTTTATACTAATAGGATTTTCCCAGGAAAGAAAGACAAGAATGACAAAACGCTGAATGCTTGATTAACTCTGCCCCTAAAAGAACTCGGATCGTGTTAATTGACTGTTTCCCTGCCATATACAGCCCTTGTTTGCTCCATTTATGAAGGCATTTTGATGAGACAGCGGACCCAGCAGAGTGGAAATAGAGTCCCACCGAGCACAAATGGGGGATGAGACAGTCCCTAAAACAAGGCCTTTGCTTACTGGAAATATTCCTGGATGCGGGAGCCGGGCTATGAATCGGTCGCTTCATTCGGCCCCTCACTCATTTTCATCCAAGATTGTTTTTAGCCCCATTCATAGTCATTAACGTAATTGCTTCACTGACTTTCCATGAGCAGCTCAGGCGCTTTGTGGGTTGGTTTGTGTTTTTTTTTTTTTTTTTTTTTCCGCTGGCAGCAAAGGACCTCATTGTTCAGAGCCCGGCGAGGGCGGCAGGGAGTACCTGGCTTCGAACCTCGGGCTCGTTCGCCTCTTTCTTTACGCGCTGCTTCACCTCATTGACTACGACCCGAGAGCAAAGCAGGAGCCTGCAGAGGCGGAGGGGGCACGGAGGCCCCGCTGGGAACCGGGGCGAACGCCTCCGGCCTTTTGCCTCTTGCGGGGAAGAAGCTCCATCCAAACCATCCACAGGTTGGGTTGGTTTTTTATTGCAGCCAACTCTTCCCCGCCGGCACTGCGGGAGCGTCCCCTTGGGGTGGCGGTGGGCAGAGGGAGGACAGGGACTTCTCCAGCCCCACTGGGACTTTCCATGGCAGGATTCCCTGTGCGGGTGGGAATAAGCAAGCGGAGCGTGGGGCAGAATTGCATACGTGCAGCGTATGGCACAGCCTGCCCCATGGGAAGCTGTCGACCGATGTAGCTTCTCCCCAACAGACGACACGTGTGGCACAGCGCTGCTGCTGAAGGATTTGCTGCTCCCTGAGCCCTGGCATCGTTTGAAATCCATCGGGAGCACGACCTGGCCCTTTACAGCCATGCGTGAGGAGGTGGTGACTATGGAGAGCTGTTGACTAACACTTGCTCACCGTGTGTGCTTTATAAATAACCCCCGATTCAGCGGAGCACCCTCCGCCCGGAGCAGTCAGCCCCAAGGATGGGGCGTCTGCGAGGGAAGTCCCTCTGCTCCCACTCACGGAGGCAGCGACACCGAACCCCAAACCCGCAGCTCGGGGAGATGCGCACCGGCCCGCTCGCCCATCCCGGTGCTGGCTCACCGTGTGTCAGCATCTCCCGGGATCTCCCCGCTCACAGCACGCGTTTTGGGATTCCTGTCACCCCGGGTGAAGGCGGGCACAGGGACGTGATTCACTTTGCTGGGGGGTGAGGAGTGGGGCTGGGTGTGGGGCAGGGGAGAGGGAAGGGGCAGAGGCAGGGACAGATCGGGGCACTGGGAGTAAAGAGATGCCTGCAACAGCATCTGTAGGAGGGCAGCGCCCAGACCACGCACCACGGACAGACGGATGGATGGCTGTCTCGCACGGCGGCTCACTGCACGGTGCTGTGCGGAGCAGAGGCAATGGGAGGGGATGGCTCTGTGTGTACAACCTCCAATAAAGCCATCGGTGATGATATGACAGCCGCCAGCCAGACGCCGGGGTAAGGGTCGATTGCACTTTCCTTTCTTACGTGTCGGTCATGCCCAGCAGGATTTCCTGGAGCTGGGGGTGAAGGAGCAGCTTTCTCCCCGCACTGAACCTCCGCTGGCCTTGACACCGAGCGCTGGCACACAGCTGAGCCAGCCCCGGCCATGGGGACCGACGCGGTCCATGCAGCGCGGTGGTGCTCTGCTCAGTCCCACCCAACGGGGAGCAGAGTCGGGGAGGTCCAAGTGCCAATATAAAACCTTTTTTCTTTTGGTTTCAGCCTCCCTCAGTGGTTTCTCTGCCTCACCTGTGAGAACCCACCGCGCACCAGGGAAAGGAAATTTGCGGAACGTTGGAGCTGCTCTCAGTAACACAACAGAGGCTGGAAACAGGTTACAAATGTCCCGTACTTCACCCGCCAGGAGTGATGCTGCACCAGAGCCCTTCCCATCTCCCACAAGAAACCTGGGCTTTGCAGAAGACACGAAGATTTATAGATGACCAACTGTAATATGCCACAAAGAGAGCAGGAAGGAGGCAAAGAGGGAGAGTGAGGTTGGGAAACGTTGAAACCTGAAAATGCCTACAGGTCAAAAAATACCCCAGCGGTCTGTCAGACTGACCACGGGCAGGGGAAACTCCTGACTCCAGATCTGGTGAACATTCAACCACGAGTTTCTGAGGGGCTGTGTCAACCGGAATGACTATTGGCAGGAGCAGCAGCGCAGCACTCCTGCAGCCTCTCTCTCCACCTGGGGCAACCTCCTCCCAAAAAGCTAAGAGTAACGTGTGAAAAGCTGATCAATCCACCATTTGCCAGCACCAGGAAGCACAGCACCCAGTCCAGCCGGTGGGTGTTCTGCAGTGACCGACCATGTTTTAATGTGATGGCAAATAACTTCAGGATTAGTCAGAAATGAGCGACTGCAAACATTTTATAGCAAACGCTACCGGCGAGCCCTCCGTAGGCAGTGGCGGGGAAAGGCTGGGCGGAGCAGCGGGGCTTCCTCCCAGAGACGCCGCTGAATATTGCTGAATATTCATGGGCAAAGCAGCCTCTGCACGCAGCAGCAGAGATAATGCCGCTCTCTCACAGCTGGTGGTAGCGATCTTCCAGCTGGCTCCAAAGTGACACCCAGGGTGACACGGTGCCTCACCCTGATACCGCTGCTCCACCCTGATACCACAGCTCCCGACGGAGGGCTGCAGCTTGCCAAGCGCCTTTCACACCACGGCGCACGTCGTCGCCAGGCTGCTTTGCCGGTGGCGTCGGGCAGCGCACGGTGTCTGCACGTGCTGTCGGTACATCACAACCCCTCAGCATGTCCGTGTGTTGTCCAGCGAAGCACCCAAGGCTGGGACAGACTGACTCCGGCTGTAGCAGAATGGATCCCAGGGTACCACCGGGAGGTTTTGGGGTAACACCACTGAAACCGGTGGCAGAATCCAGCTGGGAAGGAGGGATGTTTCCCTTTTCTGATTGGGATTACTCCCACAGAACATCTGACAGCTTAAAATTACTTGGAGGACGGAGCAGAAACACCACTCGAATCAATGTGAAGATTTGTTCAACGAAAAGTTGTGTCAGCTACTAAATTATTAAATAATAGATGAATGAATCACTTGGGAACATAGCGTTCCTCTTGCATAGTCTATTTTATATTTGTCTGGATCTGGTGTTTATTTTAGTCCACAACAGCATTTGTTTGAAGGGCACTAAGAGAACGTAACTAATGGCAGCGCCTCGGTGAAAATTTCAGAAATGAAACAGAAAATGGAGACGGTGACAGTATTTCTAGGAAGCCAGAAGGCTTCTTGCGTGGGCCGGCAGGCCGGGATGCTGCTTCGGCTTCAGCAACTGCTTTATTAAATGACTGCAGTCGTCGCCAAGTGAAAACTCACTTTATTTTGCCTGGTTTTGGCAGGTTGAGGTGCGAAACGGAAGCCAGCTGCATTTCAGCAACCGGGAAGCAGAGACCCGCCTCTTTCGGGCAGGTCTGGGGTGCTGCACTATCGCTGTGGGGGATCCAAGGTCGAACTGGAGCTGCTGGAATTGCACTTCTGCCCTTCGGCCTTCTGTTTGCAAAAGGGGTTGATGCTCCAGTTTTTTCACGTTTGTTTTTTTTTTTTTTCCTAGCTAAGCAACGCTATGCTACATCAGCACCAGAGTGGGACAACTGATGGTGGTGACCGTAGCTCAGGTTTTGGGACCTTATTTCTGGGGTATGATTTGAACATGGGTATAGGCACAGGGATTAAAACCAGCAGAAAGAGGAGGAAGTTTGTCAAATGTTCAGATGCTTCATGGATCTTTATGTCAGGAGATACTGCAGCATCTCGTGGTGATGGGATCAGTGAAAGAAAGTAAAACTGGGAACCGAAAAGAGGTGATGTTAACAGCAAAGGGGAAAAGCCCCAAAACTGCTCGGGCGCTCGTCACTTCCAGTGGTGAATTCTGCTGCCAGGTCCCCGCAGAAGCACGTAGAGGCGCAGAGATAAGAGGCGTAACCAACCCTTCCAGGCAGGGCCGGGTGCTGCAGGGAGACCCGAGGGCATAGCGCAGAGTCTCTCCTGCCTCCTCCAACTCCAAACCAAAAGAAAGGCAAAGGCCGAGAGCACGAAGCATGCCAGTGATTTGCTATCCAGAATATATTTGAGCTCTTGGTGCGCCTGGAGCAAAGGACAGCACAGCTCCGGCCACCTGTTTGTCCTGGAGGTGAACTGCAGCAGCTCCCCAAACATACCTGAAACATGTTTTTTTTTAACTAGAACCACTGTCAGTGCTGGGTAAGATTGCAGTTTCTCACCCAAGCAGGACCCTGGTTAGCTGAACCTCTCTGAAGGTCGGTGGAACACCTCCCATTGAAAGGAAGAATATATTTAACCTCTCAATTTTCCATTTTAAGTGCAAAGCACATTCTTAAAACGATCTTGTCTGCCATAAGCAAAGAACAGCATGTACATAAAAAGAAAAAAAAAATAGCCCTTTCTTCACAAAACCATTGCACACAACACCCTCCCAAGGGAGAGTGAGAAAGGAACAAAGCGCACATAAACAGGGGGTAGTGATGTCGTTTTAACGCGCTTCTGGAACGGGCTTAGACACAGCACTGATGAGTGATGAGGAACGGGGGCAGCATTAACCTCAGGACGCTTCTGACAGGCAACAGCGGAGGCAGCTCAACCTCTCCCCAAATCAGGAACGCAGCTTAACACGTTAGTGTGAGTTCCAGGAAACCGGGCCCTGGAACAATTTAGGCAGTGGCAGACAGAGGAGGTTCCCCTGTCACTTGGGAGCCTTCAGGGCAGGGCTGTCACTGAGGACGGGGTGCGAGTCCCCTAGTGCTGCCAAGGAACCACCGGGTAGCGTCCGTCCGTCTGTCCTCTTCTGGCTGGGACGGATCGCTTAGTGACTCTCTCAAAGAATCTTTGGGGAGAGGTGAGGGACGGTCCTGATCTTAGAAGGTCAACACAAATATTTCCTTGTAAATTTAATTTCAGAGAAGACTTTTCAAACAGGAGCCACAACGCGCTACCTGTCAGCAGGCTGGTTACTCTCTCACAGAGCAAACTGGAAGCCTTATATCCGAGAATGTGTTGCTGGGTTAAAAATAACACTTGCTAATTACACCCTGGGAGAAGGGCTGTACACAGCCAGTATTTACACATTTCCCATCTTTCTCTAGGAGTTGCTAATTTTGTTCCCCATCAAACCCCCACCTGATTACATAAAACCAGTAGTCCGCTGTGAAACAGCAGTTCTGATCCAGCTTAAGAGCCAACTTCTTCCATCAGCCAAGAAGTAGAATATGAAGTCAGAAAACTGAAACTGATAAATATTCCCAGTTCTGTAGACTCCCTTTGTGCTCAAAAACCACAACCTGCTTCCCCGCAGCGTACATCATCTCTCGCACTCCGGATTTCTCTCCCTCCTTTCCCCTGAGTAGTTGAAACTACTGTAAGGCTGCTTGTCCCCCGCCGTTCCCTCCCCACTGTGCAACCACAAGAGGAAGCGACGTGCCAGCAGAGAGGCCGGTGCCCAGGCAACGAGAGCTGCGATCCTTCCACAAATCACACCCCACTAGAAGCGTGTTTAAAAAAAAAAAAAAAAAAAAAAAGGGAACACAGCTGTGTGTGGCACATGATACCATCTCAGCCCCTGGCTGCCTTTCATCCAATACAAACAGCCCCAGAGGAGCTGGTCTGTCAACATTTTGAAACCAAACCCACTTGGGAACAGGTCCCTCCGGCTGATGGGGACACCCCGACCTCTGCTGGGGAGCCGTGACAGTACACAGCAGCAGCCACCGCACAGGCAGCCTCAGAGCCCTGTCTGGGCCATGAGCCCGATGCTTCCCAAACTCCTCAGCAGGCCGGGAGTAAAGATGATGGATTTTTCTCTACCTTTGAAGCTCACCGCACTCCCAGTTTAAAGCGATTTAGGGCTGCGTGCGCCTTTTGCACCACCCTCAGCCTTCCTGCTTTTCAGCAAACGCAAGCCTGGTTATGCTTGTACCACCACATGCTGCTCAGGCAGGGGCTGGTAAACTCCTACTCCAGAGAGCCATAGAATCCAGGAAAAGACCTTTAAGATCACTGAGACCAACCATAAATAGTACCAAGTAGTTAAAAATGAAGAAATTGACTCTACACCTCTGCCCCAGCTGCCAACTAATGAGCCATGCACTGTCCACACCCCCCTCTCCAGGCAACAGGGGAAGCAGCAGAATTTCTTTCCATTCCAGCTTCACCATCATCTTGTCCCCGCCTGGATACCACAACTGAAGGAAATTAAACCACAAGAGGGATTTGACATATTTAATCTAAACACACGCGATCAAAACTGATGTAGCCCATCCGCTCTCAGATACAGGAATGAAAAGGAGCCCTCGGGAAGTTTGGGAGCCCCAATCGCACTTGAGCCATGCCATGGTTTTACACTCCAAGTGAAATCTTCATGCAAAGCTTCAGTTTACAGACCAGCGATTTGAAAAGGGACAGATGTGAAGAATATCTCAAATGTTATCAACCCACATCCGGGATGCAAAGAAGGTTGTGAGCCTTAAAATCTCCAGCTAGTTTTTTTTCCGGTAAGCACTACAGAGCTCAGTGTTAGGCAAGAACTCAAGCTGGCATCACCACGCTCACCTAGGCTGCGTCTGTAACACTGGTGCAGGATGCCAGTGACAGAATGAGGCCCAGCCCCTGGCCAGGACACGAGATGGTCTGGAGCCCAGCCACAGGCAGTGACCTGCCACTTACAGCAGTGTGTGAACAGTTTATGGGTGTGCCACAGCGAGATGCAGCGAGTGCCATCTCACCCCCTACTGCGGAGCACGCTTGATTTGAGCCAAGCTGCACCATGAGACCCAAGCGCATGTTCTGCAAAGCGGATGTATGGAGCAGGTACTCAAATACTGAACAACAAGTTGTAACCAAAACTTTAATCCCAAGGATCTCACAAAAGACATTTTACAAGTGACATGAAAATTCTTGTACAGTAATGTTTAATTCATAACTTTTACAATGTACCATTACACACTCAACACATCCACTCCAGTTGTCAGTTCTGCTGTGTATTTGGTCTATTCAGAGGTTCTGGAATAGATGGTCAATCAGAAAGTTGTCTATTTAAGTACTCTAGTAACATGAAGTACAAAATTAACTGACCCTACGGTTAAAAATTTATATTTCACATAATATAAAGTAGCTCAGTTCCAGGTAATGGAAGTCAGAACTGGAGCTCTGAATGAAACTGCAGCTCAGTCATTCCCTTCACACGCCACTGGCTTGACGTTCCTGACTATTTCCGGGAACTGCACTATGGAACATCTACATCCCGCTCTGCAGAGACAGACACCGCTCGCAGCCACGCATCCGCAATCAACACCTCTTCATTGCCCGCTTCCTTCCAACAGCTGAATCCCAGCAAAACATACCCCAGCATGTCAAGACCAGAAACATTCTTCTATTTATGCAAGACAAACTGATTACCATTCAACACAAACAAAAAATCATGGATAATGGTACATTGTAAAGCAATTAATATTACAAATCATATGATCTGCTCAGAACCATATACAGATTCACATCTTTACATTTGCCACCTGTTACAAGATACAAGGAACAAAGCAAGTTCAACAGCTAAAACATTTTAAAAATGCACCAAGCTTTATGAAGTTTCAAAACAAAACAATGTTCTGTACATACTCCTCCTGTCCTCAGATCTAATGTTGTCTCTCTTCTTCTTTAGTCGCTCCAGGTCAAAT